>NW_004955480.1:58660-65740 GCF_000276665.1 Chinchilla lanigera | reverse complement strand
TTTTTGGGTTTTTCTCCGGTACCGGGAACCGAACTCACGACCTTGCGCTTGCCAGGCAGGCGCTTTTGCCGCTGAGCTAAATCCCCAGCCCCCAACACAGTCACTATTTTTCCAGTTTTATATATTCACTAAAAGTATGTACTTGCTTCACTCTGATATGCCAAATCAAATCAATTTGTTATAATTTTTTTTGTCTCCAGAAAGCTATTAAGGAACCAGAGAGCTTAGCAGAAAGCACAGATTAATCCAACATAAAAGAAAAAGTGATTTGCATTCAAATGAGAACCATGAAAATGTCTCTATTCCACCTTGTCCTGGTTCAGATCCTACATTTGACATTCCTCAATGGGTCATTTAAGCCTCAGTTCTCAAATCTTTAAAACAGGGACTCACAGATGATCATAGGAGATAGAGAAGAAGGTTTACCCTGGCACCCAGCCATAAGCCTGGCACCAAGTAGGCACAAGGTTCAGTGCCAGCTGCCTTCCCATCTCTGCCACCAACCACAAGTCCCTTGCATCCCAGAGGGCTCCTTACTTCACTTGCTGCTAAGGTCCCAGTACCAGACCTGGAGGATGGAGAAAATAATAACGCCCAGTGTGTCAGACACTGAGCGGGGTCTGATCGGCATCACAGAAACCCCTTGGGCAACCTGGAAATGAGTTTCCTTTGGGGAATGAAACGGTACAGAAATCTCAAGGAGAAAAACACACCAGGAGGCAAATCTTACTCCACACCTCAAGGGTCTTACAATGGTGTTTAAAGGACTTACAGGTGAGTCAGGTCACGGAGCCCACGAAAGGCATTTCTTGAAATGGTTTCTATCTTGTTTCCTTCAATGAACCTAAGGAAAAGAGTAGTACAAATCCAGTGAGTTTCCTCTACTTAATATCTCTAAGCAATGATACGGGCACCCAAACCAGGAAGAATTACAAAATCTCTGGAGATGGAGTTGGCTACACCAAGTATATGCGGGTGCAGCGTGTGCACCGGGACGCATGCATGTGAGCGTGTCCCACGCTCCTTCCAGAGGCAGCATGGAAGCCTTCAAATTCAAGGTGGCAGCGTGGGGAAAACACCTAGGGGCAGCGGTGAGAGGAACGCACTGTACAAGGCCAAAACTTCTCCCAGCTCTGCAGGCCTGGAGAGCATCCAGACACTCTCCCTACACAGCTCCTCTCACACTTCCCAGCGCCTGGCTATTCATACTTTTGTTAATGTCCTGCTCCCTCCAGGGAAGGCCATTGTTGCACACTTCTGAGGGAGGGTCCCATTAAGCTTGGCCTCCAGTGACCTTGAGCTCATTATGTCCCACACAGTCTAATCTTGAAGCAAATGGGGGACCAGGCAGGGGTTCTCTCACTACCCTTGTGCCTCCAGGAAGTGGGACATATAATAAAGTTGACAGGGGCTGACTCTTTCTCTGGGCTAAAATGGCACCGGGCTTGCACACAGGATGTTGCAACAGCAACACGGGCATGCTTTAAACTCTTCGTGAGAAAGATATGATGGGAATGCTCTGTGGCTCCTGTAGGGCCACAGAGAGCTCAGTGTTCGCAGGCAGCACGGAGGTGCATCAGATGCGAGGGGGCTTTGGGTGAGATTGTCCAAGGACACCACCATGAATGATCCATCTGGTTCTTGGTTCCTGCACAGAGAACTTTCTAGTGCCTGTTCCTAAAAGATCCGGTATCTCTTTAGTACGTAAGGCTTCAGCATGAATTGTTTCACTTCCCTCCCCACTAACCTAAGCAGGAAGATGAACTGCCCATCCGAGAAAACTCAGAGCCTTACTTCTGCTGCCTCCATCTCTCTTCGTGTGCTTTGACAGAGCCTAGCTGGGTCTGCCCTCTCCCCATCTTACGTCTACCGTCAGAGCACTGGATTCCTAGCATGCGCACCTTATGCCTACTCTGGAGGAAAGTCCTGCGGCATTGCTCCCCATGACCCAAAATCAGCAGAGAGCCTTCTTAAACCAGGATGTGTCTAGAATTCCAATAGTTACCTGTTGGCCTCAGATAAGAAAGTGGAGATGGGGCTTTAAAGATCCCACTGACTGCTGAGTAAGGAAATCCCATCTGATAGGAGGATTGACATTATTGCAAATTCACAAATACAGAGATATAAGAAGTTAAGGGGGAAAAGATATGAAAGCAAGTGAGCAAAGGCAAAAATCAGAATGAGGACAAAGCTCATCCTTAGAAAGTTGTGGATCTGAAGAAGGAGAAATCTTTTGTATTTCTTTAGGGGGGTTAAGGAGGAAGGAAAATACAATTACACTCGCAGCGGGACTTGCAGGAGAGGCTGCAAGCAGGGTTGTGGGACAGCTGGTAAAAGCGTACAGTTGTGTCCCAAAGAGGGAAACTTTGTTTAAAAATAAGTAGCCCTCAGAACCCTTCGGGCTCTATTTCTGGCTGATCAGCAAATCCATGCCTAGTTATGAGAGGTAAAAATATCCAACGCAGTTTCCAATTGTGCTTACTACACGACAAATTAAATGTCAGCAGAGAATGAATGAGTATTTTTCCTTCTTTGTCTCCAGCCTCCTCCTGCTCCCGCGTGTTTACCAGTGAGTGCACCATCAAAGGTGAGGGTTGAAGAGAGAAAGGGGCTTTCGGGCTGGGGATTTAGCTCAGCGGCAAAAAGCGCCTGCCTGGCAAGCGCAAGGTCATGAGTTCGGTTCCCGGTACTGGAGAAAAAACAAAACAAAACAAAAAAAAAAAGAGAAAGGGGCTTTCTCCACCCCTGAGAGCCCCAGAGATGCTGTCCCGGGCAGGTTGGCATCCAGCAACTCCACTGAGATGCCCAGGGCTCAGCACACAGACAAATCTTAACACTTACAGGTATTCAAGATGAAAAAGGCCAGCAAACGCATCATCCCGGATCACCGTGAATGAGTTAGAATTCAGCAATCTGAAAAGAAGACAGGGTTCAATGTACAGGTGTAGAGCCTGAGCTACACGGAGGTTTCTTTTGCAATGTCCTGATCTGTGGTCAAACAGAGAGTGAGCCCAAGAGCAACCCTCTAGGCCCCAACCTGATTCTCACAGGCTGCAGATAGGGACAGTGATAAGTAGACTCCTTTTAAAGGATTTTTTTCTGGTCATCTCTGACACTCCATCCCCTTATCCCCTGGGGTCTCAGTCAGTATGAGCTGATAACTCTTGTTTGAAAACATTCTGTTGCCAAGCACAACAAAACAGCCAGTGCGGGCTTTCTGATGCACACCCAATCATGGAATTAGAGACTGAAAAGAATCTGATCTAATATGATTTTTAGAGAATTTGAGCCCAGAGAAGTTAAACTGATTTGACCAAAGTCACACAGAACAGAAAAATTATTTCCTACCACATATACATTTCCATGAGAAATAATTTTTAAAGGTTTAAGAAAT
The DNA here is from genome assembly GCF_000276665.1 of Chinchilla lanigera. NCBI lineage: Eukaryota > Metazoa > Chordata > Mammalia > Rodentia > Chinchillidae > Chinchilla > Chinchilla lanigera. Next base: position 62,346 of record NW_004955480.1, on the reverse strand, counting down.
TTTCAAAAGATTCTATCACTACCAATTTTCTTTTTTTCTTTTCTTTTCTTTCTTTCTTTTTTTTTTTTCTTTTTGTCTTTTTGAGACAGGGTCTCACTATGCAGTTCAGGCTGGCCTTGAGCTCACTTGCAGCCCAGGCTGGCCTGAAACTCTTAACAATCCTCCTGCCTCAGCCTCCCAAGTGCTGGGATTACAGGTATGTGCCACCACACCTGGCAATTTTCTGTTTAAATCACTACTTAAATCCTTTCAGTAGAAGTCTATGCTATCTATATAGTAACCACTTTATTTGACAAAAGAATATCTAAAATTGTGTTTCTAGTCCTACCATTATATAGAAAATTTATTGGCACATCATTGCAATTCTAAGAGGTTTCAGATTTTTAAATGGTCAGTATAATGTTAAAAGTAAGCATATAGGGGTTGGGGATTTAGCTCAGTGGCAAAGCGCCTGCCTGGCAAGCTCAAGGTCATGAGTTCGGTTCCTGGTACTGGAGAAAGACCAAAAAAAACCCAAAAAACCAAAAAGTAAGCATATAATACTTCAAGAACAACAGCATCAACTTTAAGTTTATTTAGCTGAGTGGTGGTCTTTGTTTTTCTCTATATTTTTCTGTTACAGTTAAATTACAGTCTGAACTCCAAATTAAGAAAACAATAGGTAGCTGGGCGAGGTAGCACACGCCTGTAATCCCAGCACTCAGGAGGCTGAGACAGGAGGATTGCTAGGAGTTCGAGACCAGTCTGGGCTACAAAATGAGCTCAAGGCCAATTTGAACTGCATAGAGAGACCCTGTCTCAATTAAAAAAAAAGAAAAAAAAAACAAGAGGTAGAGAATGCACTCTGTACTTACGACTTCGCTGGTCAAGGATTTGTTTCTGCAAAGTGCTTTTTGGACTTTTCTGCCTAGTATCAAACATTAACGGACTTGGGTTACAGGGTACTTGGGTACCCACCATGGTGACCCGGGCACGGCTCACTTAGAAGAGCTGTGTGAGTTTCCAACCAGGGTGAGAATCCTGGCACTGTGATTTGAGGCAAGGTAATTAACTCCTCTGAGCCTCAGTTTCCTCATCTGTCAAATAGGAAAATACAAATATCCTCTTCAAAGGGAAAATACACTGATGAGATAAAATTATGCATGTAAGTGCGCAATGCGTTGCCTGACTCTAAGTACTCCGTAAACCAGAAATGCTCTTATTTTCAGAGTAATGTTAAGATTTTAAAATGTGAGTTTCTTTTAAAGTGAGAGGTTTGGGGAGCAGTTCACTGACATGAAGCTCTGGCCACGATCCATGCAAATATCACCCCAGTTACTGCATCTGGGAGTTGGGAATCTACAGTGAAGCCCTCAGGGAAAGCATGTACCCAGGTCAGGCAAGGAACTGGAGTGAGGGGTCTTAGTCCTTTGCTGAGGACACCCGAGGGTCCCTATTTGCTCAGGGAGCTGTGTGTTTTAGGAAGGCTGATACCAAGGAGATAGAGACCGCCCCACAAGGACTCCCACCTCTCAGAGAAAATGCCCATACTCACAGCAGCTGCAGAGAAGGCAGATGGGAAAACATTCGGTCCTTGATTTCCGAAAACGTTCCATTGACAAGGCTCCTACAGGCAAGAGAGCGACGGATCAAGGCCTAGGCCTCTTTCAGGAAGTACGAGGCCGGTAGGTGACGGCTTCCCTCATCCTGCACTCCCAGCTCTTCCTCCCTTGCTGGTGGTGGTGGGGTAGGGATACACACAGCTGGCCCCATCTTCCCAGGGGGAGGAATGACAAGGAGCGAGCCAAGCTCCATGCACCTGATCTACAGGAAAACTGGTCTGGACAACAGAGGGACCTGTACCGTTGTCTGGCTCCTTCCAGACATGAGCTCAGGCAGCTTACATCAATCCCCTCCCTCCTTCGCTTAACTACAGGAGGCCCCCGGCTGAAAAGGGATAAGTACTTCACCTCTGCCCAAGATTCTGTTTGTGCAGACACAGAGTTAATGTTGGCGGACGAAACTCTGGGGTTGGATTAAGCATTCCCCTTGGGAGCACATCTCTGAAAGACACTCTGAGCACTTCTGATTAAATGCACCGTGAAAGCCTTGGGGGAAAACTCAGAGACACTTCTACTTGGCTGTGCGGTGGGAAGCAGTGCCATCTGCCAGATAAAAGCGGTCAGCCTGGGGGCCAGAGGCTTGGCTGTGTTTCTGCCCCGGGGCTCCCTACCCTTTCTGGCCACAGCAGGGCCTGGATACATTATTTCCGTTAACGTGCAGATTGATTAAGCAGCTTCTGCTCTAAAGGGTGTAACAAGGGGAATCCTAATTTCTGGAAACCCTCATGCCACCTGAGTCTCCAACAGTAAGAGGCAAACAGGCCCCTCTGTCCCCCTCCACCCACCCCACCAGCCAGACTCTCCTTTCTATAAATGCAAACAGGACCCTCTCCCCTGGGTCCCAGGCCCCTGGCTTGCCCAGGATGGGAGACAGGGACTGCCCTGTGTGAGAAAGTACAAGCAGCGGGACTCCCTCCGCCACAACACAGTGGGCATCCCAGTGCCTCTGCCAGGAACAAGGGAGCCCACCTGGCAGGACTCATGTCCAGGCAGTAAAGGGGTGGCCCAACAGCCCCTTCCACGGCCACTTTGCCACTAGCCATGTGGCCTGAGTGGCCGGGTGAGGCCAAGCTGAAAGCACCCCTCAGCAGGTGGAGAGCAAGGTGAAGCCCTCTCTGATCAGTTAAGTTACTCCAGTGCCAAAAAAGCAACCAACATCATGCCAGGTGGGGAAAGGAGACAAGAAGCCCTCTTGAACTCAGGGCAAGAGGTCAGGCTGACTTCCTGCACCTGGCACGCAGCGGGGCTCCCTACATGCCTCAAATCTCTGCCAAGCCCACTGTGCCTGCCTCTTCCAGGCCACGTGGGACGACCCTCCACTTCCAGAGGCTGCATGCCTCCCAGGCTTTCCCAGCCTGCAGTGTGGAGAGGTCGGGAGGTGGCCACGGTGCCAGCCTCACCCCACAGACAGGAGGGCAGTAAGGCCTCACCATCTGCGGTTGCAATCAAGCGGGTCGTGTCCAGCGGCTCCCACCGTGCCCCTGCACAGTCACCCACCCCACAGACACAGTGCCTCTCAAACTTCAACGCACGCCGGAGTCACCCAGCGACGCCAGGGGCGGGCCCTCAGGGTCCAGAGCCCCTACCTCACCCTGGGCCCCGATTCTGCACTGGCACCAATGCCCAGGGTGGGTCTGACGTAGGTGGCCCGTGGGCCACACTTTGAGAAACACTGTCACAGGGACCTGGGTCCCTCTGTCCTCCCCAGGGGCCAGGCTTCACCCACGTCCCGTAGCGCGCCCCCACCCCAACGCAAAGCGAGGGACCCGGGACGTGGTCAGGGGTGCTGCCCCAGTGCTACAGGCAACTCCCAGGCAGCGGGCGGGCGCGGGGTGGGGCGGGGCGGGGCGGGGGCTGGAGGGGTCCCACTCACAGGGAGCTGATGTCGCCCGGCACGATCCTGGGCACCCAGGAGGAGCCCACGCAGATGATGGACTCCTTGGTACAGCTGCAAGTGGCGGGGCAGCGCGCCAGCCGCCTCACCTGCGCGCTCCGCGGGACCAGGCAAGCGGCGCCCAGCAGGAGCAGCAGCCCCAGCGCCCCACCGCCGCCTCTCCGCAGCGCCATGCCGGGTCCCCGGTCCCC
>NW_004955480.1:42690-58304 GCF_000276665.1 Chinchilla lanigera | reverse complement strand
GCCGGCCGGGGAAAAGTTCGCGACCTGGGGGGGAGGGGCCAGCCGGGGCGGAGACCCCCACCCCCTCCGGGGAGCCCCGCGGGATCGGATGCCCGCAGTGCGTGCCCGGGCTGCGAGGAAGGTGGGGAGACGCGGGGCTCTAGAGCGGGCCCCCCAAAAAGTAAGGGCAGAGCACTGCGTCCTGAGTCCACACTGCTCAGCAGCCTTAATTGTGAAGAGGAGAAGCAAGCAAATGCTGCCACGCGCTCAGCGGGCCTGGCTTTGTCCACGCCCTGCGGCGGGGCGGTGGGGTCTGGCTCGCATCCCCACGACCGGGGGGTTCCCGAAATCAGCCCCTCTTCCGGGCTGAAGCAGGTAGAAACGCGAAGCTGCCACTCCGGGCCCTGCGCGCCGCTTGCCAAAAAGCCTGCGAAAGTTTTCCCTAACTCAGCATGCTGGCTTCCCGGCCACCCCACCCACCCCGATTAAAGACGGAGTGGCAAATTGTTGCTAGACGTCGAGGGCGGCACGTGGGTGGCCGCTGCGCAATTCCTCTTCTCCTAGATCCTGTCCTTAATTTGCTGGAGAGGAAATGGAGCCCAGGAAGCACGGATACCTGGCCCGGGGACTGGGAGGAAATAAAAGCGTGGAGGGGTGAGGACCGGAGGCTGGGAGGGGGACTGATAGCGCGCGCTCCAGAGCCCTTTTCTACTCCTTGAGTTCAAATGAGCCCGAATACTACCACCGGGAGATGTGCGGACAGGGAAATGAAGCAAGATGACCAAGTGGAACAACAGCTAAGTTGGACCCGTCCAGAGCGTGGAGTCGCGGGCTCCGCGAGCAGGCTGCGCACCTAGGACTATCCTGATGCTCAGACAGAGCCAGAGAGCCAACAGCCCTGCCGCATCTCGGACCAATGGGTTCATCCACACCATCACTTCCACCGCGATATTTTTAGCGCAACTTGCCGAAGACCACGCTGGACAAGACAATAGGCCTGAACCCCAGGTAGCCACCAGCCTAGCTGGACAATAGGCCTGAACCTCAGGAAGCCACTAGCCTACCCTCGAGTAACTGCTCAGCTCCAGCCTGACCAAAAGAGGCTCAGGAATCACATGTAAGCTTGTTGGAGGCAACTTTGTGGGGGAAGCTAGACCCTGAAGGTCCCCATTTACCCAGCACCTCACATCAATGGGAACTGGTCCGCATGCGTCATCCTGTGTTCTGGTGTCTACCCTCCAATTGGGGTTTCCCATTTTATGAGCGGTGAACATTGAGCCCAGGGACATTTTCCCTTCATCCTAGGTCACACAGAACCACCCCAGGGAGGTTTATACTCCAGAACTGGCTGTTGAGCCCGGGGAGGGCCACAGACAGGGACTCGAGACCAGGGGTAAGTCACCTGAAGCGGGCAGGGCTGTTCTTTACACCGGCGCAGAGGTGAGGCGCTCAAACGCAGCACTCCTGCTAGCCCAGGACAAGGAGGCACTGGAGTGAGGTAAGGGAACCAGAGGAGCAAGGTCCCCCTGACCCCAGAACAGGCAAGTCTGGGTTTGCGTCTCAGCCTGTCCCTCACTGCTGTGCAAGCATGAGCAGGTTTGACCTCTCTAAGCCTCCGTTTCCTTACCTCTGGTTCCTTCATTTGCATCAAGGTCGAGGCATAGTCTGGGCCCCCAGCTGTCCATCAGGGGTGCTGCAGGGAGCACTTGGCCATGTCTGGAGATATTTGTGGTTGTCACAGTGGGCAGAGTGCTATTGGCCCCTGATGGATAGAGGCCAAAGATGCTGCTGAATATCCTGGAGCACACAACAAAGAATGACCCTGCTCAGCATGTCCCTAGCACCTGGTCTGGTGTCGTGGAAAGACCTTCGGCATGGGGAATTCAGGACCCTGGCTCCCACAAGCCTTCTTCTCATTTCACTCCATCTCTAGCTGCTTTGCTGCACCCTATACGCTGGGGATATAGAGGCCTCCTCTCTCATCCCTAAATAAGTGTGACCTGTCATCATTATTGTCCTTACTCCTCTGAGCTCAAGCCAGCTCCAGCCCGTGCCTGCGCACAGTGCAGAGAGAAGGCTGAAGCAGCAGAGCTGGCAGAGCTGGTATTTGTTTCGACTCTGTTAGAGACACTAAGTAAGTGAGTGCTTGTAAATTATAAGGCGCAGTTTATAAATTAAGATATAAAAATGGAAATGCAGATTACTTTGGTTTGGTTCCAAGATCTTCAGCAGCTTTTAAAAAAAAACCTTAATAGATAATCAGAGAGACACAATCTGTTTCCAGGAAATAACAAGTATTTTTGAAAATGTAAAACTCCTCATTCAGATTACTTACTCAAGCTGAGCCTGAGAATATGAACCCGCATTCCTACAGGGGGTGAAACGGTGCAAGCAAAGTAGCCTCTGGGCTTTCAAACAGGATCCCCCTACGTTACTGTATGTGCCAGCAGCTCAGAATAATGTCCCTCCACACACCACCCATCCAACTACCTTTCAGTTTGCAGCTTAGTGTCTATCAGTATCTGAGAGGGGACCTCATGTAGGGAGGAGATGACAGTCTGATGGAGGACTTTCCTCACAGCTTTGTGGGGAGATGGAGCCAGGCAAGTGAAAGGAGACCAACTGGGGGACAGAGGCCAGGGAATGGGCAGTACAGGCAGAAAGCCCAGCACAAGCAAAGCCCTCAGCTGGAAAAAAGAATTAGCTTATAAGGATCCCAGTGAAGGATCCCAGTGTGGCCAGAGCACACGGAATGAGCGAGAGATGAGATGAAATCTGAAGGTGGGAAGGAGCCAAGCTGTGCAGGACTTGGGAGGCCAAGGCAAGAAGCCCATCTGTCATCCTAAACACCAGAGAGAACCGTGGAAGACTAATGAGAGAAGAGGCACAGAAGATAACACAGTTTTCTGACTCTCAAGTGGAGAATGGGTTGTGCTAGTGCTGGAGAGCGAAGACGGCATCTGGGACTCAGCAGAGATGCAGAAGAGAGGTGCAGATTCAAGATACTGCTTAAAGGAAAGACCAGCGAGCTTACCATTAGGTTGGATTTAGGAGGAAGTCAGATGAAATGTCCAGCTGTCTCCAAGGTTGGGCTGCATCCAGTGGGAAATCTTGTCCATTTTTTTCCCCAAAGAGTTTGCCAGTCCCTTTGACCACACCACCCCACTATGCCTCTCTTGTGCTTGGCTGCCGGTCAGATGTAGATGTGTTTCTGGCTTCCCATCATGGCCCTTCAGAAACAGTGAGTATCAGAGTCTGGACTCGATCTGAATCTGCCCGATTTGCCTCTTGAGTTCAGTCATGTTTTTGAAGGACTGCCTACCGCTGTCTTACTCAGCTTCCTAAATCAAACAGAGGGTGCTCAGGACTCTGGCCACCGTTTCTGGTGACCTTTGTCACCTCTTCTTTACTACCAGTGCGATGGACTTCTGTGGGGTTTTTGTCACCCCATGTCAGACGCCCCTTCTCGTGGCAATAGGACAGGATTTCATGTTAGAGGAAGGTGCACAGCCTCAACATTCAATCCATGTGGCTCATTTCATGAATGCCTTCATCTCTGATTGCACCAGTTGTCTAGACTAGAACATTCCAGAATATTCCATCTTCCCAGCCACAGTGACAGGTTCAGGATAAATACACCACCAAGTGGAGCAATCTGAGCTTATAAAACTCCTTGAAAGAGCTTTTTCTTGAAATACTGGTTGGCAGACTCTTTTCCACTGGCCTGGAAGTTGTGTTGCCATGCGCCAGAGAACACTGTTGTGGTTTGAATTTAAAATGTTCCCCCAAAGTCTCAGAATTTCATACACACCAGATCCCAGCCACTGTCTTCAGAAGTAGGGCTTTTTGGAAAGTGATTGTGGATTGACTCACTGATGAGATCTAATTTGATCACATTATTGGGAGATGGAAGAAACTTAGGAAGATGGAGGCATGACCTTAGGGGCAGTATCTTCTCCCCAACCCTCCTCCCTCCCTCCCTCCCTCTCTCTCTCTCTCTCTGCTTCCTGGATTGCCATGAGGTGAGCAGCTTTCCTCCATCTTCCCTTCTGCCATGTTTCTGCTTTGGAGGCAGCCAACCATCCACAAGCAATGAGCTGAAAGAAACCTTTCTTCTTCTAAGTTGATTGTCTCAAGTATTTTGCCAAGTGATGGAAAGCTAACAAAACCCCACATATCCAGAGGAAGGTCCACCCCTTTCCCTGTGGGAGAGGAATCCTGATGGTGTTTTTAGGACACAGATCAAGCCACTCTTTAGATGTATAAGACAATCCATGCCATTTTTTACTTAACTAGTCTCAATGTGGTTTTTAGTCTTGTGAGAAAACAATGTCAACAAATCAGCCACCACCACCAAAATTGAGGCTAAACAAAACCCAGAATCCCCAGCTGCACCTCCCCACGTGCTTTGCCCTTTCTCCCTAATTCGGGGTATCCTTTCTCAACCCTGTGTCAAAGAAATTTTGAAATCCTGTCTTCCCCATTTTGTCCTGTTTTCCTCTTGAATAATACTTCCAGAGTTTTGTGAGTTTTATTAGTTTTCTGAAGGAACCAAGTTATGCTATTGTTGATTTTCCCTATTCTGCTTTGGTTTTGTTTGTTTGTTTCTATCTTTGTTAATTTTCTCTGTTCTGAGTTTACAGTATGTTGTCATCCATATCATCTGCTTTCTGCTACTTATTCTGAATTCTGTACTTTGTTAAAGTAGTTAGTCAGAGTCACTTTCAAGTCACTTTATTTCATGAGTCACTTTATTTTATAGGTTATTTATGTCTACACAACAGAATGCCTTGAGCTATGTTCCCAGTCCTTGGGCAATGTGTCCAAACTTTTAGTTGGGCTGATGGAGATAGCAGTACATTTCTGAGGTCACAGACAGTGTGGGTCTGTGAGCAAAGTCAGTCTCCCAAAACAAATGCAGTGCTCTATATACAAATATTCACAGCCTCATGTTTACAAGGCAACATAATAATTTTATGGTCAATCTCTTTGTTCTTAGCAAATAGACTTAGCAGAAATTCTATTTTAGGAGAACAAGTTATGCAATAAGTAGACATTTAACTTAAATTTATAATAGTGGATCTTTAAACATCCTCTGACCCTCCTCTTTTCTCCATAAAATGTGGCTAATCCAATGCTCTGCATTCTGAAAGTTCTTATATCCTCTCAAGATTCTTGCTGCTGAAGACTCTGGCCATTGGTCTCCACTTAATTTTAATCAAGGCTAAATCAAATACAGTGTGGCTTATAATTTTTCTGTTCTGCAGCATTTGAGTTCTGTGATCTTATGCCCTCTCCTCAGCTCCCCTAGCCCACATCAAAATGTGTTCTGCAAGAAGTACCTGAACTGCATCCACATTTAATCCCAAAGACTGCTTCTTTTGGGGGCCTTTGTGTGTTAACAGAAAGGTTCTCAGGCTTAATGCAAACATCAAGGTGGGCAATGTCAGACAGAATTCCCAAAATCAGAAGACCAGTGGTTTCCACAGCCTCCTGCACACCTGCCTGTCGGTTTCTCTTCTACGTTCTACTTGTGTCTTCTAGGAAGAGCTGGAGGGGAGCTTATTTTTAGAGTCCTCCTCGATGCCTCCCTTTCCTGGGCTCTTCTGAAGGAGAAGCTGGTGTAGCAGGCAGCATGAGATGTGTTGTAGAGTCCAGGGTTTGTCCCCCAGTTTCATCAAGTACCTCCCAAGCCTTGATTTCCCATTCTAAAAGTGGCAGGGGACAATGCTCATCCCCCTGAAATGGTAGAAGAATGAAATCAGTTGAAGAATGTGAAAACTGTTTATAAGCAGCATGCGTTAGTTAAGCAAGCGGTTAGCTAGTTGACCTCTACCTGCTTGTTGAGAGCCAGGGATATCCACAAATCACTATGCATATATATACACAGGTATTGTTATTGTGGTGGACTGACAATTGGTGGTCAACTTGTAACACCCAGCTAAACTGAATCAGTGTGGTGCTAGGGATGGGAGGCCTACCTGAGGATTGTCGCCAACAAATAAAAAGGAGAACTGGAGAAGAAGTGGGGCTGTTGGTTCTCCAGAGGCTGTTGGTTCTCCTGGAGAAGCTTGTCATGCTGGCTTTCCTGATATGAACTCGGCTGTTCTCATCGTTGAGGGAGCTCAGGACCTTGTCTCTGAGAATGACTGTGGTTCATTTGGGGGGAGCTCTGGTCCTTACTCGAGCATCACTTCTTAGCTCTAGAGAGGAAGATGGTGGACTGTTCAGTGTCCTGGAGCAGCTTGTCATGCTGGCTTTCCTGGTATGGACTTGGCTGTTCTCATCCTCAGAGGAGCTCAAGACCTTGTTGTCGCTGAGGAGGACTGTGGTACCTTTTAGAGGAGCTCTGAACCTTACTTTGAGCATCACTTCCTGGCCCCAGTACACATCCCTCAGCCTGCTGGCACAGACTTTCTAGCTTTCACCACTGACCTTGGGGTCTTCTCAGGGCAGGCCCATGAAACTAACTTGCATGAAACACTGCTGTGGGCCCTTGGCCTCCAGTTGGGCCTGTGGAGGGCATTGTGATGGGCTCTAGGTCTTCAGCTGGACTCATGCAGGACATTGCCATGGGATCGAGGCCCTCAACTGGATTCTTTGGGTCTTTAGCGTGTGGACAGATTTCCTGCATTCCTTTGTACTTGACTCTTTGGGTGACTACTATAAAATAATCCTATAAATTATATGTCCTGTATTACATTGCTTCCTTTGCAAACCCTGACTACAACAGTTATGGGTGAACAGACATGGGTAAAAGTATAGATTGATATAAATGTAGATATAGATATAGATGTTGTAGATATAGATAATTTTCCTAGAGAAGCTTAAAATGTAGCCAGTAAACTAAATCTCTCCTACATCAGAAGAGGCTTATGGCCCTCAGATGGGCCTCAGTTCTTCAACACGGAATCTGCCCACTTATCTGAAAGCTGGAAAGGTGAGTTTAATTGTTCAACAAGTATTTCCTGAGTGGCTCACATGACCCAGGCTCTGGAAGCCAGTGGTGGACAAGGTGACTCCTGCTGCCTTCAGCCTGTCCCAGGGATGGCTTGCTCTCTCACTGGCAGCCCCCGGGCTGCTGGGCAGTATCCTGGGCATCCAGCCAGAGGCCGAGACGGTAGCGAGTCCGACACCCCACCATCCCCACCCCCACTGCCTTACCGCACGGCAGGACTCCAGCTGCCACGGCACTGAGATACACTTTTGTCTCTTAAATAAACTTCAGGACTCCTTGTTCTTGAGCTTTGGGATGACGTAGGAACTTAGAATTTATGTAGCTCGAAAGACTGCTGATTTGGTAGGAGCGTGGGTGATCCATCACTTAAGGAAGGCAAGGGGCCATGTCTGTTGGCCTGAATGCCGTCACGCAGACAGAGTCACCAAGGACGGGAGAGTTGTAAATTCCACATTTGTCCGCAGCAGGCCATTTTAGTGAGTGTGAGACAGAGCTGGCCCTCTGTTATGTATAAAGTTCTCAGCATTTGTATCTCAAGCACTGAGCATTGCTGAGATATTTACCTTCCCTGGAAAAAGAAGCAGCACTTGAGGGCACAGTGACAGTATCTGATGTTGGTACAGCGATTCCATAGCTTGCAAGGCCTTCTTAGCTTCCCTGGGCTAAAGGAACTTTCAGAGCAGGAAACTGAGGCTTAGGCAGGTCACATGACTGTCCCAGATCAGGTAGCTAAGGTCAAAGTGCCAAAGACTGCCGTGGACAGTCCTACTCTATCCATGGTGCTCTGAAGGACACGGGGTGAGGGGAGGAAGGTTTCCAAGCCTTGCGCAAGGAGCTAGAAGGCAGGATTATGCCTTTCCTCCCTCCATCTTACCCCAGGTTTCTCCAAGGCAGCTCTTGGATGTTACAGTGTGTCCAAGAGGAATATTAAATATGCCCATTCTTTCAGCCCTCAGAGAGTGGGTCTTGACTTTCAGAGACACGGGAAGCATGAGGTGACCCTGTCTGCACAACCCAGGAGGCACCAGCTGGGTGTGGAAGGGACAGTGGCAGCATGGGAGCCTCTAGTGCCCCCTGCCCCCACACAGGTGAGACAGGCTGCAGTGGGAATCCTCAGCAGCCAGGAGAGAGTCGCCAGAGCTTGGCAAGGGCAGAGAGGAAGAGGCACAGTCACCCTTGGAGATCAGAGCTCATTCTCGAAGCCTCTAGACCAGAAAAGGCCCAGCTGGAGAAGCTGTCCCCAGCTACGCTCCAGCCTTCACCACCTACAACAAGCATCAGCCGCTCCCTGAGGCACCACTCAAGACAGCACTATTTGTTTTTATTTTTTATCCTCCGAGAGGAATAATAGGATTCATCAATAATGTCTTGGTTTTAAGCTCATTTGGGAAATCAGAAAAGTTTGCTCTGAGAATCGCATTCTCTCAGATCGATTTTACTATCATATTTTAGAGATGTAATTACAGCTGGACTCCCCAGAAAAAAACAAAGGAGTCCTAGTGTCCTTTCTGGGATATGGATAGGAGGCTGAAAAAGGCCTCTGATGTCGGTGGTGTGGGCAGCATTGACCCTGGTATATCAGCTTGGGGTTGTTTCTTTACCTGCCGTAGGTGCACCCTGCCCCCGGCTCTTTCTAGGTTCTCCTGGAACCCTGACCCGCAGCACTGCATTGTTCGGGATCCTCAGGAAACAGATTCTGAGTTGGAGTCGGATGTGAAGTGCTTGTTAGGGAGTGGCACCCTAGAAAGAAGGAGGGGAGACGCAGGGTGGGCAGGGCAGCCAGCAGACAGCAAAGTAGACCCCCAAATGACATCTCTGCCAGCCCAGCAGGGACATGGGCAGGGCTGCCTGGTAGAAGAGGCCATGTCGGGTGGAAACGGCTGTGCTTGTCCCCTGTCACAGTCCTGGGGTCCCCAGAGAAGAGGGACCTCCACTTGCAAACTGAGGAGGCTCTCAGGAGCTGACAGCAGGAGACCATTGGCTAAGCACGCTGCCAGCCCCTGGACAGCCAGTCCTTTCCTGAGGAGAGAGCCGAGTGCCACCTCTGGGTCTGCTACGAGGGCCGAAATCCACGTTTGGGGTCCATCTGTGGACTTGAACTGACAGGAGGTCAGGAAGGACTGTGACAGGTTTTTGGGCCTTTCTGGAGAATATTAGCAGTACTTTTCCCCTAGAAATACATTCCTTCATTGGAATTGGTAAAGTTTTCTTATTGAATCCACTTTTTATTTCTCTTTGGTTCACTCCATAAACACCCACAATGCGGTTTCAGTAAATACTGCCGGACTCTGGGTTTGGTGCTCAAACCCTCAGAAAGGCCGAGACTTAAGCCCTGCCTGTAAGTGTGTGCACTTCAGCAACAACAACAGCAGCAACAACAACAACAAACCGTGTTTGAGTCACTAACCCGACGCAAAAATCATGAGACAATTGCTATTGAAATTCAGCAGGATATTTGGGCTTGACCAGTTGGCCAAACCTGAGATGAATTCAGGAAAAGTTGTTTCAGAAAATCTTTAAGTCTTTCCACGAGCCTACAAGCAGCGATTCTTTCTTATGAATTTACTGCTTCACAGGAACTGATCACACAGAGAGTCATAAAGGTAAAATAGAGGGCTGGGGATGTAGCTTTGTGGTAGAGCATTCGCCTAGTACATGTGAAGTCCTGGGTTCGATTTCCAGTGCTGGGGGAAAAAAGGACACAGAAAAGTGATTTTTTTTTTTTTCTAATTCACAAAGTCAAGACTGGCTTTCTAGGGTTGCTGTCATTGGAGTTGGACCATGAAGGATGAGTAGGCTCTAAACCAGCTGATGAAAGCTCTCCACTACTACGCACAGCAAGAACAACAGCTCACACTTTTCTAATGCCTATCACGCACTGGGCACTTTGTGTGAGTTTATCTCAGGTAAGATTTGAAATGGTTCTGCTGGGAGGTGCTCTTATCCTCGACATACAGGCCTAAGGCTCAGAGAGGTTAAGTAATTTGCTTAAGGGTGCATAAGCAGTGTCAGATTCAGCTTACAGAGCTGGATCATGTGATTTGAAAGCCCATTCCCAGCCCTACACTGTGTTCTACTCAGGGCAAATTGGAGGGCAGCAGCACCATGGGCCAGGGAGGGCAGCAGAACAAAGATGAGGAACAGGAGGGCCTCTGAGGAAAAGTGTGGGGTGCACCCCTGGTTTGGGTGTTTGTGGACACTCGGTGGGCACATCCAGTGCCACTTGGAAATTTGAATTTGCACTGCAGACAAGAGGCTGGGGAGAGGTAAAGGTTTGAGAGAGACGTGGGGAGAGCCCGTGGCTGCATTGGGAAGTGGAGATCTGTTTATTCATCGGGGAGAGAAAGGGGTTTAGGAACATCCTCCAAAGGCTGTTTGGTAGAAGAGGGGCAGAAGATGTTCTTCTGGGGAAGGCAGACAGTTGGGGAAGTCAAAAGGAAGAGGGAAGGAAGGCAGAGAGAGAGGAGGAAGAGGAAGGACTGGGCTGAGAGCCTGGCCAGCATGCCCCAGCCGTGGAGAAAACCCGCAGAACACTTAGGACAAGTGACAGCAACCAAGCACCCTCACACCAAGGCTGTGGCCTTGGAACCAGAGCCAGGTGGAAGGACCCTGAGGACCAAACGCAAATCAATCCAAGAATCATGGCCTTTCACAGCCAGAGAGTCCTGCTGGACCTGCCAAGTTCTCCATGGAGCAGGGAGGCCTAAGAACAGGCTGAGAATGGAATTTCCGTTAAGGCTACCATCTAAGAAGCTTTATGGGAGACCCTGGCCCATGAAGGAGCCAGGAGGAAGCAAAGGACACAAGAGAGAGGACAGCGGTAGCGCAGAGCAGAGGAAACACCTGGCCTGGCTCTGTCCTGCACAACTGCTGGGCTCTGGATGAGCCAGCTGAAGGTCTCTGGGTCTCTTGTTGCCACGTGGCCTGGCAGCCCCAGGCCCCATGACACTGAGCCTTTTGCCCTTGTGGTGCTGTGGACTCTGGGCAGGATGGGCAGGCGGGAGGAAGGGAAGAGCTGGATGTCAGAGCAGAGCCTGAGAGGCTGGGGACATCACAGTCCCCAGGGTTTGGTGGCAGTGGGAGTGTGGGGCTAGACCACCTTCTCCTGCCTAGGAGACTGAGAAGCACAATTCCTGTTTCACAGAGGTCCTGAGCCCAGGTGTGCTTGGCATCTCTGTACCAAAGTTGGATGGCTGCCCCTGGGGTCCCTGCTGGCAGGGCTGCCCGGTGCTACAGGGTGGCACACTCTGTCCTGGCTGCTGACCCATTTTCCAGGGTCAGGTGACAGGAACCTCCCTGCTGACACTCAAGGCTCCAGGGATAATGAGGTTGTGATCGAGCAGATCTGCGAACTGATACTTCCTCTCCTGCACGGATGAAGGACTCCTGGAAGCGGGGAGGGATGGGAGCTCCTGTGGAGAGCTCCTTTCTGTCATTCTGACTGTGACTGTCCCAGCTGGCTCTCCGTGGTCCCCTGGTCACACCGTCTCCAGCTGAAGAGGATACTGAGCAGCTTCAGACCTGACTTTGTTAGCTAAGGTGCGATCTGCTGGGAAAACTCCACCTAGCTGATAAACACCCCCGTCTGGGGGTGACAGGAACTGAGGCTCCACAAGATGCCTGCATTGCCCTTGGAAGGGTGGAAGCCCATCACGCATATTCACTCAGCAACCTTCACCCACCGAGTCTGGGCCAGCAAACCCTGTTAGAGAGACGAATGAAGACACAAGACCCAGGGAATATCTTTGTTGCGGGGCCGGGGCTCTTTGCTAGAAGGGAGTAAAGCCCCGAACTGACTCAAACCCCCAAATTTATTAAGGAACAACAAAGGCAGAGTTTTGCTGAGTGCAGGTGTTTGTTTTAGGTAGCTAGGCAGGCACGCAAAACATGGTGACAGTTTGGCTGAATAATTAATTTCTAGCTGACTGTCCCCTCAGGACTTCCTTGTTTTCCCCCATGAGGTCCATCTCTGCAAGAGTTGGCAAAGCATCTTGTCTTCAAGATATTCTGGCTTCTCAAAATTAGCAGTCTTCTGCCTCCCACGTCAACCCAAGCAGACATCGACCCATGGGTGTCACGAGGAACTCCACACTCACCGGCACTTAATCCAGATCTTCTCTCAAATGCCCAGCATCCCGCATCCTGCCCACTCCCCTCCATCACCCACCCTGTCCGTCAGCCTGCACCTGCTCTGCAGCTCTAAGTGCTCTGCACAACTTCACATAGTAGAGATTGCTCAGTTCATTCATTTGCTTAGCATTTATTTTCCTCATTAGAATGTCAGCTTTGGAGAGGGAGGCGGAAACCTTGCTGTCTTGCTCTCTGCTCAATCCTGAAGGCCTAGAAGAGCCCCTTCTGGAGAATGAGTGGCTGCATGCATGGCCTTGAGACTGTAGAATAAGTGTGCTGAGGGCTCGAGACTACATGTTCCTGAAGGAGCCCAGGACGCAGCACGTGGTGTTGGATTCCCTGCTGCAACCCCATTGCCTGGCATGTTCCTGATGAGGCAAGCAATTAGGGCAAGGCAAAGTAGCTGAGTAAGCCAGCATGACCTGTCAGTCACGGAGACTCAGGGCATGCACAGAAGTACTGCACCAGACACCAATCAGAGAATGCTATCTTCAATTCTTCTGTGACAAGATCAAGCAGATTTTTTATAGGCCAGCCTAGATCTGACGTCGGAATGGAGAAATTAAAGATGGTGGCTACTGCCTTCTTTCTCAGTGGCCCAGTGTGCTTGCAGAGAGTATTTCTTTCTCCCATACTCACTTTGCAGAGCACTTCTTCTCAGGGCACTTCTCCCTTCTTTTCTTACCTTTCATAAATGTAAAACCTCCATTTTTTTTGCTTGGCTTGTCTAATTCTCTGAACAAAACAAGAGCCTAGAAGGGATCCCTGGGCATCCCAACACCCCGGCAACACTGGTACATCAAAGCCTCTCAGACACTTGCTGGATGAATAGATGAAAGACTGAAGGCAGGACGCACACCCACCTGAGCCTTGCCCTGGTGTGGGAGGGAATGTCCTGGACAGCACTGGGACTCGGAGCCCCTGGAACAAATGCCAAGGAAGGAGAAAGGTCCTGCAGAGAGAAGCCAGAGAGAAGACAAAGAGAACCAGAGCTCTCTGGAGTGATGTGGATCTCTGGGCCAGGAAAGGGATGTTCCTGTAATCATGTGAAGGCTGACTTTTAAAATTCTATGCCCATCAGAGGGAAGGAGGCTTCACCCAACAGACAGACTCTGTTGGAACTGTCTCTGGGCACTGAATTGCTTATCTTCTCTGGACTCCATAAATGGTTATCAGTCAATGAAAACACCATGCTGGAGCACTTTTGATGGAACATAGAGGTAGAGGGGAATTTGACTGTCCAAAAGCTTAGATTGTTTTGATGATATCTTTCTAGGCTAATCAGATATATTCCCATTTTGCAAAGCACAGAGGAAATTTATTCACAAGAATCTGATATGTGGAAAGGCAGTCAGGGTTAGCTTAGACAGAAATATGTGAACACGCTCCTGTCCTCTGCTTTCATTCTGCCACCTTCTTGGGCTCAAACTTGGTCACGTTCTCGGTCAGAGTGCTGGGTTCGTGCGCTGTGTTGGGGTGGAGGAGGGAAGCGTTTTCTGGGCACAGAGATTAGAATCTGGCCAGCCTGACATTAAAATTCTTGCGGAGTTGTTATCTCCAATAATCCAATAAGAACTGGTTCATTGCCTGGCAGGAAAAGGACACCCTGAAAGTCATGAGGGTGAACGGGAGCACTTTCCCTCCAGCGATCACTGGGGAATGTTTCATAACTTGAAATCATTCAATTTGGTAACAGGCTCGGCTCATCTTCCAAGTGCACCTGAATTATTTACCTCAGTAAATAATTAGATTAATTATTTACTTAGGCTTTCGGTTGTATGCAGTGTTCCCTCTAAGATGTGGACTTTGAAAAAATTCTTCCTCTCAACGCTGTGCCATGATTCTGTCCTACAGCGCCCCTCAGCAGCCAGGGGTGGGATTGCAAGGAATCATTTACCCTACAGGAGTTGATCGACTTTGTGCCAGTGGAGAATTTTATGTGGGCAACTTCTGTCATGGTGTCACTGGGATGTTGGGTGGGGGCAGGGGTGACTCAGGCAAGAGCCCGCTTTGTCCTGCCTAAATACTTGTACAGACCCTTCCCTCTGCCTGGAGCTCTCTGCCCCTCCGAATTCTGCCCACTCTTAAATCCCAGTGGATCTCCAGATCTCAAGCTAAGCATCGCTTCTTCGTGATAATCCTTGTCTTAGTCACTTTCCTGATGCCCACAACTTCAAGAAGAAGAAGTTCATTTTGGCTCAGGTTTCAGTGCATGGTCAGCCAGCTCCCAAGAAAGAACAGCATGGCAGAGGGGTGTGGGGGAGGAAAACTGCTCCCATCACGGAAGACAGGAAGCAGAAAGCCAAGGGAGGAACTGGGGGGTAATACATACCCCACCAGGGCCTCCCCTCAGTAACCTCCCTCTTCCAGCCAGGCCCTTCTCCCCGCAGCCCATTTAGCTACAGCACTCCAGTGATTTAGTCACCTTCCGTAAGCCCTGCCTATGAGCACATGGAGCTCTGGAGGGGGACATAGAGATATAAATCATGCTACCCTGTAAGGAGGGCACATCTCTTTGTCTTATGTGCTTATAGTACCATAATTTTTTCCTGGAAACAGAGCCATCAAGTAGAAATAAAATGCAAACTGTATGTGTAATTTTAAACTTTCTGTAACCACAATGTTAAAGAGAAAACAAAAGCAATTCCTACGTCAGTAATATATTTTATTTAACACAAATGTACAAGTTCACTGGGGCCATCATAACAAAGCACCAGAAATGGGTGGTTCCCCAGTCTTGGAGAGGGGCCCTCAGTCCAAGATCAAGGTGTCAGTGAAGTTGGTTGCTTCTGAAGGCTGAGAAGGAGAATCTGTCTGGGTCTCTTGCCCACTTCTGTCACATTGTGGATGAGTTTTGGGGTTCATTGTCTTGGAAATGGTGGGTTCTTTATGTCTTCACACACCGTCTTCTCTCTGAATGTGTCTTTCTCTTCTCTAGGTGTTTTAGTAACAATAAAGACCTGCTCCATAAAGACTGCTCACTAAGGATTCTGGTCCTAATGGATAAAGACTGGTCGCTAGAGACCCCTAGATTGGGAACCCACCAGGCTCTAGCATGAGACCATCTTACTGAATTCCATTTGCCATTACCGTCCAAATGCAGTCCCGTTCTGAAATACTAGGGGTTAGAATTTCAACATGTGGGTTTGATGGGACAACTGAGCCCATGAAATAGTTAAATTACTTTTAAACATCTTGTAATCAATATAAAACTCATCAAGATACTTTATTTTTTCATAGTATTTAAATATAATAATGAGTTTTATATTTATAGTATAATATAATGTGGTGTATTTTATACTAACAGTTCCAGTAGTACCTCAGTTCAGGAAATGATTTCTTTCCATGATTCTGGTAGCAAACTGAATTGGACGGGGACTGAATCAAATTTCCCCACAAAGTCATCATTGAACCTAACCATTGACTATGATTGGGTTCTTGTCCAATTCAGTTTGTGACCTGAATTGTGGAAAGAATTAATTTTCTGAACTGAGGTACCACTATATATATATATATATATATATATATATATATATATATATACATA
>NW_004955480.1:0-19575 GCF_000276665.1 Chinchilla lanigera | reverse complement strand
AAAAAAAAAAAAAAAAAAAAGAAAGAAAGAAAGAAAGAAAGAAAGAAAGAAAGAAAGAAAGAAAGAAAAAAAAGTGGCAAAACGACAGGATAAGTGTTTTCAAAGCAAGGAAGAATACTTTCAGGTGAGATTAATGGCACTGTCTTTCACTGTAATAATTTAAATATTCACTTTATATTTTGATCACCCCTTGTGCTATAAATGAGAACTTTCTGAAAACCAAAAAGTGCCACTCAAATAACAAGTGATATGCAGATGATTATCATGCACCCATAATCCAATCACCTCCCAAAAGCCCCATCTGTGAGGACAAGAGGCTTTAGGGGGACATCTAGATGTAAACCCTAACAGCCAGCCTCACTACTCATGTACTTTGAGGCTATTATTAAGTAAAATGAGGGTGACTTGAACAGCAAGACGCATCCAGGCCTTTAGGGGTCAGCTAGCGCTGTGCACAAAGAGCAGACATCCTGCGAAGAAGGTAGGTCTCTGTGCCCCGTGCTTCCAGGCAGGGTGACAAACTACCCTGGTTTTCCCAGGGGTGCCTGAGAGGTTCCCTGAGACACAGGGCTTTCAAAGGTAAAACCAGGAAAGTTCCGGACAAGCCAGGGAAGGTCACCTGGTATACTGTGACAGTTCAGCTGATAACCAAGGTGACTACTAAGTGACTGATGGGAAGGTAGTATACACTGTATGGATACACTGGACAGTAGTGATTCATGACTCAGGCAGGATGGAGATGGAGATAATGAGATTTCACCACATCACTCAGAAGGACACACTATTTAAAACTTATGAATTATTTATGTCTGGAATTTTTCATTTAACATTTCCAGACTTCAGCTGACCACACGTAATTGAAACTTTGGAAAGTAGAACCACAGATAAGGGGAGACTACTCTGATTGCTGGCAGGGAAGTATCCAGCTGGAATGAAATTGAGGAAGCCGAGGTGAGATGACCCAAATGTAGACATGGCAGCCAGGGCTGGAGAAGAAGGATAATATCAAAGGGCAGCCAGATGGGTTTCACTTGGGGTGAGGGACACTGAGGTGGGGGAGTGCTGAATCTGGGCAGGCACTGTGCGAGCTGCTGGGCACTTATCTAGGTCAGCCCTGCCTCCCTGGAGACCCAGCTCCCCCACACTCCCTCCTTCTGAGGAAGAAGGAGACTCTGAGGCAGAGTGTAAACTTTGCTCAGAGCCAGGAATTTATCACCAACAACCACGGTTGAAATGCTGAGTGGAGCGCGTTCTGGCTCAGAGCGTTTCGGCTGATGGATTGTCCAGCGAGAAGAGGCCCGGCCTTTTGGAGTCCGCTAGCGCCCTGCACAGAGAGCAGACATCCTGCAGGGAAGGAAGGTCTCCATGCCCCATTATTCCAGGGAGAGCAAAAAACCACCCTGGCTTTCCCAGGAGTAACTGGAAGTTTCCTGGGACACCCGGCTTTCAGTGTTAAAACTGGAAAAGTCCTGGGCAAGCCAGGACAGGTCACCTTACCCTAAGAACTCCATCTCTCTCTCCCCCTCCCAAGACTGTCCCCAACTTGCCCAGAATAGCATGCTTCTGATTCCTCACCTAAAATTGAAATTGACAAAATTTCCAAGCCAAACCCAAACACGGTCTGTTTGCTGAGTGCTTTGCAAAGTGGTGTCACACACATTAACACATTTGATCTTTAGAGTAATCTCAAGGAAATTAAAAGATGGCTGCATGAGGCATCATTTAATCTAAAAGTAAAGTGTAAAAGACAGAAAACAGAGCTAGAATACCTTAGGCAAATAAATTCTACTTTTTCCCAGAACAAAAAGTGCAGAAGTAGGGAACTGCTGGGTTTGACTGAGTAGCACAATGCTATCAAAGTTGTTGGCAAATCTCCCAGTGTAATCTCCTGTTTTACCTCATGGTATATGATGGTTGCCATAGCTCTAGACATCGCCCTTCACTCCAGGCAAGAAGGATGTTGGAAAGCTACTCGCAGAATTCTTCCACTTCTTTGGCCAGAACAGTAACCCATGACCATTTCTGGTTGCATAGCCATTAGAGAAATTAAGTACTTACCTTTCTGTTCTATCCAGTAGAGGGAAGGAAGAGATAAAAGGAATGGGGGAGCTATTGAATGAGGCACTTACAGTATCCGCCACCATATGCACTGGGGACTGCTTGTTTGAAGTTAGAATGACTCAGGATATCATGGAGCCCAGTAAATTTGCCCACTTGGTTGCAAATTGGAATCACTCAGAAATCTTGTAAAATAATGATGCCAGGTGCTACCCAAGCCCACCTGGGTCAGAATCCCTGGGCACAAGCAGGTTTCAGCCTGGTTGTATTTGAAGCTCTGTGCAGCTGGTCTTTTAGACACTCTGTCCAGTGTGGAGGCCACGACCCCATAGGCCTACTGAAATGGAAATTAATTAAAATTAAAGCTCAAGCTTGGGTTTCTCAGACACAGTCACCGCATTTCAGGGGCACACATGGCCAGGCTACCTACGCGCCGGACGGCGTGGGTCTAGAAGGCTTCCGTCGTCACAGTCAGGGCTCTGATTGCACAGCACTGTTCTAGAGAGACCGGAAAGTGAGGGCCCTCATCTCTGGCTGGGCTGAGTGAGGTCATTCAGATGGACCAGACCCAGAGACGATCTAGAAGGGGGGTTAGGAGCACGAAACACTGCAGGGCCAGGAGCGTGCGTCTCAGTCCCAGATCCCCTAATCCCTAGCTGCACGATTTGGACAAGTGCCTTGGCTTCTCCTTGCCGCTTCTCTTCAGCTGTAATATGAGGATGATGACAGCTCGGCTTCTCCAGGGGTTGCAGCGAGGACACTGAGCCGATGTGTGTAACCTGGCACACGCGGCTCACCCTGCTTATCAGCTGTCGGTGTGATGCAGGGGACCTGACAGAGGGGCCCTTCCCGGGCACTCTGCAGTGTTAACCCTGGGCTCTACAGAATTGCCCCCAGGCTCCCCAACAGGGCCCTCATTCTGCCGGTTCCAGAGCCCCCTCTCACGGAATCTGGCTTCCCGGTGCTCAGCCAGCAGAGAGACCCCAGGCCCTGGCCCGGGGGGCAGGGAGAAAAGGAATGAACACACATCACACTGAGCATCGCTCTGCGCCTGCTCACCAGCAGATCCTGCCCCGGGACTGGGAGCCTGGTCTTGGGGCAGCAGCCGAAGAGTGCAGAGGGAGGAGCCAGGCTGTGTGGTCCTGGGTGATAGAGTAGCCTCTCTAGTCCTGCAGTACCTGATCTATAGTCAGAGGCTGGAGACAACCCAGAAGACAGCCTCTGAAGGGCACCCCATCTCTGAAACACAGGCTTGTCCCTCCTTGGAGAAAGGCACCGTCTCAGAGTCATGGTGGCTGGGCCTGGTCTTTCCCCAGGTTTGCGATATCCGCAGGACAGTTCTGAGACCTCCTAGCCTCCCCTGCCCCCTTGAATCCTTCCAGGCCCTGCTAGCAATGACAAAGAAGGGGTCGAGTGGTGCATTCGGACTGTGTCAGCCGCTGCAGCCCCCGTCGGCCACAGGAGCATCTTCAGAAAGTGGGGTACGCTGCCCCCACCCCATGGCCAGCCCAACCAGTCCCGCGCCCTGGGCACGAAGGGCATTTTCAGACGCAGCAACCTTGAGCCTGCACAGCTGCTCCTGGCGAGCGAGTTCCACAGGCGGCAGACACGCCGCGCTGGTCCCAGTCATTAACTGGCTGTCAGGTTCCTCAGATGATGGAGCTAAAAATAGCGCGCTATAGATAGAAGCTGCTCCCACGCGGCGGCTGCGCGGGCTGCTCACCAACACGGCGGGGAGAGGGGCCCGCGCCTCCGCGTCCTCCTCCTTCCCTGGCATCTTCTGGCATTAACCCCAGAGGCGCCCAAATGTTGCATATCCTCGCTTGCCCGGGGCGCATCTGCCTCGCACCCTGGATTAAAGTGAGCAGGCCCCGAACGCCCCAGGAGACCGTATGCACAGAGCGCTGCCTTGCGCTCTGGAAGCGAGCTATTTATAGAATCCGAATATCAGCATTTTCCACCCATTTACGCGAAGCAATTTCAGCTCTTCAGATGCGAGAGGAGCAGCCCCGGCCGTCATTCGTTCGTGCTGGGTCACATTTGGGGCCAGGAAGCCCTGATCTTATAGGAAACCTCGAGGCAGCCTCGGATTAAAGATCAATGGCGACATAAAATGTAGACTGTCGTGTTTTCGCTGGGAACATGTCCCAGTAATAAAAAAATGTTGTTTTAGTAAATAAACTCGGGGAGATGCACTGCTGGGTCCTGTTTATCCCCCAGGCTTCACCCTCAGCGTGTGAGCATTTGGAGAGAGAGAGAGGGAGAGAGAGAGAGAGAGAGAGAGAGAGAGAGAGGAAGAGACCCCAGCTGAGCCTGCCAGCTGCCCTCAAGCCTCTGCCCTGCCCCCACCTGCAGATCCCGGCACTGTGCATTTCTGTACAGAGATGATCATTTTGCTGCTTCTTTAAGAAAAAAGTGAAATATGTTTCCCAGTAAGGAGGAGGTTGGCAGTTGGACAGCAGGCCGGCAGCTGACAGCGCACACCCTGAGGACTGAGAGACTTGGGGTCAAAGTCCAGACCCTGCCACATCCAGGTCACGGGAGCCCCAGCAAGTTCACTACCCCTTGGGCAGCTGTTTCCTCGCCTGTTAAATGGGGGATGGGGTGGGGGATAGGTCCGTCCCCGTGGGCCTGTAGTGAGGAGGAAATGGTGCCGCACAGGGCAGGGGCCTGGCAGAGCCCGCCTGGGAGACGTTGTTGCAGTTGTGCCCAGGAAGGGGGAGAGTGCTCCAGGGCGCCAGCGGGTCTCACTCGGCCTCCCTAGCACATAGGTCTCAAGATTCCCGGAACATCCCCCAATCCGCTCCACATTTGACTATAAAAACCGTCACTGGGGTCCCTCCCCCCATCCAATTTTGTTTAAATAATAGTAACAGGCAAGCTGGGCAAGGTGGCATGCTTCTGTGATCTCAGCACTGTGGGAGAACAAAGCAGGAAGATCCAAAGTCTGAGTCCAGCCCAGCAGCTTAGTGACTTGGGGAGATCCTGCCTCAAAA
This sequence comes from Chinchilla lanigera, assembly GCF_000276665.1. Lineage (NCBI taxonomy): Eukaryota > Metazoa > Chordata > Mammalia > Rodentia > Chinchillidae > Chinchilla > Chinchilla lanigera. The sequence goes on along the minus strand of NW_004955480.1, from coordinate 14,521 downwards.
TAAAAAATAAGCAGAGGCTAAGGCTGTAGCTCAGTGCAAGGCCCTGGATTCAATCCCCAGTACTACAATCAATCACTAAATAAAAATAGCTGGCAGAAGCAGACGGGGGGCTGAGAGATGTGGGGCCTGCCTGGCTATCTGTAGATGATGTGGGGCGCACGGCTGAGGCTTTGCATCCTCTGAAGCTCAAGAGGAGGTGAGAGAGGGCCTCTGAGCCGCAGGTCCCAGGCTTGTGGTGTCCACACTAGGACCGCAGGGTGGCTTGGTGAGGCTCTCAGGACATCTGGGTCTGGTCTTCAGTGGCCTTCTCTGAGGTCTCCTCATTTCCTGGCCCTGCCGGGGACACTGTGCATGCATCCCTCTCCCCTAGCTGGCTTTCTGTGGACAGCCCACCCCTCCATCCGACCCATCCGACGCAGCTGTTTGTCTCATCCTGGTTTTCCCCAACTCATCCTACTCTCCTTGTCTAGACCTGCGTTACCCTAACTGTACTGTCAGCAACACCCACCCAGCTCCCCAGCTGCTTGGCTCCACACAGCCACCTACTTTCATTACGCCAGGGTGGGCCCAAGAATTTTCACTTCCAGCAGCTCCCAGAGGGACAGCTCGTGCTGAGCCAGGGTCCCAGGTGAGGACTGGGAAGTTCTGCTATTGCTCGCTGTCTCTGTCAATTCCTCATGCATAACCTCTCTGGGTTTGGCAGGGCCTAGACCCTTGAGATACGAAAATAAATTCCAAATTTATTATAAATGGAATTCCAAACTCACATGGGTCCTCTGCAGAGAAACCTAACGTGCCTGGAGAGCACACACGGCGCCCGCCCGCACCAGGGTCAGGAAGGCCTGGTCTCAGGCGGCAGTGACCTAGGGCTCCGGAGTCACAGTCGCTCAGCTGCCAGCCTGCTGCCGCTGTCAACAGCAGGTCCCAGCCGGAAGTGTCAGGGAGCAAGACCGGGACTTGTGGCTCCCGGCTGCTGACAGCCTGGCGCCACACAACTACTTTCTGACATTCCCATGGCTCTCCTGGTCGTGGCGGCCGTGTCCTCATTTCGGGGGCTTCTTCTTCGGGCCTGTGGGCAGCTACTAGGACAGTTCCCACAGATGCTGAGATCCCACCTTTGTCCTGATCATCTCCTAGGGGGACTCGGCCCCTCCCTGGCCAGGGAAGGGCTGGGACGCTCTGGGACAGAGAGGAGTAACAGTATGCGTCCGTAGCTTCCAAAGCAGCTCTCAAGGCACTCCCTTAGGAGGCCAAGGAAGTCCCCAGAGAGTCTCGCATTTCATGGACCACATGGAGGCTCCCCAGGGTGTCATGGTGCTTAGAGCTTCTCCAGTGCCTCCACAGCCATGCTGCGCAGAGCAGGAGGGGGAGAGATGTCCCAGAACTAAGAGACTAACACAGGTGGAGCGGGGAAGCAAGGTGCCAGCCAAACCGGTTATTTGTTTTTGTGTAAACCCCAAATCCTCTTTCTCTCTTCCACTCTACGTTATGAGGTGGAGGTGGGCATCACTCCGAGCCACAGGCTCTCCTGAGTTTTGGAGTGTGAAGGAATTTCCTGATGGAGGTATTAAGACCTGTCCAACCTCCAGAGATTGATTCCGCGTTAGTTACTTTGAGGTGAAGCCAGAAACGTTTTTTTTGGAGACAGAGCATTCTTCAGTAGCCCAGGATGACCTCAAACTTGCAATCATCCTGCCTCAGCCACCTGAGTACTGTCATAAGGGAACATACATTTTTAACAAGCACTGGGGATTCTCAGCCCCAATTTAAGAGATGTGGCTGCTATACAAGTTAGTTTCTCTTTCCCCAAATCTCTCCCTGAGAGCTGTGGGGAGTAAGCATCCCCTTCACTTGGACAGCATCTACTGCTGCCACTGCTCTCCGTATTTCCTAAATAACCACATTGCTTCAGACCCTGGCCAACTGCTGATGAAGTGAAGCAACAAAGTAGACAAATGATTGTACCCCCAAATGGATCAATGGAGCTTAAAGTATGAAGCCTTTAACCTATTCAATTGGCAAAGATCAAAAAATAAAAAAGGGAAATAGCCAGCTTGGCAGAGGTGAGGAAAAATGCCAACAGTGTGTGCAGGATTATAAATTGGTAGGACTGTTCTAGAAGGCAAGCTGCAATATGTGACTGATATCAATATCTTTTCTTGTGATCTTAAAGTCTTAGTTTCTGAAACTTTTTCTAACCTAATAATGGAACAAGGAGATAAAGCTGTTCATTAGAATCATTTCCTGTGACTTTGGATTTGACTGGCTGGAGACGCACCTGGGAGGTTCGTAAAGCAGAGTTCTGAGCGTGTTTGGGTGGGTCGTGGGCATGTGACTTTGGGGACTGTATCTTGTCCCTGGCCTCTTCCTCTCCGGCTCCATCCTGCTCACTCTGTTTTGAGGATACTATCAGTTGAGCAGCCTCCCTCCGCTATACTTTCCTGCCATGATGCCTCTGCCTTGGAGCCATCTGACCATGGACTGAGTCTTCTGAATCTTGAGCCAAAATAAACCTTTTCTCCTGTGTTTGTTAGTTTTTTTGTCCCAGCAACAGCAAACTGACCAATATACTCCCCAAACATCTACAGTTCAGAGAACCTCCTACACTCAGGACACAGTGCTGGGTACTGGCCACAGAAAATAAATCAAATGGCCAGGAGGATATCCAAGAGTGAACAGAAGATCACCTTGGTGGGGTCCATAAAAGCAAAAAACCATCTGAAGCCTAAGTCTGTCCATGGGTGATTGAGCCAATACATGTTTATGTAGCAGGTAACAGGCTATTAAGCAGTCACCAAAAATGTTGATTCATATCTATAAGTCATTGTTGGAGGACACTGACTACACTATGGAGTGAAACAGTGCAAATTAGGAAACAGGGAGATCCTCGGTATGTAGACTTGCACACAAATGCCTACACGAGCATCTACATAGAAAGAGGTGTCTCCCACGCCACCAACATCTGTCAGAAGGTTCAAAGGGCTTGTTTCTGCTTGATGGAGATTTTTACTTTCTTTCCACATTTCTGCATTGCAATTTTGTACAAGCGCATGGCTGAGAATACAGATGTTACCTTTGCATGCAGTATGCATGAAGGAGTGTAAGAATAGGGGAAGAGCAAGACAGCCCCAATACCCAGCTGCACACTGACTGCTAGGAAGGAGATATCTTCATGGAAGACCTGGGGTCGCAGTCGCACTGCTTCCTGGAGCACCCGAGCTCAAGGGGAGGAGTGAGGGGGCTGGCACACTCGGCAGGTGCCCAGCAATTCTGGTCATTTGCGGCAGCTGCTGCCCTCCCGCTGTGTTCTGAGGGGAACTGTCACTCCAGGCAGACTCCCGGGCTTACTCTGCCTGACCCCGCAGGGCTGTGTGACCTTCCATGGTTTCTTCCAGCTCTGACATTCAAAGACTCTGGAGCTGGCATCCAGCCACCACCTCACTCCATGCAGCCCACTGCTGGCCTGGCACTTGGCCGGCTGGCCCTGGCCTGATCACTGTTTCTTATCTGCTGAGCCTCCTCGGAACTGGCAGCCAGACGAGCACAGCTGAGGCAGTTAAACCTTCCCGGCACTGCGCGGCTGTCAGGATTAGTCACTGTAGTCCGGGTCCCCTGCCCAAGACCCTTTTCCCCAAAGCTGCCCTGCCAAGCCCAACTCATGACTAATAAACCCTAGCCCAAATTGATCTCCCAGCTGTTCCTCGGATGTGCTGCCAGCCCTGCTGGCGGAGCCGAGCTGTGTGGACTTGCAGTAAATCGGGGTGATTTCTCCACCGGGGCTTGTCACTAGTTTCAGAAACTGCTCTTGCTCAGAAGAGCCTTTTAGAGGAGATGGTAACTTATTCTGGCAACATCAGGAAGCTGGAGAACTGGCTTTCACTTGCCTCTATCTGCCCGTCATCCCATACTTCATGAGAAAGAAAAGAGGACAGGGAATGCCCCCCCCCACAGGACACCCTGGCCCATGAAAGACCTGGGAAGGGTCATGAGCCCAAGTCCCACAAGCGTCTTACAACGAGCGAAACCCAGTAGTAATAGTAACATCCATGTGACGAGCGTGTAGTGTGCCCTGAGCGCTTACATATTTTGTCTTAATCTCTCACCCTTGAAAGGTAGTTACTGCTGTCCTCTCCTTTATACCTGAGAAACAGTCTCAAAGAACTTACGCAACATCCTCAGGGGCCTCTCAATAGTCAGCATTATGGACACAAAGTTTCATATACTACGCTCTGATCCGGCCTCCTTAGTTCCTGTCCACTCTGTAGTCTAGAAAACCTTAGAAAGATTTTGTAAATTATAGAGACCACAGGCCAACAACCTCTGGAGACCTGGGCACTCGATTAGGGCTGGGACCCAGGCGTCGGTACCTTTTCAAAGCTCCCAAAGTGTTCCTAACAGGAAACCAGTATTGAAACCCATGACACAAGGTCCTGCAAGATGTTCTTATTTCTGTAAAGAGGCTGCAGCCGCTTGTACAAAGGCCGAGTGACACTGCCCTTCCAAGATTCTACATCTCAGTAAACACGCCGTGGGGCTTAGGGACCCCGTTCCAGTCTACCCTGAGTTGAGAGCTGGTTTAGGGCTGGAGTGGTGAGGACAGGAAAGGCAGGCGATGGGCTGCTGAGAGAAGAGGATGCCCCTTCCTCTGTGCTTCGGGGTCTGCCATGCACAGAAACCCACTTTACAGCACCGGGAAGGAACACCCAGCAGCTGCAGCCGGAACTCTGGGGTCCGTCAGCTCCTGGCTGGTCACAGCTGTGACCCATGTTCCACTCCACTCCGCGTGCAAAAAAAAAATCTCCCTGTGATGTCCTGGGGACAGGGAGCCCAGCTGTCCCATCTGTATACACCTGGCTGGGGCCAGAGCAGGCCTGGTTGCAGGGCAGCAGCCGGCCGGCCACGACTGGGCAGCTTGGTGCTCAGGGCTGGGGTGGGGGGCCAGCAAGAGGGTGGTTTGGTTTATTTTCCCAGAGCTTGGCCGAGTGTAATCTTTCAGGAGTCCCTCTCTGAACATTCTTCTTTGCTTAAAAAAAAAAAAAAATGCCTGGATTGCAATTTTTCCTTTATGGCCTCTCCCGGGAGATCAGCTTGTATTTCAAAAGGAAAACTCTAGCACAAAGGGTAAGACAGCTTGCAAACCTTTTGAAGAGGGCTGTGCAGCCAGAGCGTGCATTAAAATGCTCTGCAACTCCTGTGTTATCAGGAAAATGCTTTCTGCCTCTACCCTCCAAAGTGTAGGCTCCTTCCAGTTTTCAGTTTCTGAGTTTCTCGTGTCTAGCACAGTGCCTGGCGCATAACTGGTGTTAATCAAATAATTTGTTTTTGAAAGAACAAGAGCATCAAAGAATGCCTATTGGCCAAAGGACTTCTTCCTTCTTTGCCAGACAGGCTGAGTTCTCAGGGATTCAGCGTTGCTGGAAGCATGAGCGATGCCCAGCCTGCAAAGGGGCCTCCCTGAATTCCCACCTCAGCTCACTGAAGCAGAGCTGCACTTCCCTCCCTCCTCACCACGAAAGCTGAGCAGGCCCCCAATCTGGCCCCCGACTAAGCCCATCTGTCCTGGTGGGGACCAAAGTGTCCTCCCCAGAAGCGCCGTCCACAGGGAAGGACTTTGTCCTGGGAGAATCAGGTCCCCCGATACTTCAGATGTTGGAGCCCTAATTCCCAGGACCGCAGACCCTGACTGGACTTGGAAATGGTCACTGCGGACGTCAGGAGTTAGGATGAGGTCACAGTGGAGTAGGGAAGGACAACACAACTGTTGTCCTGGAAGAAGGGGAGACCCGAACACAGAGACGCAGAGAAGGCGTGGGAAGATGAAGGCAGAGACTGGGTGATGCATCTAATTCCAAGGAGCCTCAAAGGCGGCCAGGAGCCACCAGAAGCCAGGGGAGAGGGTAGTAGGAAGTCTTCCGCCCTCGGGGGAGCCAACCCAGCCAACACCTCCTTCTTGGACTACTGACCCATAGGCAGCCCTCACCCTTCTATCGCATGGCCTGAGGACCCTCTTTTCACTCAGTGACTCCCACCACTGCTACTGACTCTCAGGAGGTAAATGAGATCAAGACACACCACCCAGCCACCATGTACACATGTGACCCAGCCACGTGCCTGGCATACCAGACACAAGATGGATGGATGGATGGATGGATGGATGGATGGATGGATACATGGATGGATGGATGGATGGATGTATACATGGATGGATGGATGGATGGATGGATGGATGGATGGATGGATGGATGGATGGATAGATGGATGGATGGACGGATGAAGGGACAGACGGACGGACGGACGGATGGACGGATGGGTGGATGGATGAACAGATGGATGGATGGATGGATGGATAGATGGATGGATGAATAGATGGATGGATGGATGGATAGGTCAGTAAATGATGGAGACGTGCCTGATGGTAAAAGAAGAACCAAAGAACAGAGAGATGGAAAAAGTAGACAGGGAAGGAAAAGAAAGAACAGAATATTTTTCAGAAAAGCAAGTGAAAGGCAGAGAAAAGAGAGAGAAAGTGGACGGAGAAAGAATGAGAGAAGGGCAGGAAGACCAGAGCCTCAGCCATTTCTCTCACGCAGGCCCACCACTCCTGGGAACTAAGGGGTCCAGGCTGCACGGGAGCAGCATTCCGAGGGCAGACACACTGATGTCCTTGCAGTGGAGGCACAGATGGCCCCCGGGTGGGGAAGCAAAGGCTGGGAGAGCCTCACAGTTCGAGTCGGGTCAGGCATCCTTCATCTTGGGTTTGCAGGGGGCTGGGTCAGGAAAAGTTAATGCACCGAGGCTCAGGACCAGAGCCTCAGGTGCCAAAGGATGCTGGCTCAGAGTCTCTGTGCATCCTGCTCATTTCTAAACAGGGATTGTGCTCAGGGCAGAGAGCTGTGCCCTCCCACCCACCACCTGGTCGTCTCAGGTCATGTCCAGCATAAGTTTGGGAACAAGAGTTCCCAAGAAACCACTGAAGATGAAGCGTCCATTCAACCTTAAAAAGCACACAGTGCTTTGGTCTCAAAGCAAGCAGAAGCAGAGACAGGGAGAGATGCCTTATGAAAACCAAGTCCTGTTTGGTTCCAGCCCTCCCCACCTTTTCCCTGCAAAAGCCGCATACTCCACTGCTCTCCTTGTCCAGGGACAGTTCTGCAGCCCCTGCCCAGCTGCCCAGAGCCAGCTGTCAGGGCTGCAGGAGGCCCAGGCGGCATCTGGGTGGGGCAGCTCTGAGAACCCATAAGCACTGAGAGCGCCCTGCCTGGGGGACTTGAACTTGAACCGCTGAGCTTCTTCTTGAATGCTGAGCAGCTGCAGAGACGTTTCTGCTGTCACTCAAAGATCCTGCAGCGTGACGAGCCCAATGCCCACTCTTGGTGAGGCGAGGCTCAGGATAGGCAAGGCAAGAAAGTGAGGTTCTAAGCCCTGTGGGGTTGCTTCCCTCTCAGCCCTGGCACTCATCATCCTGCGTCGTGGGTCATGGGCCTCAGGACTCACGGCTGCCCGAACTGCCATCTCCCTTGCCATGGAAGGGATACAAATCTCCGCCTGCAAGACCGTCATGCAGATTAAATGAGATCACTTGGACTTAGTACACAGCAAGTGCTCCTCTGCTTGCGGCGCCAGGCACCCTTGCAGACCTTCCGGCCCTGGCTTCCTGTGTCCTGGGTGGGAGGTGCCAGGTGGGGGTGGCAGCAGTGGGGTGCTTGGGAGACTTTGGGAGCCAGGCCCGAGTTTTGCCTGCAAGGTCGATGTTCCCCAACCCTCAGGCAGGGACCCTTCCTTGCTGGAAGATTATTCTTGTCCTGGAATCGGGCTGATTCCTGGAAAGGTAAGTTGATGCCCACGTCTCTCCTTCCAAGCTGGCCATGTTGGAAGCTCGTGTGGGAGTAGCCTCGCCTCCCTGTGGATGGTAAACTGCCAGGCTGGGCCCTCCACGGGCCTGGGACTTCTGCACCGAGAAAATCCTTCACCTTTTTCCAAGTCAGCAGATGTGGTGCTTGCAGCTCACAGTGCCACCAGGCGGGGGTGGGACCCAGCCAGCAGTGACCACTGGAGCACACGGCCTCCTGAGCTTCCCAGACGCCAGAATTCATCTGCATTGTTAGATCTGTGTCTTGGTTACTTTTTTTCTCATTGCTGAGACAAAATACCTGACACACAAAATGAAGGAAGGAAAGGTTTACTTTGCTCATGGTGTGTGGAGGTTTCAGTCCATACTTGGCTGGCTCCAAGGGAGAGTGGCACACGGCAGAGGGTAACAGTTCATGGCGGTGAAAGACAGCAAAAGTAACAAGAGCAAAAGGGAGGAGCAGTGGCAGGAAGAGCAAGCCTCTTTCCCTCCCTTACACTGTATGCAAACTACCCATCCCAGGGCAAGTGTAGCACTCTGTTATGGTTTGGGGCTTATTTGCAAGGGGAAATAATAATATAATACAGGACAATACTTTATATGGTTATTTATAATAATCACCCAAAGAAGGATATACAAAAGAGTGCAGGAAATCTGTCCACACACTATAGACCAAGAATCCAGCTGAGGGCCTGAATCCCACAATAATGTCCTGCACGAGTCCAGCTTAAGGCCTAGAGCTCATAACAGTGCCTCCCATAAACCTACCTGGAGGCCCAGAGCCCATAACAATATGTCGTGCAGGCCTCTTTCACAGATCTGCACTGCGAAGGCCCAAAGCTCAGTGGTGGAATCTAGGAAGTCTGTGCCAGCGGGATGAAGGATCTGTGCTAGCAGGCTGAGGGATCTGCACTGGAGTTAGGAAGCGACTCTCAGAAGAACCAGAGCTCCTCTGAAAGGTACCACAGCCATCCTCAGCAGCAGTGAGGTCCTGAGCTCCTCCGATAATCAAGATGGCCGAGTTCCCATCAGGGAGGCCAACACAACAAGCTTCTCCTGGAGACCAGCAGTGTGCCATCCTCCCCTCGAGAGCCAGGAAGCGATGCTCAGTGTGAGGACCAGAGCTCCCCCAAAGTGAACCAAAGCCATTCTCAGTGCCAACGAGGTTCCAAGCTCTTGGGAGGATGAAAACAGCCAAGTTCATCAGGAAAGCCAGCAGGATAAACTCCTCCAAAACAACCAACAGCTCCTTACAGCTTCTACCAGCTCCCAACAGCCTCTTTAGTTCCCAAAAGCCTTTTTTTTTTCTCCAGATCTGCCTTTGATACTGCTGGCAACAGTCCCCAGGTGGGCCTCCCGCACCCAGCACTACGCTTACTTAGTTCAGCTGGGGGTTATAAGTAGACCACCAGTTATCAATCCACTACACACTCATGTCCATAATTCCAACACTTGACAGTGAATCAATCATAACTCTAGAAGCCTGCTCTATGACTGCCTGAGGCTGTGTGGGGACATCCAGATACAAACCACAACAACTTGGAAAAGCTGACTAGGCTTGGTTCCTACTATCTGTGGCACACTGTTGGTTACTGGTGTCTCTCGGCAGAGTCTTCACAGTCCAAGATGGTTGCCTCAGCCCCAGCCATCATGTCTATGCTCTTCTTGCTTCCTGCGTATACCAGCCTTATGACAAGTAAGGTTTCCTTTCTTTATTTCACGCTACCAGTTATTCCACGAGTTCCCTGTGTTTACTCATGGACAGTGAGCTCACCACTAGAGTGTGAGTGTACAGGGCAGGTGCCAGGTGCACTGCCCTCATTCTCATCACCAGCTAGGAGAGTGGCTTGACCATATGTTAACAGATAAGCTCAAAACAATTGCCATTTTAAAAGATAAGAGTTTATCTGTCCATCACAGACAGTACCTTTGAGCATGTGGCTCAGGGAAAGTTCTGTGCTGCTCTCATCATCAGAGGCCCAAACTCCTTCAGTCTCACTACCCAACCAGGCTGAGTGTGTCCACTTCATGATCCAGGATGGTTGCTTGTGCTCCAGCCATCACAAATGAGTTCTTTGTTAGGTACAAGGAGACACAAAAAGGTATACTGCTTCACTTTTAAGAAAACTTTCCAGCAGTCTTATTCAACAATTCAATTGATATCTCATTGGCCTGATCTTGCCACAGGCTATACCAGCTGAAGAGTTTAATCCACGGGAAATGTGGTGTTATTTCCATTCAATGTTGCAATTCTAAGGAAGAGGGATGATATCAAGAAGAAAGTACATGGTCCAGCCATTCCTTTCCAACTGTACCCGCAGGGGTCCTGCGGTGCTGCAGGCCAGGGTGTAGTTGACCTGTACTCTGAGCAGCTTTGCTGTGGTGTGAGACAGAAGCAGCCACTCCTCACCTTCCCGCAAGCAGGGCCTGCAGTCCAGCAGGGAGAGCAGCGCTGGGCCTGGAGGGGTGATGCACACACGGGGGTTGGGGTGGCGGCATGCCGGTGGCCCTTAGATGATTCGCCCTCATCTCCGCACCATCACCATTGCCATCCCCAATGCCAAGGTCGAGCCCAAGACCACAGGGTTCTCTGCGGGAGCTGGCAGGGCCAGGCAGATGGGGGTCCAGGGCGCAGCCTCCCTCGCTACCTGTAGAAATGTCATCTTCGTCCAGGCCGTGTCCCCCCCAACCCCGGCCACCTTCTGCTGCAAAGCTCATTGTTACTATCCTCATTTTCCAGATCAGGAAACTGAGGCATGGAGCGATCGACTTGCCCAAGGCCACAGCCCCGGGGAAGTCCCAACCGTGACCTTGTGGAGAGGGACAAAGGACACCCAGAGCAAGTGTGGCCTCATGCGGCGGTAGGGGCCTTGCCACCCTGGAGGGACCACCGCAGGTGTGGACTCAGGCTCTCGGTGACCAGCCTGGCAGCACCGTGGTCCCGGGAGAGGACTGAGTCCAGTCTGCAATGCACAGATGGGGAGACCGAGGCCGGCGTGGAGAAGCCGCTTATCTGGCTCTGTGTCAGCAGATCCAATGCAGCCTGTTCTCTTTTACCTTGGGCCTCTCTCACCCCTCATAGGCTATTTATAAAAGGCTTACTTTGTTTTTTAAAGAAAGGTATTTCTGTCCTGTGGGCATGTTTGCACTTCCTTGCACCTCTTCATAGCGCCAGGTGCAGAAAGGCTGAGGTGGTTATAAGAGACCACAGACCCCTCTCGTACGCTCTGGGAGGACAAACAACTTCGGGGGGCTTAGTGTCACCTCGCAGGGACCCCGCCCACCTACCCAGAGCCGCTGTCTGACAGTCACTGCATTTCATCCTTCATCCTGTGGCTGGGGACACCGAGGGTCCCCGGAGCCTGCCCAAGATCACACTCAGTGAGGAGAGCTGGCAAACCTGGAGGGAGAGCCCGAGAGCAAGGGAAGCGAGGTGTGACACTTTTCAGTGATGAAAAGAGAACGTCCGAAGGAGAAGAATATGTCATGGCTCATGAAAGTTACATCCAATTCACACTCCAGTGTCCATAAATAAAGTTTTATTGGAACACATTACACTTTCACCTACAGATGTGATCACAGCAGAGGACATGGCCAGCAGATCTACTGCCCAGTCATCTACAGATACAGTCGTGCTCCTGGTCTGGCCCTAAAACACAGGCCTTTACCCCATCCTGAGTTTCCACAAAGCTGGTGGCAGAGCCCTGAGCCCAAGGCTCCAAGCTGCTGTGGTTTGAATCTGCTTTGTCCCCTTTAAGGGTCACGGGGAGGGATGAGGCTTTTCTCCTAGGAGTGAGCTCTTGCTCTCTTGGGACTGGGTTAGTCACTCCAACAGCCAATTGTTAAAAAGTGAGGTGTCATTCCTGTGATCCCAATACTCTTGGAGGCTGAGGCAGGAGGATCTCAAGTTCAAATCTGTCTTGGACATGGATAATTTAGCAACTTAGTGGGACCCTGCCTCAAGATAAAAAATGAAAAAGTGGCAGGGGATGTAGCTCAATGTGAAGGCCCTAGGTTCAGTCCCCACTACAGAAAAAATAAACAAACAAAAAAAGCAATCCTTTGGTGCTTTGTTTGTTTTGCAAGGACCCATTCCGTTTTCCACCAGGAATCAAAGCAGCACAGCCTTCATGCTCTTGAATATCTCCTCCCCCAGCGCTGTGAGCCAGCTCTTTCCCTGTAAATCACCAGTGCTGGATATTTTGCAACAGCAACAGAAAACAGAGGCACAGACCCTAGTTACACTGGGAGTGACGCCAGACAAGCCATCCGAGTCACCAAACGTCTCTGGCAGAGCTGCAGAATGAGGGTAACCGTCACCCTCTGCCTGGTTCCAATGACTGTCAGAAAATGACAGGCAGATACTGCATGGGAAGCACTTAGGGACCCAGGAAGCCGCTGTAGAAATGTACTGATCCAGAAAAAGGAGGCTGGCGCCGTATGAGGGAAAAAGCCAATGCGCTTCTGCAGGATTCCTTAGTATAAACCCTGAAACTGCTACACGCGGCTTTGCCTTGAGCCTGCGCCCTAACTCGCTCTGGAGCCCTGAAGAACAGAGTTGTCCCAGCACATGTGGGCGACCCTGCCCCCAAGGAAGAGAACGCAGGGCCTTCTCCCCAAAGACCCGGCTCCTTCCCAGGGCCATCTTGGGGTGCTAGGAAGACTTCCCTGCCCGTACACCTTGCTCTGCCTGCTCACACATCTGCCCAGTTTCACAGAGCTCCATTTCTATTACCTTACACCTGAGAAGACAAATATTTCTGGACTAGGATCGCCTTAAACCTTATTGGTTATTTCAAAAGCGTGAACAAATTTAGTCAATCATTTGTTCAGTCAGTATTTGCTAAGGTCCTACAAAATGCAGTAGAGCCACAGGCCGCAGGAAGGCGGCCATCGGGGGCGGGCGCCAGTGCACTGTGAGGCCCTGACACCGAGTTTCCTGGTGTTTAAGGACAGCCGCGGTTCTGGGGTAAGGGTTGGGGCTGTCTTGCAGTGGGGTGAGAGGCAGCAGCTCCTAAGAGCTACGCAGTGTGGAGCACATTTTGATCACGCGAAGGGGTGCTTGGAACTGCTCCCCGTAACTCCAGGTGGGTGCCAGGGCTGCCGCCAACCTCCCACTTACCTGGGGAGGGGCTGCCGTCCTCAGCACAGCACGGAGCCCAGCCCCAGCAGCGGCTCTCGCTCCTCCCCTCAACCCCTGCTGGCTCATGTGTGCCCGCGCTCTGCTGATCTGTTAAAACTGTGTGCAGAACTGGGTGTTTATTTCTACCATCTGCGTGGGACACAAGCGCAAGCTATAATGGCATCCACTCTCCATGAGCGTTAGAAACCGTTTAAGCATCCACAGCCGTTCGACGATTATAAACACACACCAAAAAGGAAAGGCGGCCAGGGGCACGTGGCCTCCCGCACCTGCTGCCCCCAAGCCTGGGTCTCCCTCCGGCCCAGGGAGCTCTCCCGGGGCCTGTGACAGCTCTGGAACCTCCTTGGTTACTTGTAGGTTTTATTTCCTTTTTATTATTATTATTATTATTTTGTTTGTTTTTGGTTTTCTCTCCCACCTCTGAGAACAGCATAAACCAAGTTGGCCTCAAAATATACTTATTACAAATAGATGGGAATAAATGGAAAATATACAATGACCATAAATGCATAACAAAAAATGTTCAATTCCCCATTGTAAAAAGATCCATTTGCTTCCAAACTAGTAGATAAAAGCTGACGAGTATTTTTGCCAGCCTTTGAGAAGGTTGCAGGGGTCACCGCTGAAAGGCTCCTGCCCGCCCTTAGCCCAGTTCCCTCCAAGGCGGGGTCACCGGGCAGCGGGCAGTGAACGACCAGCACCGTGTCAATGGGATGCAGGGACAGCAACACAGAAAACCCAGGGAGCCAAGAGAAATGGATGCATTCCACGGGGCAACGACAGAAAGGCCATTCCCAGCTGTGAAATGTGTTTTGAGCCAATTTTTCTCTTGCAAAAAGCCCACTTCCCTCAGACCTGCTCTGGCCCCTGTCACCCGCCCATCAGGTGACTCCAGCTTCCAAGCGCTGTCTTAGTTCTGTCTCTCAGCAGCCCTGCCCATACTGGGGACCCACTCTTCCCAGGTGGGCGGGCTCCACATTCAGCTCAGCAGTGTAGCCCAAAGGACTGCTGACACCCATGTCTCCACCCAAGCTTCTCCAAGAGCTGGGTTTCCTTCTGCTGGCTTCTCACTGAATGTTTTTCTTCTGTAATGGCATCAAGGACCAGTTTATTACCCATGATCAAGTTTTTGGAGAGAGGAATGAGGAACAACTCTCCCTCTTTGCTTTTTTTTTTTTTTAATTTATTTTAAAGAGTAAAAGAAGGATAACATAGTAATAGGGGGGCTTACCAAATTATAGACAAAGTGGTAGGAAATTATCAATGCTTGTTGTTTTACATATTGTTATCTATTAGATAGTTTCTCAGGAAAAATAATAGGCAAATAATAGTGACCTACAGACAAAAGTGGTAGGTTATTATCAATGGTTGTTGTACTATACTTTGGTATCTTCAAAGTGGTTTCTAAAGAAAATCAATAGAGCTATACATGAGTGACCAACTGAATATTCATTGACTATTCTCAATGGTTGTTGTAGGAAACACATAGTAATAAACATACATCCATTTATGAAATAGGATAGGAACAA
>NW_004955479.1:11150819-11153624 GCF_000276665.1 Chinchilla lanigera | reverse complement strand
GCCCCAGCCTCTGTCCTCCCCCTTCCACCAGTGATTCTCACCCGAGGACGCACGACCCACAGGCGGCCTATCAGAACCAACTTCTGGATACGTTTGCTGCTGCTGAGCCTGTCTGTGAGCAGAACACTGCTCCCCTCCATGTGCTGATAGGCCTCCCTGGGGCCGTGCCCACTGCCCCCCTTGGGTGGAACCCACCCCCCCATCCCCGGGGAGAATCACTGCTGTGGATGCCACCTGGTGCCTCCTGGCCTTGTCCTCCCATTTCAGGCCTCCAGCGTGCCAGTGGTGGCCATCTGATGTCCTCACTCGATCTCAGCATGTCCCCACCGATGCAGACCTGGCACTCTCCTCCTGGGGCCAACATGTTCCCCTCACTGTATACCCCTCACTACAAGAACTGACAGAAACCCACTCTACCTGAGAGGTATTCTTCCAAAGGACCCCTCCTCACTCCAGCCCGCTTACCCCCAGGAACCAAAATAATCCTACCTAACCTGTCAGTGCGTTTGCACCAAATGTTGTCTTCTGCGAGATACTGTGGTTCTTTCTTGTCTTTGTTAATTAATCCTTCCATTTCTCATTCCCGCAAAGGTGCCCCTATAGAGTGTCTCTTTGATCCTCAGTCTTTCCTCTTCTCTCACGAGCCAGCCTTTTACCCTTCCCTGCTCTTCCCTCCTTTCAGTTACACTCTTCCTCCTAGCAGGAAAGCAGGCTCACTGAGCACACCCTACACCTGGAATGTTCTACCAGCTCGGTTCAGTAATATGTCTTCTCCATACCTGCAGTGAACCTTATTGCCCCACCTCAACCTGCCCTATTTGCATCCCTACCCTACACCCTTCCTGGACCCAAATCTGTTCTGGACCCCATCATAGCCCCCAACTCTTCCCCAGCGGATCTGTGGTACCTTCTAATAATACGCAAGAGTTGTAAATCATATGTGTCTCCCTGTCCATACGGATCCACCCCTTTTCTTTGTGGCCCTCCCCATGCCTGAGCCTTGCAGACAGGGCTGAGCACCGGAAGAGCCTTCAGTGCTACCTGCTGCCACCCCTCCGCCCTGCTCCCCTGTGGCTGTCCAGCCCATCTCCCTCCCACCGCCCTCTCCGCTCCACCCTCCCTGGGTGCCCCCTGCCCGCCTGTCTACCCTCCACAGGTGACTGCCCCTTGCCCTGTTTCTTGCTCTCATTGCTACATCTTTACTGCTGCCTGTCCTCCTGCCACCCCTTTCCTCTCCTTCAGTCCTGGGCCTAGGGCAGCGTCTCCGCCCCTTCTCTGGAGCCCTGCTGCCCTGCACTACCTGGTGCCCAGCACTTGATCAAAATTCTGTGCCTCTTCTGCTCCATAGGCTGTGCTTTCTTGCTGTGCCTGCTGGCTCTGCTCAACTCTTTCCAGCCCTGTGTCAGCATCACTTCTGATCTACTTTTGGCCACCGGCTGCATCCTTCCCAAATCCTCACATTCACATTCCCCAGGACACCTTTTCTGTGGCCTTCCACAGACCTTCTCAGCCTTCTTTTCTCTGCCTTCCCATCAAGGGAGCTGACAGGAGCCATGCAGCCACTCCTGCCCCTCTTGCTCTTTTCTCTCCTCTCCCACTTGCATTTGCTCCCTGGCCGGCCCCATGTGAGAAATACAGCCCTGACCATTGCACTCACGCGTGTTCAGGTTCTCTGGACAGTTGTTCCTTATTATGACCTATCCACACTTCCTCCATTACAGCCATCAAATTCTAAGACATTCTTTTTCCCTCCACCCCTGCTCTTGATCACCGTCCCAAAGCCGAAGTCTCCCATCCACTCCCCTATTCTCAAGCCTCCTGGGTTTAGGATTACTCCTGCTGTGCCCATTTGGTTGGGACCTCAGTTCTTACTCTAAATACATACTGATCTACTGAGTGATTGAGGGCCTTGTCCACAGGCCATTCCCGTGTACCCTGCCGTGGCTGCTGCACTGGACACTGCACTCCTTTCAGGCATCTTGAACAGTGGAAGCAGAACTTGGTTGCCATTTCAAAATGCCTGTTCCGCATGGGCTCTCAGCTGCTCCTCTGCCATTTATTTGCAAACCTGTGTCCATGCACGTGACCCACTCCCTTGGACTCATCCCCATGTCCTTGAGCTTACCTGCCAGTGCCGTGTGCCAGAGCCCTCCGAAAGGGTCAATACCACTCACTTTCCCCCTGTGGGCCTGAGCCACTGTGACCCTCTGCTCCAGTGCTCACCCACTTCTGCAAACACTCAGAACACTGCCTTCGCTGTCTTCCACCCCTAGGCTTGCAGTGTGATCCCTCCCATCCCACTGACTCGGCCTAGCCATCTGCAGAGTCGCCACTTGGGAACTCTGCTTTCTTCCTTTCCCTTCTCCGTCCTGCCCCTTTTATCATCCCTGAGGACACTACAGGCACACACGGGTCTTTTATGATGAAAGCACTTCCCGTCTCTTCGTCTTCTCATCACCTGTCTCCCAAGTCCAGGCTCATAGCTTCCCAGGCCCCTCAACTGCATGGTCTGTCTTTTCACTCTGCATGAACATTTAAGTCTTGTATTCCATGCCCTGCATTCTCCTGTCATTTCACAGAGGTCCTGTGTTAGCTTTTCAACATCCAGTCACAAATCCTGTCACATTCTAAACTTGCACACCCTGGCGACTAGGAGGCTCAGTTCCTGGCCTCCCTGCACTGCTGCCTGCATTACCACCTGTTGACCAGTGGACTCTACACAGTCCATTGGAATCCACATGCATCCCTCACTATCCTCACTTCGCAGCTCTGCCACATCATAGCGCCTATCACCTCCACTGGAGA
>NW_004955479.1:11117145-11149782 GCF_000276665.1 Chinchilla lanigera | reverse complement strand
CTCCCTGACCTTAGCACAGCCGCACTCAGCTGTCATCCTTCCAGCTGCCTCTATGCTACCTCCCTGGACTCCCTGTCCACCTCGCCCTACTCTGACACACACGAGTCTGATGCCTCCATCTGGTCCACTGGCGGGCATCTTCTGCTCCCTCCCATCTCTGCCCCAGCCTCTGTCCTCCCCCTTCCACCAGTGATTCTCACCCGAGGACGCACGACCCACAGGCGGCCTATCAGAACCAACTTCTGGATCCGTTTGCTGCTGCTGAGCCTGTCTGTGAGCAGAACACTGCTCCCCTCCATGTGCTGATAGGCCTCCCTGGGGCCGTGCCCACTGCCCCCCTCGGGTGGAACCCACCCCCCCCATCCCTGGGGAGAATCACTGCTGTGGGTGCCACCTGGTGCCTCCTGGCCTCGTCCTCCCATTTCAGGCCTCCAGCGTTCCAGTGGTGGCCATCCAGTGTCCTCACTCGAGGGTCTCAGCATGTCCCCAGTGATGCAGACCTGGTACTCTGCTTAACCCACCACATTCCCCTCCTTGTGTCCCCCTTTCACACACAACTTCTCCAGCCCATCTGCGTTATATAATTCTTGTGTCTTCCCCTCATTTGTTTCCTTTTTCTCTTAAAAGCACTGGAAATCCATCAGTGCCCTTTTTACTTATATTTTCAATTCTGTCATCCTTTTTTATGTGCCATATCCAGTATACAGTTTGTATTACCTTCTACTCAACATCATCAGTATTACTGTGACTCTGACAAAAACACATTATTCTCAGAAAAACAGTTTGTTTTCCTTATTTTTTTATAAGTGCTTCGAACTTGTGGTCCCATTCCTGTTTTCTCTGTTTCACACTCCAGTTCTTTTAAATGATTTTTCTAAATATCTAGTTTGTAAATTACACTGATTTGCCTTCTCCAGTCTGTAACTTCCTTTCTTGTCTCTGATACCATGAACCCTCTGCCCTGCCCTAGCCACTGTTCGACAACATCTGTCTGAGGCTGCTGGTCCTTTCCCAGTATGGATGTGCACTCTTTTCAGTTCCATTCTCTACCCGGTGTTCTCAGTGCTATCTCACTTCAGTTCCTCATTACTCTTTCTTAATTTCTTTCTCTTTTTTTTTTTTGGAAATCGATTCAAATGTACAATCCAGTCTGTCTTAACAAGTTTGCCTTTTTCTAACATTCCATTCTGATACATGTAGTTGTCTTCTCTTGCTTCTTCCTTACCTTTGCCCCCTTTTCTTTCACTCTCTTTGGCCCCTCTTACATCCTCTATCCTTTTTCTTGGCTTACATTCTTTCTAAGGTTGACTCCCCTGTTGGTGGGTTTCCTTATTGTGAAGTTATGTGGCTTCTGTTACTCATGTTACTGTAAAGTGTTATCCAATGCATACTGTACTCTTTTTTTACTTAGTTTTTACCTGTATTCTTATTTCATTTGTTACAATGACAATGCCCACTTGTTCTTCATTGTGTTTCCTTCACATGTCGTTTTCCATCTAAAAGTAAATTGTACAGTGCTTTTCCATCTATTTTCTTTTGTTCCTATTCTCTGCTGCCTTAGAAAAACTTTTTATCAACTACCCATTCACTATGCATCATTCCTATGTATTCATTTATATTTCTGTTAGCTACCTCTTATTGTTCTGCATTCATTGCTCAGCCCATTTCTGTATTTTGCTATCCTACATGCTGTGCTGAATTGCTTTGTTTCTGTTTATTCCTTAGTAGGATCCCTGCCACTTCCCTTATTTTGTGTCCATATCACTGAACCTGACTAACTTTTCTGTCTGCAACTGTTTTCTTTGCAGATCCACTTTCCTAGACACTGTCTGTCTTGTGTCCTGTATTTAGTGATTAACTTTATCTTTACCCTTTCCTTCTTCCTTGCTGCATTGCCTCATAGTCTTCTGACTCAACTGCTTTGTAAGTAATTTTCCCAACGAACAGTAAAACGCTGACAAAAACTTAAGAAATTGTTATAATATAAACCATTTTAAAAGGTAAATGTGTAATTAATTTACATATAATTCATTCAACAGCAGACATGTATGTTACAAAATGATCCCATCCTGGATTAAAGACAACTGGCATTTTCCTTTTACACTGTAAGAAATAATGGCATATTTTCAAGATATGAATTATATATAGAAGAAGTATTTTGGAAATGTTTACTTACCAAATGACAAGTTGCTTGAGTTGTCCCACCCAAATTGTAGGGAAGAGGACAGGAATATTGTACATCATAAAAAATCCTTGAGCATGGGAAGTAAGCCTACTGATAAAAGAGGTATGACCACTGAGCAGTCCTGTATGCAAGCAAAATATACCTTTCTGAGCAGACTTGTGTGCAAGCAAATGGTTTTTGTTAGCACAAAAATGGTAATTCACTGCACCAAGTTTTGCAGGCATATGATTATATATGGATATCCTAGTTGGGCACGGTGTGGCACACCTGTACTCCTAGGACTTTGGGAGGTTCACACAAGGAGGACCACAAGTTCAAGCCCAGCCTGACCAATTTAGCAAGACCCTGTCTCAAAATAAAAAGAGCTAGGATGTAGTTCAACACCTTGGGTTCAATCCCCAGCACTACCCTCCTCCCCCCCAAAAAAAAACTTTTCATGGTAGCTGGTATTTATATTGCGTGACTAGAGAGCTGGTGACACCCACATCCTTCTTTCAGTCTCAGTCATATTTGCCATTATGTGCCATGCAGATTCCAAACCAGCCAAGCCTAGTTCTCTCCACCTAAGCATCTCTCCCTTCAGTGTCTTTCTCCCTATCCCTCTGTCTCCGTCTCTCTCTCTCTCTGTCTCTAGTTTTCTCAGTTTCTTCTCTCACTTTCAGTAAGTCCTGACATTTTCCTCATCATTTGGCCAATTTAACCTTACATTTATTGGTAAGTCTTTCATAACTCCCTGTGAATATCTGTACAGCCATATCTCAGACTTTCTATTCACTTGTCAACTCTATAATACATCAGATTTTCTCTTGAGGTTTGCCTTCCTGTGATCCCAACCATAGCATTCATTTGTTTCACCAAAAAAAATACCCAGCCTACACCTTTTAAAAAGATAAGTTTTCCACTAAGATGTCAAGTACCAGCCCCCGCAATTCCTGTTGTTTCTGTAACCCATGGTTCTCTCTCTTCTATACAAAGTTCTAGGTCTGACAGTTCTTTTTCCTTAATTCATATCTGATCTCTTTTCTTGTCACCTCACCTTCTCATAATTGTTCTCCAGTTCCTACAGTACTTTCTAGCTATCCTCTGTGCCCCCATACTTACTTGCTGGACTCTGTTTTCTTTCTCTTCTGTCAAGAGTTGGCTTAAGTATGGAGCAATTGCCATTTCTCCCGTCAAAATCTGTGACAGTGTCTTTCCAAACAACTTGAACTCTTATCTTTCTCTTTTTGCTACAAGCTCCTTACATTTCCTTCAACATTCCACTGTTTTTCTACTGGATCATTCTAATGGATATGATCAGTTTTTGGAATACATATACTCTGATATTTAGCCTTCTGTCTTTTTATTGCTTGCACTTGATACTGAGTATTTCCACTATCCATTCAGTCTGGACTTTCCTATGATTCCTGCTCTGGCCCATTTTAAGTCTATTGATCTCCCATTCTATTACCACACTGATTTCTTCAAATCTTTTTCCAGGAAAGCTTTCTGGAGCTGCAATATACCATATATTCATTCTCTGCCCCACACATACCTCTTTTTTTTGAGACAGGGTCTCATCATTTTGTCATTTAGACTGGCCTTGAACTTACTATGTAGCCTAGGCTCACCTCTTAACTGACAGTAGTCCTCCCATCTCAGCTTCCCAAGTCATGGAATTACAGATGTGGACCACCATGTTCAGCTTTCTTTCTTTTTCATTCTCAAATTCTTATTTTGTCACATTCTCACCTCCTTTCTTCCATTGTCTGATACCTGGTTTAAAATATAACTCTTTTCTGAACTTTTAACTCTAGTGTCTCAATGCTTCTCATCCTGGCCCTTACTTATACTTGTCTAACATGTTTGCAAAACTTCATGCTTTATACCACAGCCATGCTTTATAATAAGCTTACTTACATTTCCATTTCCCTTCTCCTTACTTACATTTCAATTTCTCTCTACTCTTTTTCTTATCCACTCCTCAGTAATTTCTCTCACTCAACATCCAGTTCTAGCATGATATTTTTGTTCTGAGCAAAGAATGTATTTCACCAAGTTCTTAATTGCCTTCAATTATTTGCACTTATATACTAACATCTATATGGTATTATTGGCTTCCTCTATAATTATAGTAATGAATATATTATCTTATCAAGGGGTATAGTTTTGAGGGGTACTCTCTTAATAATACCTGTTTCTCACCAAATACAGATCATCCTTTTTAAAAGATAAATTACCCACCCCTGTTTCTAAACCAATGTTTTTCAGGTTGCTATCAGTGTCTTTTATCAAGATTCATCCAAATCTTCTCCCTCTGATATTTTTTAATCAACAAATTCCTTTAATTAAAACTTTCCATCACTCTCCTTTTTCATATCTTAACTTTGTTGTTTTGCTTCCATTTTTAAAGAAATAAAATGAACATATA
This sequence comes from Chinchilla lanigera, assembly GCF_000276665.1. Taxonomy (NCBI): domain Eukaryota; kingdom Metazoa; phylum Chordata; class Mammalia; order Rodentia; family Chinchillidae; genus Chinchilla; species Chinchilla lanigera. The sequence continues at coordinate 11,145,187 of NW_004955479.1, read as the reverse complement.
GTCAAGAATTCTTCTGTAATACTTAGAATCATTTTTCTCTGCTTTCCAAGAAGGAAATCACTATATGAATGTGATACTTATCCTATTTTTATATTTAATAAATATTTCCATATCCCATGAATAACATGCAGTGCTGTCTTTGAGAGTGTGTGCTCATTAAGGGTTTTTTTTCCCATCAGGACTTCAAGAACTAGTCCGACTCCTATTCAGGATTGAGATCTTTATTTCTCTGTTTCTCACTGTCTGTACCACTCACTCAGTGAAAAAGTCACACCAAACATTTAGTGCTTCAGAGATCTGACAGATCTCTACAAACATTCCAGGTCTGTTCAATGCACAGCCTCTTTGACAACCCAGAACCCTGCTCTAATTCACACCACACTCATTACTTACAGTAAAGTTCCTCTCCTACTATATTCTACCCTAGCTTACCTATCCATTTGAGTGACTATCATTTTATTGGAGCAAACAGATACAGTAGGTAGTCTCCTAAAGTTTATTTCCCCCATGATTCCCAACCATTCCTTAAGAAATACAGTTAGTCTCCTTGATAGACAAACCACTCACCCATGCTTCCTAATTAGACAGTATTTATATATCTTGGTGTTGCTAGCAATGCCTTTTTAGAATGTATCTTAATAAAACACCCTTAAACTTTCTTGTTAACCCAATGTTTATTGAAAATGTCTGTCATAGAATAGACATATAGGTAGTTTAGGCTCTTCTATCCATATCCTTGACACTCTTAGATCCCTCATTCATTTGCTATTGAGCCTTTCCAAACAAGTTCCCTGACTTGACCCAATGAGATCTTACCAGTTTCTCACTTCTGGATCTCTTTCTACAGACCTGATCTGTGCTGCTGTCACTCCATCTACTCTTATTTCTTCTGTATTTCATACAATGGTCTTTAACTCTGTTAATAAACTCTTTCTTCTTTCTTATCCCATATAACCTTATCCCATATAATCCCATATAGTCCAAGTATGCACTATAATCCACCAGTCCATACCTGGCCTTCTTCAAATCATCCCTCACATTAGCAGAAACTCTCTACTTCGTTCTAGTCCTTTGCACTTTATTCTTTATTTTGTCCTAGAGAATGATGTGTCCTTATGTTCGTCTCCCCTCCTTTCAGCTACTACATATATACACATCATTCTTCCAGATCCTTCTGGATACTCCCTTTATGTTGGGCACTCCCTGTTTAATTTGCCATCTCCCTGGTGTCCTATATTCTGTACTGCATTTGCTTGTACTCACAGTTCAGCCTGAACTTGGACAGGATATTGCCCCTGACCTGCCTTTGATACCCATTCCACTTAGCCTCTTTTTCATTCTCACTATATTGACTACACCCATGACTTTTAGTATTTCTCCAGCAAAGCTTCCTGGAGAGCAAAATCTCATACCCCAATTTTTTCATACCCCAGTTCTTCCTTTGCGACATTTTTACCTTGTTCTCTTTTTTAATGTACAACTCTGGCAAATTTCCAACTCTCATTTCCTGATGTTCTCATTCAGCCCTGTTAATATGCTTCCAAATAACATATTCTCCATTGCCTGTATTGCACCCTAGCCTAATTCACTCATCCCCTCTCCTTACTTAGCAACCTACTTGCATCCTTTGCTCTTTGCTGTTTTGTCCTTTTTTCAGACAAGTCTTCTAAGTACATCTTTAATGCCCCTCTTATAAAACAGTCTTCCAGTTTCCCTTTGGGGGTTTCCCCTGTATATCTTAGTGTTTCACAGTGATGAATGTGAAGTGTGTCTTTGAAGTGTGTCTTACTCCCATGTCCTTAGCCTCTTCCTCACTTAGAACCAGTTTTCCAGCCTTTAATAACCCTTCCCCTTAGACAACATCCAGCTTGTCCTCTTCCTGTTCCATCATGACCTTTGGCCCAAATGAGAAACCATACACTTCCAGTTAGTATCAGCAATGACTATTTGTCAATGTTAGGTGATACCTTCTCTTTAGCAGTAATTTTTAAATAATTTTTAAGTCTTTAGCAATAATTTTAACATCACTATCTCACTCCATTTTCTCTATGCCATATGCCTTACAAAAACTGTACCTTGTATTCAGGTTCTCTATTCATTCAGAAACTGTGTAGGTATCATTCCCATTGTACAGTAATCTCTTCTGAATAAACAAACTCATCACAGTAAGCACTCACTGTTCAGACTCTACACACTGGATTTTTGCACTAGCCATGTACCTACCTCTACTCTCACTCTTCCACAAAGCTTCCTGAACAGTTCCACTCATAACATCAGTTCTTACTTAGTCACATTTTTTTCCTTCCTCTCTTTTCCTGAGTGGTTGTGACCTGGATTAACATAACATCACTCACTCCTAAATCCTACTTTGCCAGACCAGTATTCTTCATTTTGTCTCTTTATTGCCCTTAGCTATGGGCATTCACAGTTCTTCAAGTTGCACTCCCCCATATGTGTACATTACCTCTTCCTTTTTTAGCCTCTGTCTGCTCCATTCTTTCGTATGCTTTCATACAGATCTTTTCTGTTGCTTCTCCAATTTTCAGCTAACCCTAATAGTACAGTTACTAGCAAAGATACTATATTAGAATTATTCTTAATCTGCCCCTATCTAAAGCAAACATCCCCAAAGTGTAGCCTGTTAAAATCCAAACTGCTAGGCACTACTGACTTTCTGATTCAGTAATTCTAGAGTTGGGGGAAGAATTTGTAATTCTGCCAGATTCCTAGGTACTAGTGATATAACACATTTTGAGAAGCATTGCTTTTAACTTTCCCCTCACCCAGGCCCTTTATTAAAAGTTCCTACCAAGGCATCAAGAGCAGGTCTGCTGCTTTTCTCATCGAGCCTTATAACCAGTAAATTTGACCATGTAACCCCACACTTGATAGTGCTTTTGGGCTTTCTTTTTACCATGCCACCTCAGAATTATTCTCTGGGCTTTACAATGTTCCCCTGGGCTTTAATCCCTCTTCTTCCATATCTTTTGACCAAAATATGGGGTTTTCTTCCTCCAATCCATGCCTGCCATTCTTTAAATAAGCTTTTCTACCTACTGCATTCCCATTCCTTTTATCCTTGTTACCTGTCTCCTCCTAAAGAATTATGCTTCCCTGTCACCAGCCTCCCTTCTTTGAGAAATCATCTCTGCCTCATTCAGATGGATTCCATCTCTGTTAAACAGCACTCCCTAGGCAGGTTCTCTTTCTAATGTTGGTCTTTCATTTGAAACACACACTCACTCACACACACACACACATACACACACACACACCACACAAAACAGAGTAACTTATAAGAGTAACTTCAATGCAGCACTGTATGTGACATTCATGTTGCTTCCCTTTGATGATTTGCCCTCCCACATATAATTATCTATCACCTGTACATGAGAATAATAAATGAAGTTTTACTCTTGAGTTGGATTCCCAACATGATCTCTAGCTATTCATTTCATAATAAACTACAGACAACTACTCTACAGACAACTAGTAAAGTCCCCACTCTACAGACAACTACTCAGAGATCTTTCCCATCATCTTTTTATATCAGAGTTCATCTTAATCCATCTCCTTCCAAACCTTCTAGTTAGAATTTCCTACCAAAGATCCGCATGACTCTTCAGGCCCTTATTCTTTTCCCAGTGAATACACTACTTTTTGAAGACTGACATTAAGACCCAACATTTGACTGAAAGACCCATATCTTAAGGTCTGATAGGATCTCCCTACTGGGGAACATCATTTCTCATCCTGTCTGCCCAGGTTGCTTCTATTACTCTTAACTATTCTTTTTTTCCCCCCAGTACTGGGGATTGAATCTGGAGCCTTCACAGTGAGCTACATCCCCAGCCCCTTTTTAAATTTTTTTTTTTTTATTTTGAGACAAAGTCTCACTAAATTGCCCAGGCTAGGCTCAAACTTGTGATCCTCCCGCTTCAGCTTTCCATAGTACTGGGATTGCAGTTGTGCATCACCATGCCTGGCTTAAGTGTTCTGTATAGTGCTTTCAGTACACAGTTCCCAGTCTCTCTCATCTCTCTTAACCATCATCTTTGGTGTAACTATGGTGCCATGTCCCTCATATCAGTACCTACCAATCTTCCAGTGACCCTATGCCTTCTGTGGGTTCCTCCACTCTTTTCCCTGATTGACTCTAGAGAAACAGCTGTGTTACCTATATTACAGTTGCTTTTTTCCCCAACTACCATTTTGTCATTCTCAGGGATTTTATCATCTTTCTTTCCATCTTCTGTGCTCCTTCTACACTGTTCTGAATACATCTGCATTCTCAGTTTAGTCCAGTCCTTCATAGGGTTCCTGCCATTGGCCTTGGCTGAGATCCATCTCATTTAAACTCCTTGACCTTTCAGTCTATTGGTCTTATTTTCTGCTTCAGATATCATTCAGCAAAGATTCCAAGAGGGCATAATGCATATTCTGCACCTCAGCCTAGTTCACACATCCCTCTCCTTCCTTAGCTTTCAGCATCCATCTTTTCTCTAGTTTTGCATTCTTTTCATAGATATCTCCTCAATAGTTGAATGTTATTTCCAGCCTCATGACAACTCTTACTTAACCACCTTCTCCTCACATTCTGGTTTTGGTTGTAATGTACCATAACTCCTATCTTTCCACTGAATTTTTTCCAGTACTCCCCAATCTGGCCCTCTTTAGTGCCTTTCTCTACCCACACTTTATAGTCTACACCCAATCCCAGCCTAAATCCTACTTTTCTTCTTGTTTATCAGCCTCCCTCTTCTCTTCTCCAGTGACATTTTCAGACAAGTCTCCCTAGGAGATGTGTGTCACTTTTCACCAGTTTCCGCAAAGCAGGGAACTTCTCCTAGCAACTTGAATGGCACACTGTGCAATAATCTGTAGTACTTTAACTCTGTCATTCTTTCACTTACCACCTCTACAGAAGAAATGGTTGCAGAATTAGTCTTCAGATATACTTCCATCCTCATAACTGTCATTCATTCCCCGTCTCGCAGCAATAATCCACTCTCCAGAAAAAACTACCCATTCACAACTTCTAAGTAAGCCTCTAAAATTGTCAGCAATAGCTTTTTATCAACATTCATCTTAAGCAACTTTCCCATGAGTTTGCCCACTAACCTTTAATAACTGATTTTCTTCCCAAGCTTTCAGAGAGTCTATTCCAGCGTCTTACTCAGGTCCTTGCCCCCCACCGTTTTTGTGTATTTCCCATGCCTTTTATGCGCCAAATGTAACCAATTAGACCTGGTTTGAAGACCTCTGACAGGACTCCCCTTTTGAGATCTTTACTCTGTACCTGCTCTGCCGTACACCAGGTACACCTTTCCTTGGCTTCTACTCTGCCTTTTTCCTTATTCTAATGTGACTTATTCTAATGTGACTTTTGGCCTAGGAGTGCCCTCTTACCCCTTCAATTGATGTGTTATTCCTCAGTGACTGGTGCGTTTTCATCTGAGGACAACTTCAGTGTTGCTTTTCTGCACTATTCCTCCTCTCCCCCCATGCGTTCTACAGAAAAACTTCAACTTTCAACATCTCTCCTGCCATTTGTACAGAGAGCATTCCTAAGGATTCAGTAGTGGCTTCTGGATAGTTACTTGCTCCTCGGTTTTGGCTCACCCTAAACTACATCTGTCACTTCTCAGTCCACTTCAGACCTACATGGATTGCTACAGTTAGCCTGCTTTAAACCCATCTTTTTTACTCACTTTCTAGTATTTTATCCTATTGATGTACCCTGTCCTTTATTATTATCCCTACAAAGGGATAATAAAATTTCTGGAATTGTTTCATAAACTCCTTTCTTACCTCATCAATCCTCCCTCTAGTGGTAGAGACCTGGCAACTTCCTTCAAATTTCGCATTCTCACATTTGCCTAATGGGTGTTCTGCACCCCAGCCAATTCACACATCTCTCCCCTTCCTTAGCTTCCAGCATCCATCTTTTCTCTAACTCTGTCTTCTTTTCAGACATTTCTCCTCAGTAGTTGACTTATATTCAGCCTGTCCTCAAGATAAGTGCCATTTTGAGAACAATTTTAATGTAGACCTTTTCCTCTTCATTGCTAAACTCCCTGCTAAAGCTTGAGCTCATATAATTTATTATTTAATGTCTATCCTGACTTCATTCTTCCTGGTGACTTTTATCCATACCTCTCACGTCTTTCATCTTTTTTAAGACCTCAGTTGACCTAGGTTGGGTTTGTGTTAACGTATACTTCTTTCCCATTCCTCGTGAAGAAAACCCTACCTTAATTTAATCACAGTCATTCTTTTATCACTGTCTTACAATACTGAGACAGATTTTGCAGCCTTGATAAGTATATTCTTTCTTTTAGGGATCAACTCACCACTAGTGTAAATCTTCAACATGTTCTATTGAATCTATGTGCTCTCTGAATTCATATACATTGTTTTTGGGCTTCCCCACAGTGGTCTGAATTTGACACCATTTATTTAGCTTATCTCTGACCCTTCAGTCTCTTGAGTACCTCACCTCAAAGCTGTTGTAATTTTTGTTTTGTTTTGTTTTATCACTTGAGACAGGGTCTCACTGTGTAGTTCAGATTGGCCTTGAACTCACTATGTACCCCAGGCTGGCCTTAAACTCCCAGCAACCCTCTTGCCTCAGCCTCTGAGTACTGGGATTGCAGGTGTGCGCCACCACACGTGGAAGTTGTAAAATAATTTTAAATATATTACTTCATAGTTTCTAAACAAAACCTCAACACCTATGTATTAGCATACCTTACTGTTTTCAGCTACCCCATGGACTCTTTGGCCTCTTTCTCATTGGCCCTTACCTTCCTCTCTTGCCAAAGCTCTTCTGCTGTCTTTTGAGAACCAGCTAAACTGTTACATCCTTTCACATGTGTTACAGTTTTCCTAGGCTATTAATCCTGCAGCCTCACACAGTACCTATTAAATTTTATAGTAAAAAATACGGCTTTGAGTTGTAATGTCATAAATAGATCACGCTTACAAACACCACACTTAACTTAACCTCCTAGAGACTTGGAGGTTGCATCTCAGTCATCGTTTTCAATGTCCAATACATTAGCTTACTCTTTCAAATGTAATGTCAGTATGATGGATGGGGGATGAGTGGACAGGTACAGAGTGAGTTTAAAGTTAAGACTGAGCAGATGAAAGTGTTACTACGAAAGCAGGTCATACATGTTTTTTACATCTGAGTCTATTCTTTCTTCTCCTTGTTCATCTCCCAGTAGCTTCCTATTGTCACAATTCCTAATGTTTTTTTGTACTTACAAGTCTTTTCTAGACCATGGATTCACCCTAAATGCCTTTTATTCAGTCCTCTCATCATGAAAAGGTCATTTTCCAAAAATGTACTCCCAACTCCATTTCTTATTACTTCAACCAGTCCTCTCTGACATATAATTGCACACTTGCTTTTCCATCTTAAGTCACTGACTTTATCAGTACTAGGTTATATTTACAGACCTATCTGTAGACTGACTATCAATCCACAATCAAATGACAGTATTAATACTGAGATTCAGGTATATTTGGTCAATGTTAGTTTGAGGGTTTGTATGCTTTTTACATTCAGTGTATCTTGTTTTGTCAGGTTCTGGAGCAATGGTTGTTTTTATTTTTCAACATATAGGCCCTTTTGCAGGTGTTACTAAAAGTTCCCAAAAGTATTTCCCTTACTGCTTTCTTCACACTAACAGAAATAGTTTGCCCATGATTATCTTTTCTGTAATATTCTAATCCACAGTGCAGAACAGATTTTAACATCATACTTTGTGAGACTGCCTTTCTGACCCACTTGCAGGTAGCTTTGAGAACTACTGCTCTAGAAAACAGTGTTTAATTTGAAAATGTGGAGCAGCACAGTGCTAAGCACTGGTAGTGCTTCCTCTAATGATGGTACCATTGTGCTCACAGTACCCTCTGACATGGGCTTGCCTGCTCTTTGTCCTCCAGTTGCAGGCTCCTTCAGCTGCACCATGAAATTTACAGTCCGGGACTGTGACCCTAACACTGGAGTTCCAGATGAGGATGGGTATGATGATGAATATGTGGTGAGTCATTCCTGCAGAGACATTGACACCTTTCCAACACTACAACATCTGCCTTCAGAGCATTTTTCTAGGAACAGCTGACATGAATTTATGGGGTTTCTGTTTTCCTCAAACAGATTATAGCTGAGGAGGACACGGAATAATCCGCCTCTGTAATGGGACTGCACCATGAAAACAGATTTACTTCTTATTCAATTCAAAGAAGGAAACTCACCCTTATTTCCCCTTACAATAGGGATATTTAAGATGAAAATACATGATTTTTCATAAGATTATAATACATGAAATCAGTTTTATTTGAAGAGGGTTGGTCCCTTTTTGCTTCAGCAACTTCTAGTTTGCTTATAATATAGCCAGATTATTAACTGGCAAACCTTCCTAGAAAGGAAGACTTACCCATCTGATAGTGAATAGGAATTGTAGAAAGCACTGTATGGCCTGAACTCAGTGGCTAGATGTGGCAACACTGACTACTGCACACATAGGGTATAGATGTAGATCTGAATTTGGCTCTTCCTAGATGTCCTGTTTTCTTGCTTTTCGGTGTTAAGGCCTACAGTGTTAAGTTTATCGAGACTGTATCATTTAAACTGTTGTGGTAGTAGAGTTTTTCCTATGCCCCTGCAGGGATTTAAGAGTGATAAATGATTGGTTCTATCTTTGTTTTATATGTAAAGGACTTCTATTTACTGACTGTGTCTTGTTACCCACTAGCTAGAAGATCTTGAAGTAACTGTGTCGGACCACATTCAGAAGATACTGAAGCCTAATTTTGCTGCTGCCTGGGAAGAGGTGGGAGATACCTTTGAGAAAGAGGAGACCTTTGCCCTCAGCTCTACCAAAACTCTTGAAGGTAAAAACAATTGTGCTGCCAGTATGCTTTCTGATATAACAATATAAAACGTAACAGGTATATGTGTTATCCTAGAACTACTTTTTCATTAAATCTATCCTAAGTTTATTTAAAAGACCAAGTACCTGTCTTTATCATTTAGTTGAGTCATCCATTTTTAAGGCCAGTAGCCTCTCTCTACACACACTACACACTCCTGCTGCCCCAGCTCCCAGGACATATGGGCACAAATGGAGAGCCCAGTGCTGAACTTTTCTAATACTGTTGCATAAACTTTCTCAATACAGAAGCTGTCAACAACATCATCACATTTCTGGGCATGCAGCCCTGTGAGAGGTCCGATAAAGTACCTGAGAACAAGAATTCCCATTCACTCTATCTAGCAGGTAAGAGACTTCTATCAGATTTCTCTTATACTGTATTTTGTTGCGTAATGTAATATGAAGGGATATGGATGAGCATCCCATGTCCTACTGTTGTCCCATTACATGAGTAACGAGGTGAAGCCTGGTCAGAATGACGAATTTGTTTTTGCATGCTGTTTTTTTAGGATGAATGTCTGATCTGACAGTCTTTCACAGATACCAGTGCCACCCACCCTTGCCCCTACTGCCTTTTAAGTACTCAGATCAGGATTGAATATATTCTATATACCTGGTCTCATGAGAATATTTTTTAAAAGCTGGAAGTGATACATAGTACCATTCCCACAAATTTCTAGAAAAGCTAAACTAATAGAAAGGAGATACAGGTAGAGTATGATAAATTTCATTATCAGAGCTTATTGTGAGTTCTTAATATGGTTCTCCTTACTTCTTTCTCTCAGGTGTATACAGAGGTGGCTACGATTTATTGGTGAGGTCCAGGCTGGCCTTAGCAGATGGCGTGACCATGCAGGTGACTGTCAGAAGCAAAGAGAGAACACCTGTAGATGTTATCTTGGCTTCTGTTGGATAAGTTGTTACTGAGCAAGATGACACACTTCACTGTCAGTGGGCTTTTAGGCTAGTGGCATGAATTCCCCAGAATCACACTCCTAAAGATTAATGACTTTGGAGAAGCAAATTAAATGTTTGGCCCTGAGCCAGCAGATCAAGCAAATGTCCGTCCTTATGCATGGGTTTTGGTGTTTCTTCGTTTGGTTTGATTTTTCCTTTTTCTCATTTGGTCCGCTTTGGTATAACAGTGCAGCTTTGAGTGATCTTGAAAATAAACATTATCGTATACTACAGCTGCTTTATTTCATCATTCTTTCACATAATGTGTGAAAGCTCCTGACAGTGCTAGAAAATTTTATCTCAGAGGGTGGGTAGTGGGGGGAGCCAGAATCCACTTTTGTCACAATTCATTTTTATTAATAGAAAATAAACGCTTATTCCAGTTTAAAAGTTGTTATACTTGAAGTTACTAATTTTTAAAAAAATTAACCACTTAATAATCCTGCTTTGACTAACACAGTGAAACTGTGGCTTTAAAAAAGTATTCAGCACCATTTGCTTATAGATCTTTCACAATTTGTTCTTATAATTGTTTGGGAACTTCCCTGTCTATGAAGGATGAGAAGGCCTCTCTGGGACAGCCAATAGAAGCTAAGCAATCATCCCAAGAGGAGTTAGTGTATATTCAGCATGGGAACTTGGACTGCACAACAGTCCCCCTCCCCTTCACTTAAGCTCAGAAGGGACATGCTTCCAAAGCACTGAGGTATGAGGAGCCAGATTGTTATTTGCTGTTAGAATTGTATTTCCAGCTAATAACAGTGAATCTCTGGCATAGAATACAGTTGGTCCTTCATGTCCTGTGATTTTAGGAAATTCTATAAACAGTTTGGACTTAGTTCAGTTTATTAAGAAATAATACTAGCTTAATAAGGTTCACTACTCTGGCATAGTAAGGATCTCCTGGTTAAGTATCCTTATATATATATATAAAACATGCATAGGCAAATCACAGTCTAAAAGCATACTGAGGATACTGTATTATTAAACCAATATCTATTTTAACAAAATGTCTAAAATTTGAAAAGCAGTTGATAAAACTAAGTCCAAAGTTATGAGAAGGGAGATTCATTCTCACTCTCACTTAAACTATGTTAGAGAACTTTTAAAAATCATGTGCCTGTAAAGCCACCCAAGGAAAGGTTAAGCAGGCCCCTTCTGCTCATTATTTTATTGCAGGATTCCAATTGGGGTTGGGCCAGATACTATCATTTCTAATATTTCAGAAAAGTTTACAGACGTGTATAAAAACCTTCTATGCAAAAGAATGTCTAATGCCTGCCTTTCTAAATCAGTGAGAAGCAGTGCTCACCATAATTTCCTAGTAATACAAAGACAAAGGTAAGTCCTTACACTCGATCAGATGTCAAAGGAATAGGAGGTGGACTATTATGTCACCCTTAAAACTTTTGCCAACTTGTCTCTGGATTCTGTTCACCAATGTTAGTACAGTGGATTTTTGTGAGAACAGTATTTGATTGCCAGGACCTCTTTTGGGCATTTCTTCCTAAGTGGAATACACAACAGATACGGAAGTGGGGAGGTAACACAGGGAAGCTACTCTTTCCAGCTCAGAAGGAGTTGATGAAGCCCATATATGCATTCAAGAAGCCCATGGGATCCTCTAGCTGTGGGTAGTGGCTAATGTGGTCATCCAGAATCGACACTGTGGACCGTGGCAGCGTTTTCCTAGTGGAAGAGAACAGCATGTAGGTGAACTTGAGGCTGGAGTGGGGAGGAGTGTAAGCCAGTGAGAAGTAAATGCCCCTATGGACAGACCATACTGGAAGGAACCACCAACACAGTTTATTCACCTTCTACGTTGGAAATATCTTAGGCAGATAAACTTGCCAATTCCACTTAGATTCATAATCCAACAGAAAACAACACTTTTGCAATAAGTGTTTTGTCAAAACAAAATTCAGCCCCATAGAGAGGCATGAAGCATCAAACAAATGGATCAGTTCAGCAACTCAAAGCCCAAGCAGAGATAGCAAAGGAACTTCCTTAATGTCAGAGATGCAAGAAATTCTGATTAAAATTCTATGCAAGCTGTTTACTAGTGGGTTGTATCCAGTAGGCCACATGAAGGTATGGAACTTTATTATGTGACAGAGTCAAGATTTCAAAGTACGACACCTTCCAAGTAAGTACCCAGAGAAAATAACCACAAAGAATAACAACTTTTCCATAGTGAACTCTTGTCAATCTCTCCTTGCAGTCTGCTCCAGTTAGAACAATGAACTGGTTTTATAGTCAGACTAAAACAGTATCTGCTGTCATCCTGAGGTTAAGGTGATAGCTTTTTTTTAACCTCCACATCTAGGAATATGATGTAGCCATGACAGTGAAAACAGGCTATTTAAGGTAATGTTTAACTAAACTTCTTGATCTTTGTATTTACGTGAGAATAAAATTTCCCAACTCATCTTTTTATGTCTCCTGGATGAGCAGCCGGTGAGGTCTGTGCCATTATCCCTCAAGAAGTAACTGTGTTTACCCTTGTCAGGATGAAATACTAATAACAAAACAAAGACCTCTGAGAGAGACTCACCTGTACAGCTCCAAAAACTCTGGATAGGGATTTACGGGATCCATTGGCCCATAGATAAAATGAACTGAGAAAGAGAAGAGGAATGACTTACTAAGTTTTCACATCTGTTCTACAGCCACCCTAAAATTAACTCCCCTGGGGTGGGTGATTTCTGTAAATAAAATTTTTTTTTATGGTAGAAAACTTAGCTTTCTATTATTAGTTAGGCTATAAGGAATTGCTGAATGTTCCCCAGTTAGTTCATTTTGGGTATTTTCTCCTACGCAGAACAGTTTGGTCCCCTTTTCCAACTCATCTGTGCCCTGGACCAAAAGGAATAAGCCCCGATTTCATTGTTCTCCTTCTGTAAATCCAAGATACTATACTGTCATTCCTTAAGTCTCTTCAGTTATAATTGAAACCAACGTGTGTGTGTGTGTGTGTGTGTGTGTGTGTGTGTGTGTGTGTGTGTGTTTTAGACAGGGTCTTGCTATGTAATCCAAGCTGACTTTGAGCTCACTATGTAGTCCAGGCTGGCTTTGAAATCTCAGTGATCCTCCTGCCTCAGTCTCCCAGGTGCTAGGATTACAGGTGTGCACCACCACACCCAGCCAACCAATAATTTCTTGAGCACTAACTACCATGTTGGAGGCACTGCACTGATTTCCTTTTTAAATGTGTACAAATGAGATGAATGAGCACAACCTACTTAAAAGCTCTTGGTTAGTAATCTTAGCAACCTCCAGTCCCAACAATTCAAAATTTAATACAGTATTCACTGATAGTGCACACCAAAGAAACCAGCAATATGAACTACATTTGTAATAATACCTTCAGTGTTTCATACACTGCAGTCTACACATACATCACTGGTGTTTCCAGGTGTTAGGAGTGGGGTTGCCAGTGAAATAAAGGATGTCCAATGAAATCTGAATTTCAGATCCAAGAAGATAAATCCTGGTGGTTTTTGTTAGCGCATAACACATACATACATTTTAAAAAGTAGTTGTTCAGCTAAATTTGTTTTAACTGCATATCTTACATTCTTATTTGCAAAATTCAATTTAAGTTGATAGGAATTCTGGTTATTTTAACCCATATTCCTTAAGGTTTCCTATCAAGTAGTAATATAAAGGTACTCACTGGGAATAGTTACAGAGGCAAGCGCTCCCACCCAGCGTCTTCTAAACTTCTTCCTCTGATTGATATACTGCAAAAGGCTATAGAACAGGTAAGTCAGCAGAAACAGAATGAGGAACCTTTATTGTTGTGGGACCCAAATGTCTGACACAAGCTGTAAGGGACGGATCTTAATCGTGAAGCAACTTGGAATTTTTGGAAGAGCCCACTTTATCCATTTATGTTAAGCATCAAGTGACTACACAGTGGTTACACCTACTGTCTTGTGAGGATTAGTGGGCTCTGTGCATCCAGTAAGCGACAAATGAGGCCTCAGGAAAGCCGAGTTATTTTGGCATGTATGTGGCTAAAGCCTGGCTCTTAGGTTCCAATTTTGGCTCCACTCTAACCAGCTCAGTGCCTCAAAGATAGGATGTTGCACACATCTTTGACCTCAGTTTCCTCATTTTTAAAATAAGAGGGTTGAACTGTATGATCTCAAAATTGACATCTGCCTCTGAAATTCTAAATGGAGAAGTTCATAAGGTTTCATCATCTCTGTACCACAGCTAGAATGGGGAGAATTTCTTTTGCTAAATGTAAGATGCCACCACAGTCACATATTAATACTCAAACTTGCGCATTCTAATTGTTCTACCTGGCAGCTCCAGGACAGTTATTTTTGTGAACCTCAGTATCACCTCTTAGAAACAGTATTTGCTTTTTGGAAAGGAAAACATAAGAGAATTTTAAGAGAGTTCTGTTTTTCAGGTTTGTATAGTAAAATAAATCTTTGAGGATTTCATGGGTGGGGTGGGAGGGAATACTGGTTCCTTTTAATGCACAATTCCCAGCAAAGCCATCAATGAAAACTGGACCGTACACTGACCCATCAGATAAAAGGACAGAGCCTTACCTCGAGCACTTAGAGGTAACACTCTCTCTAGATCTCTCAGTAAGAGCAGCTACATTCTCATGTTCTTATTTGAATCAAGGCATGGCAATTCTTTGTACAAAACAGGGAAATCCTGTGTCTCATTCCCTGTTGCTACCAAAAAGATATGCAAAAGGAAGGCCTCATACTGTAAGGGCCACATTTAGATTCCTTTCACAACTGATACTGAACATTTCGAAGCATTTAGTACTGACAAAGAGTCTTAAAGGTTTTGCCCAAGTCAGTTACAAACTGAAATTAGTATTAGCATCTGCAGCAATTTACAGCTTAGGTGTGGGGGCTCACCCTTGGTTTGACTTCTTTCTTCTTGGAAAGCACAGACCATGTCGATTTTAGCTTTGCTTTACAGTCCTAAACCAGCCTTCTTGTGGTAGGGAACAAGCCAGCTAGGTGCAGAATAAGCAATCCTGTATCTTTCCAGAGGAGCCTTTCTGGAACCCAAAGCAAAGGCTTGTTTCTTACCTGTCTATGACCAGGTTCCCATCATTGTTGCGGATCCCTGCCCACATGTCCCACAGCTCACTCTCAGAAGGTCGAGTATACGGTCCAAAGACTGGGGTGAGCCTGAAAAAATCCGAAATACAAGAAGGTGAGTGAGGGGAGAATTCAGAGTCTGACTAGAGCTTTGGCAGTCACAAGGTCTGACCCTTAGCTGATTTATGAAGTCCTACTACTTCCTTTGCAAAAGGGCAAAACCTTTGCCTGAAAATACCAAACCTCAGGATTTAGCCCAGAGTTATAATTGTTCCTAGGCCACTGTCAGTCTTTTGTAGTGACTTACCCTCGAGAGAATACAAAGAAGTTCATCAACCTCGTGAGAATGGGTGAGAGCACGCCTCCATCTTTGAGTAACTGTAGGAAATAAATGAAAAAAAAAATCAAGGATCCAGAGAAAGGTGACAGTTCACCAGGTCAAAGGCTTTATACTAACAACTAATAAGGGTAGTGAGCCAAATCTACTGAAAATTCTGGTGTATGGGAGGAGTGGTTTGTATTGCTGACCCACATTCTCGCATGGAAGATAAATCTATTTCTAATTCCTAATTTATTTTAGGATATGTGCTACCAAAGTGAGCAGTATTTCCAATTCCTTCTAAGAGATTATTTACATTTCTGCATTTTGCTAAAGCCCTAATTTTTTTATTTTTATTTTTTTTAAGAAATGGGCTCTGTGCTGCCCAGGCTGGCCCCAGACTTCTGGGCTTAAGCAGTTTTCCTGCCTCAGTCTTCCAAATAGCTAGCATTATGAGTACCAGCCTCCTTGCTTGGCCGTAAATCCTTAAGACTCTTAAGTTTAGACCAGGATCCCAATTTATTCAGACTTAATGCTTATGACACAAGTCTTCACACAGTAGTATTTCTTCAAATATTTGTTCATCTTTCATCATCAGATGAAAGAAATAGTTTTCAATTTGTGTAGGAGCCACTTGCACTGCTTTTATTTGCCTAAGCAGGGATAAGTTAATGCCAGTAATGTGAATCCATAAGGAGGAAGAGTTTAATTATGATCCATCACAGCAGATATGGCCATTAAAAGGTCCCAGCTCTACATATGTCAGCACAAATCTTAAAACTCAGATTCTGTTCAGTAACCAACCTTTTGGAGAAGAAGAGGACGGTGAGTCTCAGGAAAGATACCTTTAGAAGAAGAAATTACTTTTAGCCATGTACCAAAACTTAGGTCAAATGCAAACCCATTACTGGAGACTACTGCCCTATTCAGTGTCACCTTTGAGATATTTACTGCTAAAACTGAATTACAAATAAAAACTAAGTACAGCCATGTACTACATGGCAGTATTTTGTCAACAATGGACTGTACATATGTGTATCCCCCTCATTAAGCAAAACATGAGTATAGTGTTATATAATTACTTCTCCAAGCAATTCCAAAGTCAACTGGTAAAATTATAGCCCACTAGAATTATTTCCCCATTTTAAAGGTAGAAAAATGGAAAAATCATTTTACTGTCATACATAATGCTGATAACTAGGCTCTGACCCCCCTGTCAGTTAGTGTTGTTAATGATCTGGTCTCCGAACTCAGAGGAATTGTTCAGTAAGTATAAATCTTTTTTTAAAATATAAAGTAGTTTATCCTTTTCCATTTTTTTTTTCCAGGGTAAATGGAAGAAACGCAGGTGCACTATGACACTTTTCCCAAGCTGTCCATAAGGCACTCTGGACATTTAGATATTCGTGGATTTTTGTGCTCAATAGCACACAAAATAAAACAAGCCTCTCCAAAAAGTATAATCCAGAGTCATAATTTCTAACAGAAACTTGGTTCTGACATCTAAGAGCTTAAGAATCTAATACTAATGCCACAGATGTATCAGAAGCACCGATGGCCTTCTATCTTAAAGTGTGTTCTTTCATAACCCACTGCAGTTCTTACAGATACGGCAAAACAGCCTTTACACTCCTAATCAGTGTTACTACCCCCGCCATGAAGTCTAATTGCAAAAGAAATACATATGGCTATAATGCAGCTTTTTATTGATCAAATTCAATATAACCACTTTCCTTTGTACTCTTGATCTTTTTCTATATCTGAAAACAGTATTCTGAGAAAAGGTCTATAAATGTCATTAGACTATCAAAGCAGTTAATGGCACAAAGAAAAGGCAAAAGAGCTAGTTTCACTGTGTCTGCCTGCAGTATCATCAGGTTATCATTTATTGTCCCATGACACCTAACATAGCCCTTCTAGGCTATACCCCAATTCCACCTACCACCAAGACAGTTACCTCCATTTGACAGACAGAGACTCTTTATGGTAAGCCGACCAGACCGATTCTGCTTGTACCTGGAGCAGGGGATGAGGAAACATGTAGCTGAGCAGACAGACACCAATGCAGCAGTGAAGACAATCTCCCCAGGGAAAGGGCTAGGATGGGTCCAGGAACTATTTATTTTCCCAGCATCCTAAGCTAGGGCAACGGAAGTCTGGTTTCACTGACCTATACAGCAGCTCCTGAGCAACAATATCTCCATAATCGTGAGACAATAGGTTGATTCTACGGTTCTGGAGCCCCAGATGCCGCAAAAGTGCCTCCACAATGCTGGCTTGCTCAAATATGGAATAGTGATGTGGTCTCTAAGGAAAGGAAAGGCCAGATAAACAGGATGAAGTCACAAGTGCAGTTCTCTACTGACCTGGCCATTCCACCTCTATCCCACCCGCAACACCAGTCCCATATAGTTGTTGCTTACTGGTTTGTCACTGAAGCCAAAGCCCAAGAAATCAAGGGCAATCACTCGATGAAACCTCAGAGTCAGACCTTCCCAAATCTATAGAAAAGAAAAGTTGATTTGGACTTTATACTCCCTTGCTGCTCCTCCTCTGACCCACACGCGCAAAAAGTTTCATCCCAAACAGGCAGTTTTGGATAAAGCAAACTACTCAATAAAGCAAAAGCCCATGAAGCCACGTCAGTTCCCACAGATGATTCTCTTGGAAGGTGCTTGATTCCTAGTAATTAATCTCTATCAAAGTCAGGACTTTTAACGTGGCAGTGGTCCTTCCAGACTGCCAAAGATTTGTTTTACTCCCGTAGAGTAAATGAGAAAGTTGGACATTGCTGCTGTTATTAAGCAATTCAAATGTGCGAGTCTTCTAGTGCTGACAAAAAAACCCTGTAGTTTGGATTTTTTAAAGATATAGTAGGATCTAGAAATTGACTGCATTACCTTGTACCAATCATAGCTGGAAGTTGGAAAGCCATGTAAAAGCACAACTATCTCGGGGCTTCCAACCACACCCACAGAATCTGGGAAAAAGAAAAGAGATCAGTTAGGTCAATTCCTGGTAAAAGTAACCTTTAAGATGCTAAAAATCTAATCTAGTACAAAGGATAAGAATCTGTTACAAAGTGATGACATTAAAATGATATATTGCTTTTTAAAATGCAAGCTTATTGCTTTGGGTAAGAACAAGAGAAAGAAGCACTTTCTCTTTTGAATCTGTATATTAAAAATGTAAATAGTATACACTTTATATGAAAGTATTTGAAGGCAACTTGCTCACCTTCACCTAGATTTATTGTGCATTAGTATGTAAACTTTTTCACACTAAAAAGCAAACTTTTAAAGTTAAAAACATAATCACAATATAAGCTAAAAATGCCTTCTACCTTGTCACTAATTTATCACAAAAATTCTCTAAGGTATGGTAGCTCTTCCCAGTAAGTACCTGAGCGTATGCTATTTGTGTAGCACTTGTTATTTCAGCAGAAGAGAACTAATCCCACATCAAAAGCATAGTGTGCAGACTACTACAAAATTCTATCATTACAAAAAAGGGCCAATCAATGTAGACATTTTTAAATGTATATTACAATTTAGAATCATTAAATAGCTTTAAAGATAGCCAAAGGATAAAAATACCTTGCTAATAGTATTGAATTAAAACTAATACATTCATATACTGCAAATAGCATAAAAATTTAGACAGTTTTCAAAAATAGTTTAATTGGAACCTATTAAAATTTTTATATACTTTAGCCTAGGTGCTTTATTCTTAAGAATCTGTACAATGCAAAATATTGACAGTCTGGTAACAAACCAAACAACCATCATGAAATTATATACTTACACTTAATTGGATATAGCAAATGAGAGGGGGTCAGGAGCAATAATGAAAAACGGTTTATGACAAACATTTTTCGTTATTGCTCTTGACCCCCGCCCAAAAAAAAAATCTTTTCCATCTGTTTCTCAGTTTCTTCACCTATAAAAGGAGATATAATGGTACCCATTTCCAAATGCTGTTGTAAAGATTAAATGAAACAATGAAGGCTGAAAATGTAACTCAGTGCCTGGCATATGATAATTACCTGATAAATAGCAGTCATCATAATAATTATCATTAGCAGATTAATTTATATAACAGTGAAAGATTTAAACCACATTTGGGAACACATATAACAAATCATCTTTACAGAAAACAATAAAATGAAATCAGGGATGGGAGGGAGGGAAACAATGGTTCCATCTCTGAATATCATACATACTACCTAACACTAGGGGTGCTCAAAAGAGAAAATCAATATCTGAATATACATTAAGCTGGAAAAATACTTTTACTAAAAAGTCAGGTATACAGAGATTGTAACCTCAGTTTTACGCCCTACTTTCCCAGCAGCTTTGTGAATCTCCCTGCTCTCAAGCAAATAAGGGGAAATAGTCCATTCCTTCAATCACAGTACATAAAAAGGGGCTATTCTTTCCTATCGTTAAGGCGTAACAGAGACTAAGGGATGCAAAATAAGTATGTCAGCAAGGACCTAAGTGACCCACACCTTCAGGGTCTTCCAGTGGTCATTTCTTACCTTGGTAGAAGATGCGCAGTCCCTTGTAGGTGAAGAACTTGCCAGAAGTCTTCCATGAATGCAGAGCAGGGGAGAGTTGAGGGGGTGGGATGTGCAAGTAGGCAGCAAGCAGGGGCATAGCCAGGAGCCCCACCTGGACCCACCACTCCCTCATCCTGTGAAGAAGGAATGAGGGGCATTGTACACATCTGCAAACCAGAATTGGTAGCACGGAGTGGGAAACCATGCGGTGACTACGTTGCCCCTCATAAGGACCATACCAAAAAGCTTAACAAGAAGAATATGACTGCTTCTGCCTGCTATGGCAATCATACATTGGCTCACCAATCTAGTTTTAAGGGGAAAAATATTTCAATATGTAATCTACTTTTACTCCCCTCCCCCAGCTTCTCCCTATGAGCTCTTCCTGATACCCACACTAAGGTTTCACTGGCTTTGATCAAGTTTTTCTAGGGAAAAAATAACTTCCTTCATATTTACTCTAAAAATTCTACCACCTATTCAACAGCCACCACCAGTAAAATGTTTGAAGTGCATGCAAGGTACTAATGTCTTAAGCCTGTGTGTGTAAATTACACATATCCTTAAGCAGAGAGGTGTTCTTAATTTTTATTATTTGTCAACATTCTGGGCTAAGTGAAGCCCTATTTAGCACTACTATCTAGATACAGGCTGAGAAACTGCTCAGGGCAAAGAGTCTGTTACAGCAAGAAGATAGGTCTTGTACAGTATATTCCAATGTAAGCAGCTTTGTTGTGACCCCAGATATCTAATCTCTTTGAGAAGTCTGGGCAGCTGATTATATTTCTGCTTTTCTTAGCAGAAAGCTGAGGAAATTCCCATTTATTTAATTTCATAGGATCTGCTCCCTGAATACCCCCTAGTTAGGCTCATGCTTGGTGTGCTGGAATTGGTTTTTTCTTTAGAAGGAAGCACGGGTTTGTACACCTACCCTTGCCATTCCCATTACTTCAAAGGTCCATCCAGATCAGTTTATTCACACTGACTACAAGTGTTGAAGAGAAATTAGAAAGTTTCCTGTGTCTAGTCTGTGACTTCCAATGGTCACCAGAAAAAGAACTGTCAGAAGTTTTCTCAAAACATACAATATAAAGCAATACTCTCCAAAACTAAAATTAGAGCTGTCAAAAAAATAGCTACAAATAAAGGTAATCAACCGCTGAAGTGGACACAAACCCTACAAACATATTACCTGTTATCTTGCCATAACCCCTAATACAAGCTAATTCAACTCACAAAATGCTTTTTTTTAAAAAAAAAAAAACTCTAAAACAAACTGATAGTCCCACAGTGGTAATATGTAATATTACCATGCCCCTTGAAGAATCCCAGCTCCCCTGTTTATGTTTTTGGGATTAGTAAAGCAATCTATTCCCCCTCCCAAAGTACCTGTCTGTAAAACACACACAATGGTTTGATTCTACCTTTTAAGGTAATACTAGAAATATTTTGAAAGATGCTGGAACGTGATATTTATCGCAGGCTGCTCCCTGAAACGGTAACGGGCTATATCCCAATACCTCCTTGAAAGGTAAATGACAAAACGCATTAGGTTTTAGTTATTATCTTGGCACTATCTGTCCTCAGTTCATACATTTCCCCATTGCCTCTAGTAGCACCCGTTCATGGTCCTAGCAGCTGAATGTGCAATGACTCAGCAGAGCCAGGGATGGGCTCCAAAGACGGCACATTAGGGGCTTCCAGTTAGTGCGGGGGGGGGGGGGGGGTTGGGGAGGCGAACAACCAGACACCGGCACACCGCTCCAGCACGCCCGCCACATCCTCCTCTTTCACTCCCGGAAAGCAAAGACGCAACCCTGCCTGGAGCCATTCTCTGTCTTAATTACATGGTCCAACATGTAAAAATGCTCCAACAACATTTCAGGACTTTTATCAATCAGTCAGTAGGCAAAATAGTTTAAACAAACATTTTTTGGTTGAATCCCCATTATTTATTTATAATTCAAGAGCGTGAATTCAGTAAACTCCAGTAATAAACTGGAAATTAACCTTTCTGAGCCTTGATTTCTTCACCGTAAATAGCGGCAGGGGAATAGTCATCTAAAACCACCAAATCTGCCCACCCGACGGCATCACTGTGAAACAACGCACTACTTTGAAAATCTAAACCAAAGCAAACACCTCCTAGTAGTATGATGACAATTTAGTCACATCCCCATTCTCTCCTGCGCGTCTACTTAATAACATTCAAAGAATACTGATGGAGCGCGGTCCCGGTACACCTATGCGGCCCTCCGTCACTGCGCGGTCAGGGTCTGGAAAGCTTAGATCGCGCCGCGGCAATACCCGCATCTTGAGATCCTAAGTCAGGCCATGGTAACTCTGAAGGGTCTTGAAATCCTAAACTGGGCAATGTCAGGTTCTAGAAATACTGGGTCATGCCACAGCGATAATCAGGTTAAATCCTAAATCCCACCTGGGCGTTTCCAAGGCTAGAAATTCTAAATCACGCCACAGTGATAACTGGATCAAGGAATTGAATCGCGCCACGGCAATAGTGGGGTTTTAAGATCTTAAATTGCCCCAGGGCGATGCTGGGGTCTAGAAATCCTAAATTGCAACACATCAGTAAGTGGGTCTTTAAAATCGTAAATCCCACCAGAGCCATTTCAGGACTAAAAATTTTAAGTCACACCACAGCGATAACCGGGGTCTAAAATCCTCAATTCGCAGAAAGGTAAAACAATAGTACTACAGTCTAAAGACCCTAAAACACACCCGAGAGGCAGTGATCTAAAAATCCTAAATCTCACTTGGGAGATTCCAGGGTTTACAAATCCTAAACCAGGGGGACTCGGAGTCCACCCCTCCTACCCAGGAAAGGAGCGACTCCTTTTCCAAGGTAACAGCATTGCCACTGACCGGGTGGGGTTTTCGCCCCTGGATGAAGCCGCCTGTGAAGCAGCCGGTGAAGCGGCAAGGCTCAGTCGTAGCCGGCCACACCCCCACGCACCCCGTTGGAGGCTGCACCCACCTGCGGAGGCGATCTCGGCGCACCATGGCCGCATTATCCCATGCTGCCCGCCGCAGGGTTGCGGAGCTCGGTGCCGCGGCACCAGCAGCAGTGCAGGCTCGGTGGCGGCTGGGGCACAGCGTGCAGGTCCACACAGCACGGCCGCGGCCGCGGCAGCGGCAGCGAGCAGCTACTGAGGCGTCTGATGCGGCACTGCACCGGATGGCGAGGCGAGGCGAGGCGAGGCTGCCGCAGAGGAGGCGCCGGGGCTAATGCCGCCTGCCCGCCCGCCCGCCAGCGGGAACACGCTGGGATGCGCTGGTAGCAGCGGCAGCGCCGGGCTCATGGGCACCGACTTTTAGAGCCCACCCCGCCCCGCCCCTGACCCGCCCACCGCCGCAGCAGCGCCCCTCCCGCTCGCTCTCTTTGCAATGCCCCTCCCTGCAGCCCTACCGCCACAGAAATGAGGCGCTCCATTCACCGGAATTTCGGGGGTGCCAACTCCCTGCAGATCCCTCGCAAACCCCCTCCCCAACCCTGAGCTCAGTGGTCTGGTGCAGAAATCCTTGATCAGAGATACGCCTCGGGCAAAGATGGCAAGCCCAGAGACCCCAACACTCCCTCAGACTACCCCACAGGTCGCCGGGCCCAGAGAATGGTCGCTTGACCTAGGGAAAGCCAGGCTGGGTACTTGAAGTGGTAGCTTCTGTTTCATGCCCGAAGCATGGATGTTGAAACCTATGTATACCCATGTCCAAAAGAACAGGCTAAGCCCCTAACTATGGTAATGACCAATGGGCAGACGTGTAGCTTGGGAAGGACAGGCTCTGCAGGACCCTCCCCCGGGGTAGTGGACACGTTCAAGGGGTGATTGCTACAGAGCAAGGCAAGCCAAAGTTGCCGAAAGTCTGGTTTCACTTGCTGGGACCACCGCAGGGCGCCAGGCACGTTCCCTCTGCAGCAGCGCAACGTGGTCGGCATGCTAGAGGCTGCCGCGGCACCCTTCCCGCGGCACCCTTCCCGCAACGCACTGGACCCAAGGCGCCATCAGGAATGTAACCGCACCACCGCCCCCCCGCCCCGCCCCGGCTTTATTTGTGTATGATGCAATCAATGCAAGGGAGCTAAAGGTGCAAGAAAGAAGGCATCTTTAAAAATCTATAATCCTTTTAAAGGGCTTCTAATATACCTTCAAAAGTATAGGACATCACTGTGTGCATTTTCCAGCTGTAAATTGAAATTCTGATGACCGCGTGCCAGCTGCAAGCTAGTGAGGCCCGGGCCGGGTTGTGACTGCTCCAGCAGGGGCGCTGCAGGCTTCTTTTCCGCCCCTCGGCAGCTCTGTGGCTCCACAGCCCAGAAATACAGTCCCGTACTACTTGACAGAGGGCCAACTGCCCAGTTAGCTGTGCCCACGGGGATCTAACTACGGACCAGGAGCTCAGGGCCACCCACTGGACACTGACAAGCCACCACCTAAGAGCTTGTCATCAGAACATTTGGTGGAGTACTTGGGATACTTCTACCGAGGTCCAATTGAGGAGGTCAGGACACAAATTCTTGTTTAGCACCATCTAGTATGCTAAGAGCCCAGGGTAGCGGTGTCAAAAATGAATGAGAAATGACCCCTATCCCCAGAGAAAGACGCTGGCCATCAGGAGAGATGACAGACACTTTTTAAAATTTTTAAATTCTCCTTTTTATTTCTCAGTAACATTTTGTGACAAGTCCCCCTCAGTCCAAGTATTATCCACCTTTTGTATCCTGAAGCCCGCCACAGTGCCGGCCACAATACAGACTCTTAACAAATACTGAATGAATAAGTACAAGAATTTGAGGGCTACAGGGGAGGAAGTAATTAAGGGGAAGGGGGAAGGGTTGTCTTGAATAATGAATAGACATTTACCAGAGAGACAAAGAACATTCCAGCCTGAGGGGTCGGTATTTGTGAAGCACTGGAGGCTCCAGACTGCAAAACCTTAAGGGGAAAAACAGCAAGTCCTTTTGGATACCAACAGGCAAAACAATTAGCCTAGAAAGAGTAGTTCATTGGAAGGAATCTGGAATTTGTCTGAAAGAAATGAGAAGCTACAGATGGATTTAACCCTCTGAGACTTTAATTGATCACTTAAAATATAATCAGTCCTGAGAAACTATTTTGTAGACAATAATATGTAAAATGATAACCATTGATAATTTCCTACCATTTTGTCTGTAATTTGCTAAGTCCCCCCTATTATTATGTTATCCTTCTTTTATTCTTTAAAATAAAAATAAATAAATAAATAAATAAAATATAATCAGTCCTTTATAAGTCAAGGATCACCATCTGTATTAACTGCCGACTGCCACCTTTTAAAGACTGAATTACTTAGAAAATTTTAAATTGGTCCTTTCAACACCGTCAAGGCATTCCTATTTAAAGCTATTGACAATAGGTTTGGTATTATATATTTTTCATATGTATTGCCAATGGAACCTTTGAGTCCACAAACAATTTCACACTTTCATTTTCACCAGGCCAGAGGACCCAGCATCCAAGATGGAGATAATTTTCTAATTAACAGACTGAGTGCCCCACAAAGGATCTTATTTCAAAGACCATGAACAAGTCTACCCACATGGAACCAGTAGGTAGATGGGGGAGACCATTTAAACCCTGAAGGGAAGGAGAGAGTAAGGGAAAGCTCCCAAAGACAAAACGAATTCCAAGTGTGGCTCTTAGGAGAAGTCCTCCTGCACTAAGTGGGGGAAACTTCCTTATAGGAGGGATGGAGGTTGAGATGGGCATGGGACCCAGAACTTGTTTAGGCAAAGAAAGCCTTCCAGTTTGCAATCAGCTCCTGCACAATGGCAAAGAATGGGAAAAACACAGACCTCGTGACAGATCAGCCCAGATAACACTCTCAGAAAGCGTTTATCAGTCCTGGAAGAAAATGCTAGCCATAATGCCCCAGGAGCCAAAGACAAGTAATCTTCTAACTATGCCTGACTTCCAGAGGGGAGTATCTCGTCCTGAGAGTATCTGATAAAACATGCAACCATACATAAATGCAAAGTCCCCCTTGGTTTAGGGAACCCTTTCAGTTCTTCCAAATATTGTCCTTGGCTGACATCACGTGCAGCAAAATTTCCTCAGCCAGCAGCTTATCAGACATTCCAATTCTAACACAGATGTATATCATAAAAAGAGCTCAGATTTGTGCAAAAATTAGCATAGAAAGCTCAGCATTTACTGTCTCACTGATTCACAACAGCAACAGATCAGCAGGGCTAGCAACCTAGGCTCAATAATTGTATTTTTCTAATCTTGAGACCCAGAATATGACAAATGCAAGGATAATTGTGAAGACAACATAATAGAAGGGGCTGGGGATTTAGCTCAGCGGCAAAGCGCCTGCCTGGCAAGTGCAAGGTCATGAGTTCAGTTCCCGGTACCGGAGAAAAAAACCAAAAAACAACAACAAAAAACAAACAAACAAACAAAAAAAAACCATAATAGAACACTGGGACTGCCACTTTTAGGAGCCATAATTATAGGTTTGAAAAAAAAAAGTTCAGGACGGGAGAAAGTTGGTTGAACAGCAGCACTCTAAGAAACTCAGGTTTTTCACTGACAAAAAATTTAGTGAGTCAGTGTGAAACAGTTTCAAAAACTCTACTGAGACTGTAGACTATGGAGAGGTACCCAGAATAAGTTAATCCTTCTCTGTTCTGCTAGTTAGACCTCACGGAGTATTTTATTCTATTCTACAGAAAAGAAACTAAGAGATACATAAACAACATGTGCAGGGGTCAACTAAAATATAGTGCAAATCATGTCACTGAAGGTATAATAGTTCTTATATTTTAAGCTCCTACTATGAACATAATTTGTCACCCAATTTGTCCATAATCCTAAGTAAATTTGGCTAGGTGAATATTTCCATTCACACATCTCAGAGAGAGATATGTAGCTCAGAGTACTAAATGTTACTATGTGAAGGGACTGGGAACTGAAGGCAGATGTGTCTGGCTCCAGAGCTGATGTTCTTTCCACTGCCCCACACTGCCTCCCTGTTTGAAATAACAGGCATGTTTAGTTTGAAGAAAAGGAGCCTTGTGGAGTGAGTGGAAGAAGGAAATATATTAGCAGTCCTCAAATATTTGTGGAAGCAGTGTTAGACATTTTATTCTGTACAGCTCCAATGAGTGCAAACTGTAAAGAAACAGATGTGGATTCAATATAAAGAGTTTTCCAAGAGCAGTAGCTGTCTAGAGGGATTGGGTGGCTCAGCCATTCTGGTTCATAACAAGTTCTCTGTCACTAGGGGCTGGGAAACCCTGTGGCAGGTATGCCAGCTCTGTATATATGACTGACTGAATGAATGACTTTTAAGGTCTTTTCCCACCTGACAGAAACTAAGGCTCAGAGAAGTACTGGAATTTGGCTAAAGTGACTCATCCCCCACCACCGCCACAAGTCTACTACTGAAGTCTTCCCTATGTGTGTCTCCCAGCCCAAAACTGTTTGTACAACAGGCTGCTTCACACCGAAAGATAAATTGAAGAAATTATCAATAAAATCACATCAATCTCTTTCCACCAAATTTAACCAACATATTCCTACTAATGTTTTCCTTCACTCTTCAGGTTCATTTTTGGGTAAAAAAAAAAAAAAAAAAAAAAAATCTTTGCACCAAAAAGCTTCACAGATGAACGATAGAGAAGGGAAGCAACAGAGCTAAATCCCTTAACTACATGAAACAAACCCAAAGAATAGATACTGTCGTTGTTTCTGTACGTGCACAGTATTACAGGCACCCCTAAGCTGTCTTTACACACCCTCTCTCTGCCTGACTCGGCACAGCCTGCAATCGACACCTGGTCCTCCCGCCACACTGGTCCTCACCTCGGGGCCATCTCGGCAGCTCAGCCAGATAAGTAGGTTAAAGAATTCGAATTGGTCACCACTACTTTCTTTCAAGCATACACATAATTTCTTCCTAGCTGCCTCGGGCAGAAAGCCTACGCCACACAACTCTCCCCATCCCTCTTTTTAAAAAAATACTTCCCTCATTACCTTATTCCTCCCGCCCCAGGAGTCAGCAGGGGCGCAGGTGTCTTAGTTTTTCTCCATTGCTCTGTACCTCACACCTCCCTCAGCTGCTGTGCTGTCTGCCGGTCCCCCACCCCACCCCACGCTAGACAGACAGACAGACA
>NW_004955479.1:11106477-11116872 GCF_000276665.1 Chinchilla lanigera | reverse complement strand
CACCCAGGCCCCCCGCGCCCCGCGACCCTCGCGGCCCTGGACATGGTCATCACTCGGCGTGCTCCACACACACAACGTCCACATACCTCGCACAGAGCCAGCCCCACTCTTGAGGTGGACTGCGAGGGAGCAGAGTGGACGCTCCCTTCCTTCCCCTCCTGTTCCCTACCTGACTCAGGTGAGATCAGGCTTATGGGAGTCCGTGTTGGGGCGAACCACGTGCGCATGCGCTTCCCGGGGCCAGAGGTTCTCGGCCCTTACCCGCTCTCCAAAGACTACCCGGTCAGGCCACTGAATACTTGGCCCTGGGCTAGAGCGTCGCCACCTCGGGGCACAAGCCCTTCGCCCGGGGCCCAGCATGTGCTGCGGACTTCTGCCTGCTGGACGCCAGCGCCACCTATTGCAAAGGGTATGAAATGGCAGGCCGCGCCTTTGGCCTGAAGGAAAATAAGCTGACCTGACCTGACCCGGCCTGACAGTACTTTTCACGTTGAATTATTAAAAGTGAAGGCCAAAAAAGTGATAGTTTGATAATGATCAACTATGGAGCGATCTTGGTGAGCCTCCCATATTTCAGTTATTTCCTTAACTTACCTTTAGAATGTAGACTCTTGTTCTACATCTCCAACCCCACCCTCTACCCCACACTACAGATGCGTGTATTTCCTGCCTCTGTTCATCTTCACATGTGAGACACATAAAAGTCTCACAGTCAACAGAGCTAGGTTAAATTTACCGCTCCTTTGACACCTGATCTTTCCCACTCTGACCCTTCTCCAAAATCTTCACTTCCTTCCATATTTTCTGTCTTGACTCATGGCACTGCCATCCACTCCAGTCTCCCACACGCAGTCACCAGAACCTGAGGCATAATAGAATGAGACCCAGTTTCTCTCCTCCAAGAAGTTTACATTTTACTTCCCAAATTTCTCTTGAATTCATCCCACTGTTCTCCACCGCTACTACCATTTGCCTTCTTTTGGGCCCCCTTATCTCTCACCTGGACTAGTGTTCCTGATTAGTTTCCAGGGGCCCAGCACTATGCCTTTCTAGTTCACCACTAGCATACCTGCCAAAGTGTCACCTGACAACATCTCTTTCCTTCTTAAAACTTTTTCCTGATGCTAAGTTCAACCTTTTTAGCTTGTCACACAAACACTTCAAAATGTCGCCCTTCCCTTCCGCCAAAATCCTCTCTTAATCTCCTCCCACCTTATCTTGCTTGTACCTGCCTTCATAATCTGACCAAATATTACTCATTGCAGTTCCCCAAAAGATACCATGCATTTTCCTTTCTCCACATTTTCACACATGTCTTTTTCCTTGACAATATATGCCCTTTTTGGCCACCTAAAAAATTTTTATTCATTCTTCAAAAATCAGTCTAGTTGTTGCATCTTTTTGCATGCTTTCCCTGATCCCTTCCTACAGAAATAATCCCTCCTTCCCCTCTGCTGTCTCTGTCCCTTGTATGCATTTCAACAGCTGCACTTGTCAGTCTTGTGGTGATGCTTAAGGATCTGCCCTGTCCTCTCCTATCATATAGCTGAGCTCCCTACAGACAAGGACAGTATCAATTATTTCAGTTCTCTTTGTCATCCCAACATTTTATAAAGACAAAAGTGAATGATGGCAAATATTTATTGATTACTTCATGCCAGACACTATGCCAAAGTCCTTTTGTAAATTATTTATTTCTGATAATAACTCTACAAAAGAACTATTACTATTTATTCTAATTTTACCAATGAGACAATTGAGGCTTTAAAAGATTGATGAGCTTAGTCAATGTTGGAGGGCTGATAAATTGTTGAGTCAGGATTTAAATCCAGAATTATCTACTCATGTTTATCCATTCATTGAAATATTTGGTAGAATTAAAATATTTGAAGTCACAGATCATTTCTTAAAAGATAATGCTTACAGAGGATTTTTTAGGGGAAGGGTATTAGAGATTGAACCCAGAACCTTCAAACTGACCTACATCCCCTATACTTTTTAGTTTGGAGACAGAGTCTCTCAGTAAGTCACTAAGTTGCCCAGGCTGAGCTTAAACTTCCACTCCTCCTGCCTCAGCCTCCCAGAGTGCTGGGACTACAGCACCACACCTGGCTTACTTATCTTTTAAGGGGAAAGTCCATAGGTATTCTACCCTGGTGGATGGAAATAGATTGTTGTAGTTTAAACTAATGGTATAGAAAGCCAAATAAATACTCTTGATGTCAAGCTAAATAAGAAAATAATACTGTTATTCTTTACCATCTGTTCTTATAAAAATGTTATTAATATTTTGCTAAGAGACTGATGTATTGTAAAAAAATAGTTTTTCCCCCAAGACTCCTTCTGGATGAGTGGAAGAAGAGAGATCGAAATTGGAAATCACTATTATAAAACATTCAAGAAGTTGCCAGACAGGGGCTAGAGATATAGCTCACTGGCGTAAGCACCTGCCTGGCAAGCATAAGGTTGTGAGTTCGATCCTCAGTACCACAGAAAAAAAAAAAAAGAAGAAGAAGTTGCCAGACAAAAACTGAAAGCTTTCACTCTAAAATCAGGAATAAGACAATGATGTCCACTATCACCACTCCTATTCAATATAGTTCTAGAAACAATAGCCAAAGAAATTAGACAAGAGTGAGAAATAAAAGGAATAAAGATAGGAAAAGAAGAAGTTAAATTATCATTATTTGCAGCTAACATGATACACTACAGAGAAGACCCCAAAAACTCCACCAAAAACTTCTAGATTTGCCTAAACCTAGGGCAAGTATAACCAAATTTAGTAGTATAGCTGGATACAAAGTCAACACTCAAAAATCAATAGCATTCCTGTACACAAACAACAAACTGAGAGAAATTAAGGAAACCACACCCTTCACAATAGTACCTCCTAAAATAAAATACTTAGGAGTCAATCTAACAAAGAAAGTAAAAGATCTATACGTTGAAAACTACAGTACTCTGAAAAAGGAGATCAAAAAGATATCAGAAAATGGAAAGATATCCCTTGCTCAAGGATAGGAAGAGCTAATACAGTGAAAAGGGCCATACTCTCAAAACTATTATACAGATGTAATGTAATCCTGATCAAAATACCATTAGCATACCTCACAGAACTAGAAAGGCATTCCTAAAATTCAGTTGGAAACACAAAAGACCTAGAATATCAAAGGCAATCCTAGGCAACAAAGGCAAGGCAGGAGGCATCACAATCCCTGACTTGAAATTGTGCTACAAAGCTACTGTGATAATATTCAGCATGGTACTGGCCAAAAAAAAAAAAAAAAAGAAGTAGATCTGAGGATTAGTAGAACAGATTAGAAGATACAGACACACCTACAAACACACTCAAGCCACCTTATCTTTTTTTTTCTTTTCTTTTCTTTTTTTTTTTTTTTTCCAGTACTGGGAATCAAACTCATGACCTTGCGCTTGCCAGGCAGGCACTGTGCCACTGAGCTAAATCCCCAGCCCAAGCCACTTCATCTTTGACAAAGGAGCCATACATGTTCACCAGAAGAAAGGTAGCCTCTGTAATAAATGGTGCTAGAAAAACTGGCTCTCCACAGTCTCTCCAAAGACTAAAACTAGACCTATGTCTATGACCATGCACTAAATTAAAGTCAAAATGGATAAAAAATCTATTTAAAATATAAAAACAATATTAAATATTAAAATAGAAACACTAAATCAACTGGAAGAGAAAGTAGGTAGAAATCTTGAAGACATAGGTGTAGGCAAAGTTCATGAACAAAACCCAAACTGCACAGGAAATACTTCAAAGAATCAACAAGTGAGATCACATCTACTTAAAAAGTTTTTTCACATCAAAAGAAATCACCAACAGAGTGAAAAGACAATCTACAGAGTGGGAAAATATTTTAGCCAGTTGTCCCTCAAAGAACTTGTACTAGAACATATAAAGAATTGAAAAAAAGTCAGAACCCCCAAATTCAAAGATCCAATCCAAAAATGGGCATCTGAGATGAATACACACTTCTAAGATGAAGAAATACAAATGGAAAATAAATATAATTCAGCTATGACCAAAATTCTACCAGAGTTCAAAAGGATGGAATTATCTGCCAGGGAAACAAGATGGTACCCGAAGATCCCAATATTGGAGAAGGAGGAAGTTGCTAGAACCAGAGCAATACCATATAACTTTTGCAAAAACATTTTATATGTTGAAAAATATTTTACTACAGAAGGTTGTATTTCTTAAAATTCATAATGTTTAAACTTTCCACACCATTCCAAGCATTCTTCTGACTGGCACAGAGAGGGGGCTGTGGCCACTGGGAAAAAGAGCGAGGCTTTCACCAAGATGGTATGAGAGTAGGGAATGGGGAGAAGCAGGAGAACAAAGCTTAGGATGGTGTGGCTCAGTACTCAGGAAGTTTTAGCCTCACCTCGAATGGGTAATCAGACTCCAGCAGGGAAAAGCACATTCCCATCCCTAAGGCTCTAGCGCATGCCTAGCAGAGGAGAAACAGCCCACTTCAGATGTGGTGACGTGTACATCAAGCAAGAGGGAAGAGGTAGACCGTGGAGGCTGTGGTCCAGCTTAACCAGCACAGCCCAAGAAGGCCCACCTCTCTCCTCCAAACCCATGCCAGGTGTCTACACACTAACCCAGTGTTTCCCCAGCCAAATGACCTGGAAGACTACTTAAAAGTCTACATTCTTTACCACAGGCCATGAACTTTATGTAGGCAAAACATATTTACCTTCCTACAGTTCTTCAAAAAACAGAATAAAGAAACTTTCTGTGGGTAATTCACTCTGGCTAGGGGAAAAGAAGGCAGCTTTTCTGATGTGAATAACTAATGAGACGCATATAGGGGAAAAGAAGTTCAAATTTAACAGAGGAACACTGTTGGCAGAGTTAGATATAACTTTTTTGGAAAGCTTCTTGGCAGTAGCCATCAGAATTGACCTAGCAATCCCTCTTTGTCAAGTTACCTATGTATATTCCCGGACATGTGTCCAAGGATAAACAATGCTGTTATTTGAAATAAAAACAACTTTGTCTAAACTAGAAACAAACTAAATATATAATATATAAATCTATAGTGTACTAGTTACAAAGTCATCCAACATGCAGAGGTTGTTACATGAAAAGCAAAGTGCAAAACAGTACATATCACCTTATAATCCTACTTGTGTAAAAATATGTCAGCTCCATGTATCTAAATATCTGTATTTATAATATTGTCTATCGTTGTGTACATTTTAGAAATTCCTGGAAAGACCAGGTGTGGCAGTATCTGGTCTACAGGATGATTTGTTTGTTTGGTTGATTGGTTGGTTGGTTGGTTTTAGATTTAAATTTGAATGCTTTTGGAGGGGGCTCCCCTGCAGTACCTATTAACCCCTATTATCTTATACCTTTTCTTCCCTCTGTTGTTTCTGGACCCTAAATGCACAGGAGAGGAAATGGGGGAAGGGAGGTTGAAAAGATGCTTAGCTTTTCCTCTCCATTTCTCCCTTCCAAGTACTAACCAGGTCTGACCCTGCTTAGCTTCCGGGAGCGTTCAGGGTGGTATGGCCATAGACTTCTTCCCCATTTCTATGCTGTAGGAAAACATTACTTTTAAACCTTAAAGGAGAGTGGGGTAAGGACTGCCTTCTTTCCTGGTTGGGGGAGGGAGACCTGGAGAAAAATAAGGATCCTGAAAAAAAGTACTGATTTAGAAGCTCCTTCCTACAGCTTCAGATAAGGAGCAGGGAGTGTCTGAAAGCAAGGATAAATTGTAAAGCCCACATGTGAAACTTCTTTTTAAATCCCTTCTCCACCACTGTTAGGAAGAGAATATCCAGGCTCCCTGTCCCTTACTTCTCCACCACAGAGTTTGCAGCCTGTGGTTTTTTGCCTGGGCTCCTGGACAGGGCTCTGGTGCACTGTGGGAGGCCAACTCTGGTCCTGGAAATTCCTCAAGGTCTTTCTTCCCTGTACCCAAGAGTTAATTCCTCACTCTTCTCTGTATTGGCACCACTTGTAGAGGAAGTAGGAGCTGTTGGCACCAAAGGCACTGTGAAATCCAACACGAACATTCCTGAGCCAAGGTCCGCCAAAAAGTGCTGTCCTGGCCCATGTTCTCTACCACAGAGGATCCGTGGTTTCCACAGTTAGCACAGTTAGCTTTGAGAAAATGTTAAAAACCCTGCAGTCTGCAAAGTAAAAATTTACCTTAAAATAAGAATGAGGAACACTTCCAAATGAAACATTCTCTTATTTTTGGCAACAGCTAAAAGACAGCCTGGTGTGAGTCCTGGAGGCCACACCATGCTATTTCATCTGCTGGAAACTCTTTGGTTGAATGGGATTATTTATTTGAAACAGCTTCACTGAGTGCAGGCTGGTATTTCAGACTTTCTCTTCTGCAGCCTGAACAGTGGAGAATTGGGAGACTGAGTCATAAAGAAAGTCAGATCCACAACTTACTCATCTCTTTGGCTAGTCTGGGAAAAAGGAAAAAACAAACAAACAAACAGAAAACCCAGAGGTTCTACAAGCATAAAAGGGGCTCACTTTCCACCTGTCACCTGGTTCATCTGGTCTACCTCATTCCCACTATTGCTGTCCCACAACACCATGCCTGCCAGGTCCTTGGGGATGAATCACCAGAGTTCACACTGGTGCCCCTGAATGTCCACCAACTGGTGAATGGATAAATAAAATGTGCTTTATCCATACAACAAAATATTACTGGACAATAAAGGACTGCTGGGTGCTACAATATGGAGGAGCCTCAAAAACTTTATGCTGAGCGAAAGAAAGTAATCACAACAAGTACAAATTGTATGATTCCATTTCTGTAAAATGTTTAGAATAAAAAAAAAATATATAAATAAAGTAGATTCATGGTTGCCTGGAGTTGGACGAGGAAGCAGAGAATGGTAGTGATTCCCACTGGATGCAAAAGTTCTTTGGGCTTGAGTAAAAATATTCTAAAATTCATGGTGGTGGTGATTATACAACTTTATGAATAAACTTTATTCAACTTTATGAATAAAATCCACTGAATTATTTGAATTCTGCAATGTAAGTAGGTGAATTAAGTGTAAATTATATCTCAAAATTATTTAAGAAGAAAAGATGTATGCCAAGAAAATGTTAAAATGCAAAAGTGTAATGATTAGTATAAAAATTAATTAATATAGAAAATATTTCAGGGGCTGGGGATTTAGCCCTGCGACACAGTGCCTGCCTGGCAAGCGCAAGGTTGTGAGTTCGATTCCTGTACTGGAAAAAAAAAAAAAAAGAAAATACTTCCGAACAAGAATGCTACCCTGGACAAAGAAAGGCTTCATGATGAAAAAGACACCAATTCACCAGAAAAAGAAAAAAATGGTATAAATGCATATATATGATAATATAGCTTCACAATAACTAAAGAAAAAGCTGATGGGACATAGAGGAAAATAAGCAAATCCACAATTAAACTAAGATTTTTTTTTTAAGGTACTAGGGATTGAACTCAGTGCCTTATTGCTGAGCCTTTTTTTTTTTTTAAATACAGGTCTCACTGAAGTTATCCAGGCTAAGCTCAAATTTGTAGTAGTGTCCTGCCTCAGCCTCTCAGAGTGCAAGATTACAGATGTGCACCACCTTGCCCAGTTTAAACTGAGGATTTTTGTACTCCTTTTTTTTAATTCCTAGAGGAGGTAGACAGAAAATCTGGAAGTCAGAATATAGAACTTTTTTTTTCTTTAGCAGTACCGAGCCAGCACCTTCCTACATCCTCAGCCCTTTTAAAAGTTCTCACAATTTTGAGACAGGATCTTGCTAAATTGCTAAATTCTTGCACCTCCAATCCTCCTGCCTCAGCTCCTAGAGTGCTAGAATTACCAGTGTACACCACCAGGCCCAGCAAGGATATAGAATATTTGAGCATGTTAGCAACTTGAACTAACTACTACTACACACAATGGAAGTAGAACACACATTATTTTCAATTATATGTGAAATAGTCAACAAGATAGACCATTCTGTGGATCAAAAAATGGGTCTCAATAAATTTTGAATTTATATTTGTATTCTGTAGCCACAAGAGAATTAAATTATAAATCAAGGACAGAAGTATGGAAATTCCTAAATATTTGTAAATCAAACAATAGGGTTCTAAATAATATATGAGTCAAATAATAAATCACAAGAAAAATTGTTAAATATTTTGAACTGATTGAAAATAAAAACACAGGGGCTGGGGATTTAGCTCAGCGGCAAAAGCGCCTGCCTGGCAAGCGCAAGGTCGTGAGTTCGGTTCCCAGTACTGGAGAAAAACCAAAAAAAATAAATAAATAAATAAATAAAAAATAAAATAAAAACACAATATATCAAAATTTGTGGGATATAGCTAAATCTGTGCTGAGAAGGAAATTTATATAATGAATGGGTATGGAAGAAATGTTTCAATTAAAAAATCTAATCATCTACTCAGAAAAGTCATAGGAAGAAAAGCAAAGTAAATCCAAAATAAACAAGATGGAAATAATAAAGAGCAGAATTTATAAAGTAAAAAAACAGAAAAGCAATAGCACAAAGGAACAAAAATAAAAGCTAATTCTTTGAAAAGATCAGTAAAATCTGCAGCACCAAGAGAAACAGACCCTAAGTGTGAGTCTAGGGGCCCCAAGAAGAACTTGATGACTACATTCATCTGCTACCACTGTTAAAAGCCAGGCCACCTCAAGAAGAACTGCCCTAAGAAGCCCCCTGGGCCATGCCCTGAATACAAAGGTTATCACTGGAAATCGGTCTTCCCTCTGAAGTGGAAGCCCCAGAGCTCAGACCCATGCTACCGGTTAGTCTAACAGGAATGAGGGGGTCTGGGGCATACTCTGTCTTCTCCCTCTGGCCAGATTGTCATCTCCACGGAGGAGCCCTGGGTAATTATGACTATAGAGGAAAAAGAAAACAGCCTGTTGCTAGACACAGGTGCAAGTCTCTCAGTCCTTCTTTTCAATCCTGGCCTTCCTTCCAGCCGTCACACCTCAGTGAAAGGAGTCACTGGTGAGGAGGTAATCCACTATTTTTGACAACCCTTAGGCTGTAACTACTTGTTAGATCTTTCTTGTGTATCTCTGTCTTTCTGAGAAACCACTTTGAAGATACCACCATGTATCACAGCAGCCATTGATATTTTCCTACTAATCTATCCACAACTCTGTAATGTTTGTATTGTTCCTACCCTATTTCATAAATGGATGTATGTTTATTATTATGTGTTTCCTACAACAACCATTGAAAATAGTCAATGAATATTCAATTGGTTTAAAAAAATCAGTAAAATTAATTAAACTTTATTTAGACTCATCAAAGGAAAAGGAAGAGAAAATTACCAATATCAAAAATAAAAGAGAGATAGCTAACATAGTTGTACTACAGACTTCTATGGCTTTACTGAAAGGAACAGTTAATGATTTATTATTTGATCAATCTTGCATGTCTCTGTTTTCCTGAGAAACTACTTTGAAGATATCAATAGATAATACAACAACCATTGTTAATTTCTGACCACTGTGTCTGTAACTCTTGTATTGTTCTTATGCTTGTATTGTTCTTATGCTATTTTGTAAATGGATGTCTGTTTGTTCTTATGCTTGTATTGTTCTTATGCTATTTTGTAAATGGATGTCTGTTTGTTAATATGTTTTCCTTCTTTTATTTTTAAAATAAATTTAAAAAAATAAAAGAGAGTAGGCCAGGGATATAACTCAGAGGCACTGTGCTTGCCTGGGAAGTGTGAGGTCATGAGTTTGATTCCTGGTACCAAAAAAAGAGGCAAGAATAAAAGAGATATGTAAAGTGAAAACGAACCTTTGTAAATAAGGAGGGCAAGAGGGGTTGAAGGGAGGGGAAGGAAATGGGGAAAAGAAGAAGTGCCAATATATATCATGTACACATACAAATTCTCTGTGGTGAATGTTATCAGTATATATTTAACTTAACAATAAAAAAATAAAAATAACACTCTGGATGTAGCTCAGTGTAAAAGCCCTGGATTCAATCCCCAGTATCAAAAAAATAAAGAATAAATTTGTACATAAAAATAAATAAATGAAAGTTTTCTGATTTTCTTTAGGACTTAATCTCAAATACAGCAACTACTATTAATCTCAATACTTTTGAAAAAACATTTCTTATTGTGGTAAAATATACCTAACAAAAAACTTACCACCTTCATTCATGCTTTTTAAGTATATTAGAGTTTAGTGGTATCAAATACATTTGAGATGTTGTACAATCATCACCACTATCCATCTTTGTAACTCTTTTCATTTGTAAATTGGAATCTCTGTACCTATTAAACATTAACTCTCCATCATATTTCCTCCCAGCTCCTAACAACCATCATTCTCACTTTTTGTGTCTTTTTTTTTTTTTTT
>NW_004955479.1:11088047-11104450 GCF_000276665.1 Chinchilla lanigera | reverse complement strand
TACTGGGAATTGAACTCAGGACCTTGTGCTTGCCTAGCAGGGCCTATGATTGGTATATTTCACCTGGCATAATGCCCTCAAAGTTCACCCAGGCTGCAGAAAGGATAATTTAAACTCACTATTACAAGATAAATTATTAGAATTGGCTACTAGAATTGGCTAGATTGCAGGTGAATTCTGAAAATGGAATATCAGTTATTTTAAAAAGAGACTGAAACAATATATCTTGACTTTGCTAACATAACCTTAAAATCTATTCTTTACTTCCATAAGCACACATCTATGTGACTGCTTTCCCTACAATGACTGCTATTAAACAGTGAGAGAAATCATGTAACTATCCCCAGGCAGTAGTGGCATTGTGCTTAGTCCAACTTAGATCAGGGAGCAGGCTACAAGGAAGCTTAATTTTCCACATTAAAATTTTTTAATAGTGATAAATATAGTCTCCCTTGACAGTGTATATATAAGTATTTAATATGAAGAATCACTACATAATTTAGTTGCGACTACAGAGCTGCAGAAACTTGGGTGATGGTAGCTTCGTTAATGGTCTAGTGTACATTTTCAGTAAACAATGTATGTAGCTTTTCTAGTTCTTTTTTCCTGTTTTTTTCTAATTAAATTTATTAGTGCTCACTTCAGCAGCACATATTCTAATTACATTTATTGGAATGTGCTTTTGTATTTGGAATTTATGCATAGAATTGGGCCTTGTATTTTGTATATTTTTTTTCTCATGATGTATTTTTATTATATTTACAAATATAATTTTTAAAACTGCAACAGGCTAGAAATAAAAAGCCAGGATAGGAACAAATATTCCCTATTGTCACATAACATTTTCCTGTTCCTTGAATTTTCTGTAAATTGATAATTACATATCCTAAAACCTTAAAAAAAAAGATATGCACCTTAACACATACTAATAAAAAAATTTAAAAAATAAAAGAGGTAGAAGATCACTACAAGTTCAAGTTTGCAGCCTTGGCTAGCAAAATGCTGTCTGAAAGAACCAAAAAGCAAAACAAATAAACAAACAAACAAATAATAAAAAAGAATACAGCAGATCCTTAAACATTCAGAAGATAAGAAAATATTATGGACAAATTTACGCCATAGAGCCAATAACTTCAATGAAATAAATTCCTTGAAAAATACAAAAAAAAAAAAAAAAACCTCACTCAAGAAGAAAGAGAAAAACTGAATATTGCTTTATCTACACAATAAAATCTTCCCATGGAGAAAATCCCACATGTAGAGAAAACTGCATGCCAATATGCTCATGCAGAAATCCTTAATAATTTTTGGCAAATTTAATTTAGCAATATATAAAATGGATGATATGTTATGACTGTCTGGTGTTTATCCCAGAATGTCAGAATTATTTTAATATTTAGAAACCAATTAATACAGTTTACCACATTAACAGACTAAAAAAGCGAAAACATCTCAATAAATTTGGAAAACTTGTGGCAAAATCCAAACTCCATTCTTGATCTCTAAAAAAATTTCAGCCAACTAAAAATAAAAGGTTTCTTTTTCAACCTAATAAAAAACATCTGTGAAGAAACTACATCTAACATTATTCTTAACTTAATGCCTTTCCCTTAACATAGCAAACAAGTCAAGGATATCTGGTCTTCATATTTTGCTGTTCAGCATTGTACTGGAGCGCTAACCAGTAGAACAATGTTTTAAAAAAAGTCATACAAACTGGAAAGGAAGAAGTAAAATATTTCTCTGTATGTACAACATGATTACGTATGTTGAAAATCCTGAAGAACTTACTCAAAAGCTACCAGAACCAGTGAGTTTGATAGGAATGTAGAGCACAAGATAGAAAATCAATTGCGTATCTGTTTACTAAAGATGAACAATTAGAAATTGAATTCCAAATAATACCATTTAAGCAACATCCAAAAATATGAAATACTTGTGGGTAAATTAAAAAAAATTTTATAGGATGTGTATTCTGAAGATATTACTGAGAGAAATCATGGAAAGTCTAAGCAAGTGAAGATTTATGCCATGTTCATATATTAGAAAACTCAATATTGTTAAAATATCAGTTATCTCCAAATTGATCTATGTAAATATAACACAATCACAACAAAAATCTCAACATTTTGTAGAAAATAAGCTGATTCAATAGTTTATGTGTACAGGTACAAATTCTCTATGATGAATGTGATCATGATGTATCTCTAAAATGTACCAACAAAATCTAATGGAAAAAAACACAAAAGTTTATGTGAAATGAGAAGGACCTGGAATAGCTGAAACAATTTTTACAATAAAGAACAAAGTTAGAGAACTATTATTTCAACATTTATAATAAAGCAATCATGAAAACATGATGCTGGTGTAATAGTAGATATGTAGGGCAATGTCACAGGATACAGTCTGCAAATAACCCCACGTGGTATGGCCACTTGATTTCAAGTTGCCAAGGAAATTCAGTAGTTAAAAGATAATCTTTTTGGAGAATGGGACAATTAGATACATATGCAAAACATATACATACAAATAAAAAAATACAATTCCTAGACTCTTACCTCATATCATTTACAAGTTTACTGAAGATGAATCACAGACATTAAATGTATTCAAAATGAACCCTGTATCTATTACAAACTGCAATCATTCTGGAAGAAAACTCTTGGCTCTACTAGCCAAAGATTTCTTAACATAAAAATAATAAAACTAACACTTTCACTCTCTTATGTATTTCTATATATTTTACCTTTCACAAGAAGACTTCTATATTAGGATTCTTTTGGTTGCTAGTGACAAGCTAAGTTAGTTACTTTGAACTAAAGAAAAAGGAATTTGTTGTTACCCATGTGCCTGGGTAGTCTATGGTTGGATTCAGAACATGGCTGCATCTAGGTGCTCCAATGATTATGCTTTGAATAAACCTTTCTCCTGCTACTGGTTTTTCTTCCTCTGAGTCAGCTTCATTCTCAGGCTGCCTCAACCCTATAATGAAGATAACCTACTAGTTTAGCAACCCTAGAGGACAGCACTACAGTAAAAACCCCAGACTAATTTTTAACAGCTTAGCTTAGACACATGCCTTTCCCTGACCACTAAACTCTAGTGGCCATGCCTCGGTCGCAGACCATCCATGGAGCTAAGCAAGGATGAGGTGGAATTAGCCCCACACTGAAGAGTACTTCCCAAAAAGAGGGGAAAAAAAATAAGGGGGCTTGGATATAGCTCCATGGTAGAGTATTTATCCAGCATGTTCATGACCACAAAAAGAAAGAAAAACATGAGAATCTGATATCAGATTCGGCAGCTCAGGGAGCAAAGACAGTGGAAAACTGTTGTGCTACTTTGTATTTTGGTTTTTGTTTTTAGGAAGACATTTTATTTCTTATTTTCTGCTAGAAGCACTCCAAAGCAATATTCTTTAGTGTTTTTCTAGCAGAGCACAGCATAGAGGCAGAAAGAGGCATTATTTGGCTGGTGTACCAACGTTCTCTAAGATGGATTGGAGAAGAACTAAGGGAGATGCCACCTAAAGGGAACTCCTTTTTTGCCAAAACAGAAGGTAATTTGTAGAAAGAGGTAGAGGTAAACACGGACTTGGAGAAGATTAGTATAGTCCTTTGAGGGAAATGACATAGGAAGTTGGCTACAAATGAATAAAGATCTCTGAGCCAAGCTGAGGATGGCTCGGACTGTGTGAAAGGACCATTCTAGGATGTGGGGATGGCTGACACACCTGTGGCATCACTTCTTGTGCCACCTGCACACAAAATTCAGGATACAGCTATTGTACTTCTGAAGCTCAGACCTATTTTCCTTGATAACTCATTTGAAACACTTTTATATGAATTTATGAAATCGAACACAAATATTCCATGAATTTTTAAACCAGATACAAATTTCTTGCTTGCAAGATGCTTTTCAGACTGCCTTTCACTCTCTCCTTCATGGAAATTCAGATTTCTCCTCTGCCATTAGGAGGGCTTTGGTGGAAACATTTGAGAAGTGCTTCCTTAAGGAGTAAGGACAGGGAAACCAGGAATGTTCTTGGGTTTTTAGAAACTGTGTCCAGACAATTCACTAGAAGAAGCTGGGCAAGCATTCTGAATGCAAGCTCTGAGATTCTGAGGACGGGGCTGACATCTGATAGGGTTTGCAGAGTCAGTGTAAGGACATGCATGAGAGAGTGGGGTCCAGAGGCTGCTCATACAGACCGTCAGAGCAGCTGCATTCCTGGGTGATGTCTCATGTGGAAAATACAGGATCTTAGCCTGGCCTGGGGTCTGGATTATCATCTCTTGATAGGAGTAGGAATCTGGTGTTCACGGAGAGGCACATTCATTTCTAGGGTCAGAGGAAGTTCATCTTGAAACAACACGTTCTAGGGAGCTGGCTTTTTGCTTCAGCCTTGGTGGAATGGAGTGACAGAGCTGAGAGGTTTTGAGGTCACAGGTTTAATAAAATATGGGAGCACCACAAAGGGTCAAAAAAACATAGAGGCATCTTAACAGCAAAAGAAATGAGAAAGTCAAAATGGAAATGATAGTCCTGCTGCAGAAAAAAAGCCCATTAGCTGGCACCTGGTCTTATGCATGTATGTATGTATGTACGTATGTATGTGGCTTTTTACACACAGACCACAAAAAATCTTATCACAGACCACACCATTCTAAGGGTCTGGGAGTCAGTGACAGACAGCATGGGTCTTCCTTTTTCCTACACTGAGGTGATATGAAAATTCGCCCAGAAGACTCTATTCAAGGGCCAATTCCTTGATGCCAATTTGCTTAGCATAACTGGTTTGCCATTTCAATATTTCTGTATTTGAAATGCTTACTGAACCTAAAAATGGATACTGTTAATATTTTAAATATTACTTGTATTAATTTAAAGAAACTATGTAGTTGTATATATTATAAAGACTGCATTGTATTTTCATCTTAAAATAAAAAGCAAAAAAGAGACCAAAAGACCAGCTCCTGGCCATCAGCATAAGATCTGCAGCCTGACCACAAGATGTCCAAGGACACTGACTTTTCTGTCGCTCTTGGTTGGGGGTCCTCTAGAAATTCTAATCAGTGAGTCTTCATTATTATGGTGGATTTTTAAAGGATAGAGAATAATGAGGGGTGGAGTGGAATGGGAGAATTAAATTGGCAATAAAACTTCTCTCAGTGAAGCAGTTGAAAAAAATTAAATAATTACAAACCTAAAGACCCAAAAAAAGGAAAGGAAAAGAGAGGAAGAAAAGACTATCAGCCTGCACCTGGAGCCTTAGGTTCTGAAAATCCGATTTGCACATAGAGAATGGAAGGGCTTTTGCTGAGGGGCAGAGCCTGAGGACTCACTGAAGAACAGAGGACCGTTGCCCTGGAGATGGTCTGAGCTGGGAAATGGCAAACAGGAAATTAGTAAGCGTTGGGGGGGCACTATTTAGGATGGTTGAAATCTTAGAAACCAAATCAGACTGCATGAAAGAAATGTGTTTAAAAGACAAATACAGATTTAACTGCTTTGAAAAATGAAAATAGGAAGAAAGCTATTCTCATTGTTTCAAGTGAGTGATTAAAATGGGTGATCAAACACTCAACTGATGCTACAGAGGAGAGGGAAATGTGCTAAGAGCACAAACTGGGCTGTACTTGTCTATCTCCTCACCTCTGCCCTAGAACATACCAGCAAAATGTGCTCTCAGAGAGCCATTGGTACAGAAATAAGAATAAAAATAAATTCAGGAGCCTCCTCCCTGGTGCCTGTGATAATAACTGCATGTGGCAGATGCAAACGAAGGAAGTCCAAAGCTAAGTCCTTCTGACAGAGGTGCTTCTGTGTTAGAATTTGGTAGAATTAGTCTGGATGTCCTTTGCAAGGTGGCTTGGGGTTTTGGTAGTGAATT
The DNA here is from genome assembly GCF_000276665.1 of Chinchilla lanigera. Taxonomy (NCBI): domain Eukaryota; kingdom Metazoa; phylum Chordata; class Mammalia; order Rodentia; family Chinchillidae; genus Chinchilla; species Chinchilla lanigera. Next base: position 11,098,557 of record NW_004955479.1, on the reverse strand, counting down.
TGGGACCCTGAAAGGCCAGAGCTAAAAAAAAAAAGAAGTTCCTGCCTTGGTGATCTGCAGCAGGAAAACCTGCAAGATAGATTAAAGAGCTTAGAGACAAGAGAAAGTGGAAAAAACCATGACTTGGAATGAGTACAAAGCACACATATGGAGCTACAGTCACTAGTGACAAGGGGAAGAGCAGTGAGGTGGTTGGGTAACATATCAAGGAGAGAGCCCTGGACTTTTGCCGAGGATGCACTAAAGCTATAGTTCTCAAAGGGTAGTCCCACCTACTAGCAGAAGCATCACCTTAGGACTTAGTAAACCACAATATTCAGTTTCCCCAAATTAGCAACTCTGGGAATAGAGTACGGCAATCTGTGTCCTAACAATCTCATCCTGGTGCATCCTAGAGCTTGAGAAACACCCTGCTGAAGCTGCCCTAGCCTTCAATAGCTCATGGATTCAAGCCTGCTGGGGAACAGGGCTCCCTTAAAACCTCTCATCAGCCTTGAAGATAGAAAAGTAGAAAGACAGTAACAGGGAGCCACAAGGAACCAAATCTGGGTTTGACACAATGTTGGACTGATGGTGGGAGAAATTTTAAGTGCAACTTACCAGCTCATAGAAGAGAAGTGAGCTGAGAATGGTGTCATTCACCTGTAATCCTAGCACCTGGGAGGCTGAGACAGGAAGATCAAGAGAGTTGAAGGCCAGACTGAGCTACACATGGAATTTAAGGCCAACTTCGACTATGTAGTGAGACTCTATCTCAAAAAAGGGGGGCGTGCAGGTAATAGTAAGACTGGTTAAGAAATAGGATGGTGGGAATAATCAGGATTCACTGATCATCTCTCCCCTCTAGGAGAACTAACTATAGGAAACTAAGGTTTGGAATGGAAAAATTAGCCCAGTAACAGAATACAAAGGCAACCTATGATCTTAATATGGAGCAGGTCTATGGATCAGAAGGCCCCTAAGAAATCGGGAAAAAAATTTTTTTCAGCTAGAGATCAGGTAGTAAAGCAACAAGAAGTTTCAGGCATCAGGAACCAAAAACATGCAGACATAATGGGATGGGGTCAGGGCACTAATGGAGCAGGTTGTAAATGACTGTAATTTTCAGAACTGTGAAGCCATAAATTGTGCTGGGAGAACTGCCTGCTATTAGTGTAGCACTCTCTGCTCTCAAGATGCAGCAGCTGGAGGCTGTGGAATTGGTTAAAATGATTCCTGGAAAAAGAAAGAAAATCATATGTGAAGAATTAGAGGTGAGGACAAAGCCCTGGATATAAGGGCCTGGACCATCACCAGAGGTGAGACTGTCCTCGTGTTTCTGCAATCCAACAATGGAGTTTTACAGCTAAAAGCTCAAGGGCATCAAAACAAACAAATAAACTGCCAGTTCTTTTTTACCATTAAACTTCAGTTTCATATGGAGGCAGAGAAGGGCTCCAGCTTACAGGAATACAGACTATATACGGGATGTATACAGCAAAAAATATTTGCTCTGGGAAGGATCTTAGTGTTGGGAACCCAAGAAAGCCAACTAGAGATATTATAAGGGCTGAAAAGAAGTCTAAAGAGACCCAGCGCCTCATCCAAAGTCCTAACCCTGTGAGATTCTGATACTCCAGTAGGAAATAAAAGCTAAAAAACTGAGCCAAAATGAGGGAGGATCAAGGCACTCAGAAATCTAAGAATGAAAACTAGGCATGTGGGCAATCTAGAGATGTGTGGATACCAGAGACCGAGTTCCTGTATTTTTCCTCAGCCGTTCCCACCCCTTTTTGGTGAGTTTTAAACAACTTTATTAATATGACTGATGTATGGTAAACCACAAACATTTAAACATTTCATGAATTTCAACACATGTATATATCCTTGAAATCATATCATATTCAAGATAGTAAACATATCCATCACTCCCTCAACTAATTTCCTCATACTCCTCTGTAATCCATCTCTTCTCCTTTCCGCCCACCTCTTCCCACTTCTATAACCAGGCTATCACTGATCCAATTTTTATCTCTATAGAGTAGTTTGCATTTTTTGAATCAGGTAAATGGAACCATAAGGTATGTGCTCCTTTTGACTGATTTCTTTCACTAATAGAATGGTCATGAGACTCATCCATGTCATCATATGTTAGTTTATTCTTTTAGTTGCTGATTTATATTCCATTATATGAAATCAACAATATAGCCTTCAACTGTCTAATTATTTATGTATTTATATGGCCGCTTATAGGTATTTGGGTTGTTTCTATTTTAGGTTATTGTAAATAAAACCATTATTAAATATTCATGTACAAAGGTTTTTGTGGATAGTATCTTCATAGGAAGATACTGATGATGTATTGTTTGATTTGGGTTTTAAGAATTTAATAATTTTTGTGCCATGTTCATGATGGCGTTGATACATAGTTTTCTATAAATGCTTAATGCCTGCCTAACAAGATCAGTTGGAAATGGTTCTTTCTCTTTCATTTTATGGAAAAATTTGTGAGGAATTGGTAAAAATTATAATAGAAGTTATCTTGGCCTGGAGGGCTTTGGGGAGTGTTGGTTTTGTGGGGAAGGGAAATTTTCAGTCTCTAAATTCAGTTATATTATAGATACATGACAATTCTGGCAAGTTTTGGTAGTTTGTATTGTCAGATTTGTTGGCATACTTTTTTTTATAAGTGTCATTTAGCCTCTTAATATCTGTATAAGCAGTAATGCTAGCCCCTCATGCATTTCTTTTATCAATAATTTGTTTCTTTCTCTTTTCTTCCTGGCTACAGATTTATCAACTTCATTGATGTCTCCATAGAAGCAGTTCTTAATCTTCTCAAAGAGAATGGCAATTAAGCAAGTTTCTGGGACTTTGGGCCTCTAATCTATTATCACAAGAGTATTCCAGTCTCATGTCTACAGAACTCAGCTAATGGTGCAACTAAAATTGTTAACGAATACTGCTTAAATGTAAATTCACCATCCATATGAATACATGAGACCCCAGCTGGATCAATAAGGCTGGACTTCCTGATGCCAAGAAATCTAATTTTTTATTCTGAATAACAAAACTATGGTATCTTAGAACAATGCTTAAAACTGTATAGCATATTATTTTCTAGGCATGTTGATACTCCCGGGATGCCCCTCTTTCTGTTAAATACCAAAGATTAGCACCATTAGTCAAAAGAAAAAGGAAAGTTTACCAAAATACTAGGAAGAAAAGAAGAAAGATCCTACAAATATTGAAAGGATAACAAGGAAATATTACAAATAATTCTATGCTCCAAAGTTCAAAAGGTTCGATAAAATTTTTCTTTGAAAAATACAATACAAAACTTGCTATAGAAGCAATAGATAAACAATGTTCTGATAACCCTACATCTATTACAAAAATTCAATTTGTAATTGAAAACTTTCCCCTAAAAAACTCCATGGTAAGAAAGTTTCACTGTGGATTCTACTAAATATTTAAGGAAGAAATATCCTTAACTTTACACACTATGTTACTCAAAAAACAGAACACTTCCTGGCTTTTTAAATTATTTATTTAATTTTATAAAAAGAGAATTTAAAAAAAAATTTTTTTTCCGGTACTGGGAATCAAATTGATGACCTTGCACTTGCCAGACAGGAGCTGTGCCGCTGAGCTAAATCCCCAGCCCCCAAAAAATAATTTTTAAAAATTAGAAACAATACCAAATTTCACTAAACAAGATATTGCATATTGCTGTCTTCAAATTAGTTGTCCAGATTACCAGATATAAGCATGCAAAATTGGTCAAAAAATTAAAAAGAAGAAAAAATATTAAGCATTAACTGTTCCTTTCAACAGACCAGTAGAAATCATCAGTACAATTGTCCCAGCTATCCTGTGTATATACATATGTATTTTTTCCCTTCCTTCTTTCTTTCTTTTCTCCTTTCCCTCATCCCAGTTGCTCTTTCCCTTTGAGCAGTTTCTTTTTCTTTCACAGTATCTATTGTACTTTTTGGATTTTATTTACTCATTCAGGTTCTTACACTACTGAGATGATATGATGTTTACACATGCAAGTCTGATTTATTTCACTTATGAATATGGTCTGTAGTTGCATCCATTTACCTACAAAAACCTTGAATTTATCCTTTTTATAGCTGAGTAATACTCCATTGTATAAAAATACCATATCTTTTTATCCATTTCTCAGTTTATGGGCATTTGGGTTGTTTCCATCATTTAGCTATGACAAATTGCGCTGCTATAACCATGGGTGTACATACATCACTGTGGTATGATGTTTTCAGTTCTTCTGGAAAAATACACAGAAGGGGAACAGCTGGGTCGAATGGGATCTCTAATCATAGTTTTTTGAGGAATCTCCACACTGATTTCCATAGTGGTTTTACGAGTCTACACTCCCAACAACAGTGGGATAGGGTTCCTTTTTCCCCACAGCCCCTCTAGTATTTGTTGTTGGTTGACTTCTTGATGATAGCCATTCTTTCTGGGGGTGAGATGGAATCTTAGTGTTGTTTTAATTTACATTTCTTGAATGACTAATGATGTTGAACATTTTTTCATATATTTATTTGCCATTTGTATTTCTTCATCTGAGAAGTGTATGTTCATCTCAGATGCCCATTTTTTGTTGGGTCTTTGAATTTTGGGGGCTTGATTTTTTTAAATACTTTATGTGTTCTGCATAGACATCCTTTTTTCTCAGGGACAGTAGGCTAAAATTTTTTCCCAATTCATAGGTTTTCTTTATACTCTGTTGGTGATTTCTTTAGATGTGCAAAACTTTTCACTAGGATGAGATCCCAGTTGTTGATTCTTTAAAGTATTTCCCATGCAGTTTGGTTTTTGTTCATGAACCCTCTGCCTATCCCTATGTCATCCAGATTTCTACCTACTTTCTCCTCCAGTAGATTTAGTATTTCTGTTTAATATTTAGATCTTTGACCCATTTTGACTTTAGTTTAGTGTATGGTGATAGACCTGAGTCTAATTTTAGTCTTCAGCGTGTGGAAAGTTCCTGGCTTATTTTTATGAGGTCAGCACTATCCTAAACACAGATATCACTCAAAGGCATCCCAAGAGAAAATTAAAATGGCAAATATCTTTCATAGGCCCAAAAATCTTTAACAAAATATTAGCAAATTGTATCCATCAACGTATAAAAAGGATAATACATATGGTTATGTAGGATTCATATTAAGAATGTAAGTCTGAATCAACCTCAAAAATCAACATAGTTTATCATTTTTTTTAAAGATAAAAGAACAAAAATACATTAATAAGCAAACAGACATAAGAAAAACAACACCGAGACATAGAAGCAATACAGAATTTCAGACAAGTTGATAGGCAATTAACAATGGTTGTTGTATTACATATTGTTATCTTCAAACTGGTTACTCAGTTAAACAAATATAGATATGTAAGATTGATCAAACAATTAAACATTAACTGTTCCTTTCAATAAAGCAATGGAAGTCAGGGGTAAAACGATCTTAGCTATTATATATATATATATTTTTTTTTTCTTTCTTTTTCTCTTTTCCCTCAACCCAGTTGTTCCTTCCTTTTGAGCAGTTTCTTTGCCTTTCACAACATCAATTATACCTTTCAGATTTTATTTACTCTTTCAGGTTCTTACACTAGTGAGACAATACTGTATTTACACATGCAGATCTGATTTATTTCACTTATGAGTATGGACTCTAGTTGCATCCATTTACCTATGATAGCCTCAAGTTTATCTTTCTGTATAGCTGAGTCATATTCCACTACGTAAAAATACCACATCTTTTTATCCTTTCCTCAGTTGATAGACATTTGTGTTGCTTCCACGATTTAGCTGTTACAAGTTGCGCAGCTACAAATATGGGTGCACATATATCACTGTGGTATGGTGTTTTAGTTCTTTGTAGTTTGTCATATTAGACCATAGATTAAATAAGGAAACATATGATCAAATCAGGAGATAGAAAAAACCTCTTGACAACACTCAGTGTCAATTCCTGATTAAAAGTCTCAGAAATGTCCCTCCAAATCTTCGTGTGTTCGGGCGGGGGTGGGGGGTGGGGAGCTTTGGAAGTTGATTGGCTTGTGGTAACGCTTTAGCTGGCTTCTGTAAGAAGGTAGGGAAGATTGAAGGTTGGCCACTGGGAGTGTGCTTTGAAGGGTGTATATCTCCCTCCCCTCTCCTCCCTCCTTCTCTGCGTTTTAGCAGCTATGACATGAATGGCTTTCCTCCCTTCCAGACTCTTCACTGTACTGTTGTGCATTCAAGCCATTCCACTATGGGCTGAGACTTCTGAAGCTGATACAAAGTTAACCTCTCCTCCCTTAATTTGTGGGTGTCAGGTATTGTGTTTGTACATTGGAAGTTTGCATAGGAAGATTGGGTTTTCTGCTCAGTACTCATAAGAATGAAATGGCTGAGTTGAGTCTTCATCTGGAAGCAGTGGGGGGGAAATCTATTACTTCTAAGCTCACTCGTGGGAAGAATTCGGTTCCTTTTGGTTTTATGAGTGAGTTCCGGGATTCTTGCTGGCTTTTAGTCAGAGGTCACTCTTGGTTTCTAGAGATTGCTCACCACCCTTGATATTTGGTCCCCTTTATCTTCAAGCCAACAACAGGGTACTAGATTCTTCTCATGCTTCAAATTGTTGACTCGTCTTTGGTGACCAGCTGGAGAAAACTCTTTTCAAGTGATTATATCAGAACCACCCAGATCATTCTCCCCATTTTAAGATAAATAGTGCTCATAAAACATCAACTAATCCTGGGAGTAAAATCCATCTTATTAGCAAGATTATACAGATCATATTCACTCTAGGAAATATTTTGGGTAATCTTATAATTCTTCCTGCCACAAGGACATTTCATTTTTAAAAAAATAACTGATTCATGTAGGCAGCAAAACTAAATGTGTTTATACAGCAGAGCTTCAAGATACATGAAGCAAACACTAATGGAACTAAAAGAATTAGATGAATTCACATTTATGGTTAGAGATCGCAGCCTCTCTCAGTGATTTGTAGAATAAATAGAAAGTCAGTTAAGATACAGAAGACTTGAATGCTATTAACCAAAATGATCTGACACACACTTGTTGCAGCATATTCTCAATGATTTTATATTTTAAAATTTTTATTCATTTATTTATTTTCTCTTTTTGAGACAGGGTCTCACTATGCAGTTCAGACTGGCCTTGGGCTGGTCTCAAAGTTGCTACAATCTTCCTGCCTTAGCCTCCCTAGTGCTGGGATTACAGGTGTGCACCACAATGCCCAGCTTCCCAATAATTTTAGAATGCCCACTCTTTTCAATTTCACATAGTATATTCACCACTATAGATTATATGCTGGAGTCTAGAAGTATCAATAAATGTAAAAAGATGGAAATCATACAAAATGTATTTTCTGTTCACAAAAGTATTAACTGATAATTTTGTAAAACCTATTATAGCAATTCTACCATGACATGGAGACTTTCCAACTTTATGTTTGGATGTCGACATACAATATTCCTTTGGTATGATCAAAAAAATACTAATTAACTCACATCAGAATGGAAGTCCCAAAGTGGTAGAGAGGATGACTCTCTGAGAGAAAGTCCAAAACAGAGAGAGAGACAGAGACAGAGATAGGGAGACAGAGACAGAGATAGAGAGAATAGTGAGTATGCATCATTTTATAAAGAGAGAGTCCTGCCAGCATGAGATGTGAAAAAGATTTTACCTAGTAGGAAATTTCAGACAGGCAGCAAGCAAGCACATGGGGTTGTGGGCTGTAGGGGTGGGTGAACTTTATCAGGATGCTCCAAAAACAAAAATAGCATTTATAACTGACATGAGCCAGGCATGGTGGTGCGTGCCTGCAATCCCAACACTCGGGAGGCTGAGGCAGGAGGACTGTTGCAAGTTCAAGACCATCCTGGGCTACAAAGTGAACTCAAAGCCAGCCTGAACTGCTTAATGAGACCTTGCCTCAAAAAAGACAAGAAAAGAAAATATGACATCCCCTAGAAGTATTCACAACCTATATATGAGACAAAAGACTTGTACCCAGAACACATTGAACTTTTGTACTCAGTAATAAGAAAACAAACTACCCAAATTAAAAGCAGACAAAGGATTTGAAGAAATTTTCACAAAATGATAATCAGCCAATAAACAAACAAAAGATACACAATATCATTAGTCACCAGAGAAATGCAAACCAAGCCAGAATAATTTACTATTATATATTCACAAGAATGGTTACAAATTTTAAAAATTAGAATACTAAGTGTTAGAGAAGAGGTGGAGAAATTGGTACCCTCACAGGCTGTGGGTGGGAATGCAAAGTGGTGCTACTTTGGAAAACAGTTTAGCAGTTCCTTACAAAGTTAAATGTATACTTACCCAGCAATTCTATTCCTATTTACACAAGAGAAGAGGTTTGTACATGAATGTTCATAGCAGCCTTATTCATAACAGCTAAAATCTGAAAAAAATTCCAGTTATCAATTAACAGGTGATGAAACAGATTGCCCATCAATGTAAACTTTTTCTATGACAAGAATCTTTCAACCATGTAGTCAGGAAGCAAACTGTATCAGATAGGGTTCATTAGAGGAACAGATTCAATATTATACATATATATTATATAATATATCATGTACACATATATATATTATACACACACACACACACACATATATATAATATCAAGGTAGGTTTTCAGTGGCCATATACAGAGTCAGATATGGTAAAATGCAAAATCTTTGTGCTGAGCAGCCACAGAATCCAGTCAAATGTCAAAGGCCTGGAGCTCACTGCAGAGTCCTATGCAAGTCTTTATTAGGAAGCCAAACAGTCTGCAGTGGAAGATATACAAATTGCAATATTTCCATATGCAGTAATAAAAAGGAACTAAGTACTGATGTTTGTAGCAACATGCCCTTGAAAAACAGCATGCTGAGGTGATAGATATACCCTGATTTGATCATTACACTATATATATAAATACATATATATATCACATTTGTCCCAATATATATCATTACTATGTGCCAGTTAAAATAAAACTGTGTTTTTTACAAAACAAAATGATGAACAGCAATAATCATACCGTAATTCTATATAGAAGAAATTCAAGAAAATGCAAATTTAATCCACATAACAAAAGTGGATCAGTGGTAGCCTAGGACTAGAGTAAGATATGTTGCCTGGACTGGAGCGAAGGGAAAATTTTAAGAGCAAATTGATTGCAGTTGTGGCTATATGGTCATACATTTGTCAAAATTCATTGAATTTTATGCTGGAAATTGGTGCATTTTATTGCCTGTAAGTCATAATTCAATAAAGTTGAGTATAAACAATCTTCCTACAAGGAAAATTCCAGACTGAGGTGGTTTCACTGGCTTTGTTTTGTTTTGGTTTGGTTTTTTTGGTACTGGGAATTGAACTCAGGACGTTGTGCTTGCCTGGCAAGCCCTTGTGCCACTGAGCTACATCCCCAGCTCAGTTTCACTGGTTTCTATTAAACATTTAGGAAGAAATAATACCAATCTTGCTCTCTTTCAGAAAATAGCACACTTTTCATTTTAGGAAACCAGTAATGCCTTGACACTGAAACCACATGCATCACAATTAAATAAAACCCCATGCTATATTCCTTATGAACATACACATATAAAACAGAAACAAAATGTTAATAAACTTAGTGGAAAGACAATATGTCACAATTAAGTGGAGTTGATCCCAAGACTTGGGAAGTTTGGATTAACATTTGAAAATCAAATTGATATTATCAATATATTCAGAGAATAAGAGGAAAGCATAACATAACTGAGGAAGACCCACTTGTTTTAAAGATGTTTCATAGGCATACAGAATACCTTTTAAACAAGCCTCCTCCCAACTGAATTTAAAATGAGCTCTAGTGTAAAAGGAGCTCATCGTATGTGAGTGCCTTGACCCCACCTGCTGAGTTGTCTCACACCTGATCATCAGCTGTTTTTTGAAGGAGCATTGCATTATCAACACCAAGGGCCTAGCTTGCATAATAGCATGTGAGGGTGAGAACAGGCATTCAGAATATAACATTGTTCTGCTGCGGTAGTTAACTGTAGTGTCAACTTGAAGGAGAAACACCTAGCTGATTGATTTAGCACAATTCAGGGTATGTCTGTGTGACTGACTTACTAAAGAGAGAAGACCCACCCTGGATGTAGGTGGTACCAACCAATAGGTTTGTAGCTTGCCTAGAAAAAAAGGGAAAGAAGGAAGTCTCACTTCTGCTTCTTCAGAATAGCTCCAGTCTTGGCCATTACCTTTGGACATCTGTCTCCAGGCTTTCAACACAGACTCCAGTCTTCCACTGCAGACCGTTTGGCTTCCTGATAAAGACTTGCATAGGACTCTGCAGTGAGCTCCAGGCCTTTGACATTTGACTGGATTCTGTGGCTCTTCAGCACAGAGATTTTGCATTTTGCCATACCTGGCTCTGTATATGGCCATTGAAAGCCTACCTTGATATTATTTATATATATA
>NW_004955479.1:11033968-11087827 GCF_000276665.1 Chinchilla lanigera | reverse complement strand
GCGGCAAAAAGCGCCTGCCTGGCAAGCGCAAGGTCGTGAGTTCAGTTCCCGGTACCGGAGAAAAACCAAAAAAAAAAAAAAAAAAAAGAAAGAGTTTACATTGATGGGCAATGACCCTGCTTTCTGAATTCATTTGCTTTATTTTCTTAGTGAACAACATTCAGATATTTGTCTCAGAAAAGGAGAATTCCTTTCTGGTACTTTTCTCCTCCAAAAATAAGAAAGTAATGAAATAAGAAGAATCCAAAGAGTTGTCTTAACCACAGCCAGATTTTGCATTTGACAACCACTCTGAATTCTGAGAACATGCCCTAGCCCCGCTCTACACAGCAGGATGCTGCCTCCATGCCTCCAACACTGATCATTTCCAAAGTCCTCGAAGCCAATATGAGTCTCTCTCCTTGCACCTCCAAGGTAGCATCAGCCAACCTGCAGCTACCAAGACCATCATAGCAGCATCTCCTTTAACTAGAGAACTCGGCACCGCAAACCTCCAGCCATAACCTGAACCAAGGAGCCCAGAGAAAGACTATCATGTAGCTGCTCCTACCAGTGATAGTGGGAAATGTCTAAAAGAGCCAAGAGATGGCCTGAACGCCTTCAATTGCCCAAAAAGGTGCAAGGAGGACCTAGTGATTACTGTGTAACAACTCAGGGGGAATCAGTTTGAGTCAAGAATTCCCCCAGGTGGTAGTCAGGAGATACCTGAGAAAGCTATGGGAGACATTTCTCTGCTTCTACTGGGAAACCATGCTCAGGTCTGTCTTTTTCTTTTCTTTTTTTTTTTTTAATTTTGAGATAAGGTCTTGCTATGTAGTCAAGTCTGGCCTTGAACTAACTATGTAACCCTTGAATTTACAGCAATCCTGCTGGCTGAACCTGTTAAGGTGCCTGAGATTACAGGCATGCACCACTATGTGCAATAAGGCCTTTCAAATGTTCTTTCCAGCTCCACTCTTGATACTAGATTGGCTTCCTTTGTTTCACATCCTTGCAGGAGCCCCTGAATCATGTGCTGTCCTCCCTGTCCCCCACTGCTGTCAAGAATTAAGGTGACCATAAAATTTATCATCTATCTGGGACCCTTTTGAGAGTAAAAAGTGGATAGTATTACACTGTGATAACAGCTATAAACTCTGATGGTACCAGGCAACACAGGCATATGAGCACCGTAACAATTACCTCTTTATCCCAAGGATAATGCTTAAAACTAACTGGAAAGCCTCTATACAATCCTATTCTCTTTGCTGCTCCCATAAGAAAGCAGACAGATTTATTTTAAAGGCTTTATTTTAGTCATTAGAGATAAAGTGAGAGTGATAACTGAAATAACCAACAAGAGAAAGTTAAAACAATGTTCCTAGTTAATGGTCCCTTGTCTAAACAGCCAACTGCATTTGGACATGGCAGCTGATGTTTCACAGACTTTAGTTTTAGGGGTTTTTTTGTATATATAAATAACCACTTATAACATATATATGAAAATCACAAGATTTAGACAAGCCAATACTACAAAATAGAATACTACGTGGCCATCAAGAGATTACTATTGCAAGTGATGTTAGCAAAACAGCGGACCAAGAACCTCAAAATCCTCTCCCCAATAAAAAGTAATAAAAAACAAGCAAAAATTGTCAGAAATAGCTTTTTCTGAGCTCTGGAAATTTAATCAAAGGTTTATGCAATCCATAAAGCATTTGTTCAAAAAAAAATGGTTAAATCTGAGTAAAAACAGTAAATTTTGTGATAATTCAACTTGCCCTATTCCCGTACCCCTCTTTCCAGCTCCACAGTAGCCTTGAAAACAAGAAGCCCACACTTGCAGTGAAAACCACCTAACGGTGGGCCTCATTCAGAAAGAATTGTCATTATTTTATCTATCTGGTGTTTCCCTGGGAGACTTCACTTGTATGGCTTCCTTTATTTGATTAGAGGTCATCCGTGGGGAAAAAAAAAATAATACTTTTCCCTAGGGTGTTTGTCAAAAACAGAGCTAATTGTTTAACTTCATGGCTGCTTGAGTCAGTAAATAATGGTTGGGGCAAATAATACACTAGCTAAGAAGCTACTTGATAATTTAAAAATAAACTTATACATTTATGGCCCACTGATTTTTTTTATTTTTTTGTTTTGAGGCAGGGTCTCGATATGGCCTTGTGAGGCTGGCCTTGAGCTCACTTTGTAGCCCAGGCTGGTCTCGAACTCGCAACGATCCTCCTGCTTCAGCATCCCAAGTGCTGGGATTACAGGCATGCGCCACCATGCCCTATAGGCCCACTGATTTTTTGATGAGGGCACCAAAACAATACAGTGAGGAAAAAATAGTCCTTTTTACAAATGGTTCTGGGAAAATTGGATACCCATATGCAAAAGAATAAAGTTGGACCCCTACCTCATACTATGTACAAAAATTAACTAACAGTAGATCAAAAACCTAACTCAACCGTAGAACTAAACCTATAAAACTCTTAAAAGATAATATAAAGATAAATCTTTATAAATTTGGGGTAGGTGTAGCTTCTTAGATATGACACCAACTGTAAAAACAACAAATGAAAAAACAGACAAATTGAGCTTCAAATTTTATTTTATTTTTTTGAGCTTCAAATTTTAAAATGGTTGTGCTTTGGAGGACACTGTCAAGATAGTAAAATAATAAAACTCCACAGAATGGAAAAAATATATGCAGAACATGTATCTAATAACGGTCTTATATCTAGACTATATAAAGCAATTCTTTAAGCCCAATTATGAAAAAAGAAAACCTAATTTTAAAATTGGCAATGGATTTGAATACATTAAATGAAGGTATTAAGATGGCCAACAAGCACATGAAAAGATACTTAGCCTCATTATCCGTAAGAAAAATGAAAAGTAAAACCACAATAAAATGCTACTTCCTATATGGTAGAATGACTATTATTTTTTAAAATAATAACAAAATAACAAGTGTTAATGAGTGTGTAAGGAAACTGGAACCCTCATACATTGCTGGTGGGAATGAAAATAGTTCAGCTGCTAAGGACAGTTTGGCATTTTCTCAAAAAGTTAAACATAAGGTTATTACAAATAATTCCACTCCTTGGCATATACCCAAGATAACTGAAAATATATGTTCACACAAAGTCCTACACATGATAGCTCATGGCAACATTATTCATAATAGTCAAAAGGTCAAAACGACCAAAGTGTTCATGAACTGACAGATAAGCAAAATGTGTTTATCTATCTATATGGTGGGGTATTATGTGGTCATAAAAAGGAATGAAATAATGATGCATGCTACAACGTGGGTAAACTCTGAAAATACTAGGCTAATTGAAATTAGCCAGACATGGAAGGCCATGATTGTATGGTTCCATGTATATACTATGTCCATAGGGGAAAAAGAGAAAATGAGCAGTGACTACTAGTGAATTTACTACTAGTAAACCACTACTAGTGGTTTTGGAGTGATAAAAATGTTTTCTAATTATTTAGTGGAGATGGCAGTACAACCTTGTAAACATACTAAAATCCTTTAAATTCTATACTATAAAAGGATGAATTTATATGTCAATAAAGAGAATACATGATTGCTAAGACCTACATTACTATCTGTGGTAGATTAACTAATGGTCAACTTGTAACACCCAACTAAACTGAATCAGTGTGGTTCCGGGTGTAGAAGGACCACCTGAGAATGGTTGCCAACAACATAAAAAGGAGAACTGGAGAGGAAGAAGTGTGCTGTTTATTCTCCTGGTGAAGCTTGTTGTGCTGGCTCTCCTGATATGAACTGTTCTCACTGGAGGAGCTCAGGACCTCATTATCACTGAGGATGGCTGTGGTTTACTTTCGGGGAGCTCTGATCTTTACTTTAAACATTGCATCTTGGCTCCAGACGGAGGATGGTATGCTATTGATCCTCCTGGAGAAGCTTGTTGTACTGACGCTCCTGATAAGAATTTGTCTGTTCTTATCATCAGAGGAGCTCTGGACCTCAATGTTGCTGATGGTTGTGGTTCCTTTTGGGAGAGCTCTGTTCCTTACACTGAATGTCACGTCCTGGCTCCAATGCAGATCCCTCAGCCTGCTAGCACAAATCCTTCATTCCACTGGCACATACTTTCTAGTTTCCACCACTGACCTTGGGGCTTTCACAATGCAGATCCTTGAAATGGACTTGCTTGAGACATTGCCATGGGCTCCAGGCCTCCAGCTGGACTTGTGCAGGACATTGGCATGGGATCCAGACCCTCAGCTGGATTCTTTTGGTATCTAGTGTGTGGACAGATCTCTGCACTCTTTTGCATTTGACTCTTTGGGTGAATATAATAAAATAATCCTATAAATTATATGTCCTGTATTAAATTGTTTCCCTTGTAAACCCTAACTACAATATCTTTTAAAATTTTTCTCTATGCTTATATCCATCTTCATTAGTGACATTAGTAACCATATTCTTTTAAACCTTTTTCAGTCATCTTTCTATTTCTGTAAGTTTTCCTTTCATTTAATACTCAATCCATATTCAAACATCTCCATTTGTTTAAAAAATATTCTTTACAGCTATTTAATCCAAATCAATACCCAACACACATTAAATCTTGCTTTGATGTCCCTTTAGTCTTTGTGAACATTTCTCAGTTCCTTTTGTATGACTGACTTTTCAGAGAGGACAAGTCAGTTATCTTGCAGAATACTCTCCCCACTAGAATTGTCTGGTTGTTTTCTCTTAGAATCATCTGGATTTTTCTTCCATCTCTGTTTTTTCATATAAAACAAGGGCAGGGGATTTAGCTCAGTGGTGCAGTACCTGCCTGGCAAGCATGAGGTCTTGAGTTCAATTCTCAGTACCCTCCCCGAAAAAAACAAAAGCAAAAAAAAAGTTATATCTAAATTGTGTGTTTGAGTTCACTATATCTGGCTAGAACATTCCATAGGTTACATTGGATGCTTCACAGAGTCACATCATATCTGATTGTTCATTAGTAGCATTCAGGTTGATGCCCATTTATGAAGGTATCACAGCCTGATCTATTCATCATATGAATTTTTCACTTTGTCCCTGGAAAGCTATCCAGAGGTGTTGCTTTGGCACTAGGGAGGTAGATTCTTAATACTCATTTTCCAGGGTTTTTAGAAACATTTATAGAAGAAACATTTTGTTTTAGAAACACTGCCCGAACCAATTTCACTTGAGTTTCCAAATTTGTTTGTGACGTGTTAATGGCAGAGCTTTTTCTCTACTATTTAGTGGCCCTCTAAAAATTCTTGTGCTGGAAACTTACCTCTTTAAAACAACCCTGTTGTGAGGTAGGGCCTGCTGGAAGGTGTTTAGGTTTGTGGGAGCAAAACTCTCATAAGTGGGTCAATACTTTTCTTGAGAGAATAGATGTATGATCATAGGAGTTAAGGTCCCTTTTCTCTCTTTCACACGTGCCCACTTGTCCATCCGTTTTCACCATGAGTTGAAGCACCACGTGCCCTTCACCAGAAGCTGAGAAGATGCCGGTCCCCAGTCTTGGATTTCCCAACCCCTAGAACTTTGAGCCAAAATAAATATATTTTCTTCATAAATTATCCCATCACTGGTATTTTGTTACAGCAACAGAAGATGACTAAGTTAGGCAATTTGCTTTCCTACTAGAAAGGAAGAACAAATACTTACTTTCTTCCATGTAATTACAAATTTGTAGGTATGTTCTCTCCTGCATAGGCATCAACCCCATCTTCCTTCCTTCAGCTTTCTATGGATGTGCTTTTCAGTCTAAACTGGTAGGCAAGGCCTCTCTCATGCTCAGCTTTGACCCATTTGGCATTTCCTCTCAGAGATCTCATCAGTTTAGCTCCCAAACTTTTCCTAGCATTCAAAGCAATGCATTGAGAAAAAGCACCTTCAAAACAGGCATACTTCCAAAATCATTAGTAGAGAGGCATCAGGGCCTAGGGAAGTTATGCAAGCATCCATTTCAGCAAGATTAAAATAATCTGGTAGAGACTGATCTCTTCTTTCATTTCCCTCCATTCTAATTATGGCTGAGCCCTTTTTACCAGATCCTTCTCTAAGGTTTTCTTTTAATCCCCAACCTCTGAATGTGAATATTAAAGTGAATCAACATACTGCCCAAGAACCATAGTATGGAAAGATGAGAGCTATGTCATGAGTGGAGAACAGATTTCTGAAGAGAAAGAAAAATCTTGAGGACAGACAGATATTGCATATTGGCACTATGGTAACTCCAAAGCCCTTTTCTTTATGGGAAAGAGGTAAGCCCGAACCAAGATGGGGTTGTTCTCAGAGGAGCTGTGGTTGACTTGTGATACTTGGTCCTCTGCTCATTGCTGACCAAGGGTGCAAAGAAAGGAAAACAGGGCCTTGCTGGCAGTTTTAGCAAGAGCTGGGAGAATGAGCACTTCTGCAGCCCCTAGTGTGAATAAACTGACTGATGTATAAACCAGAACACCCATGTGTTCATATACAAAGACAATACTCCTTGCCAAATGGACCAGATGTTCATGTTGACTGGTCAGTGCATTCTCTCCTGTTGGAAAATGTACACTGGAAGCCAAATTATAATCAGGAGGTTATTTGTGAGCATGAAATTAGAACAAAGGGAGGGAATTGGATGAGCTCTATGGTATCCATAGGGATAGAGGGGGGACTACATATTTGTGTCTAATGGTTAAAAAACAACTCTTTCCCTTGACAGGGCTGGAGTCATAATGATAAATGTTTGTTTCTTGGCTCTCTACTTTTCAGCACTCCCTACAGACCACCCCCTTCTGCTCCCATATTCTTTCCTCAGCCCTTAGGCCACTGATGAGGTTACAACTTTCCTTTGCATTCCATCATGCCTTGATTAGATTTCCAGGCTCTGCAGCATCCTGTTTCTTTGGAGTACATTTGCACACGTTTATTCATATTCATTTTGTGTAAATCTTATTCATTCTACAATCAAAGGATAATATTACTTATTAGTTTGGGAGATACTTCTCCATTTTGCCTTATATACTGATACACTACACAGCAGAAAAAATGATTGAAAATGACCAAGGTGGTCAAGGGGGGATTGCCCGTGTTTTGATCTCCCATGTGCCTTCATGGGCTCTGTCACAGAATATTATTCTTGACAAATATTTATTGAGTGCTTATCTTAAGCCAGACACCATATTACAGTCTGGGCTTCTTACATGCCTGTATTGAAGACATTTAAAAAGAGAACCTCCCCAAATCTAGCATTAGAGTATGGGATAGTCAGGAAAGGCTGCCAGGAAATGCTGCCAGAGATACAGTAGTTTCATCTTTAAGCAACAGAAAATAGGTTAAGACAAGGTCTTTGACCCATTTGGTGTGGATTGATTTTTATCTATGGTATAGAGGTCCAACTTCATTTTATTGCATGTGGGTATCCAGTTTTCCCAGAACCAGTTGTTGAACAGTCTTTTCCCCAGCCCAGCTTTCTTTTGATTAGTGTTTGCATAGATAATTTTTCTATTCGTTTACTTTTAACCAGTCTGTACTCACAGTTTTAAGGCAAAATTCTTATAGATAGCCTATCCATTTGCCTTTTAATTGGAGTGCTTATACTAGGAATTAGCAAACTTTTCTGTAAAGGGCCAGATAGTAAATATTTCATGGTTTGCAAGTCATCCAATATCTGTTGTAAATTCTCAGCTCTGCTACTGGAGTGAGAAAGAAGCCACAGGTGATACATAAATTAATGTATGTATCAATACAACTTTTTTCACAAGAGAGCAGGCTAAATTGGAACCAAATTGTTTACTACCCTGGTTTAGACTATTTGTGTTTATTTTAATTGTTAGGATGATTGGATTTAAATTTAACGTCTTGCTATTTTTAAAGTGGTTACAATATGCATTTTAAACTTATGGCAGTCTCCTTTTAAATAGCTGCATTTATGTATTGATACAATAGGCAGCAGAAAAAAAAAGGTTGAAAATGATGAGGGTGATCAAAGAGTAGACTTCATATGTATTTTAAAGACTTCTTAACAGCACATTGCAAATTCCTCTCCCTCTCCTTTTGTGCTATTGTTCTCATCTATTTTAACTTTATATGTCATAAATATCCCATAATACATTATTACTATTTGTACTTAGTGAATTTTTTAAAAGAAAAAAATTTAACAGGAAAATAAAAGATTAAAATTTACTCCCCTTGCTATTGTTTCCATTGATTGTTCTTCATTTCTTTGTGTATATCAAAATTTCCACTAGTATCATACTCTTTCTGACAAAGAATTTCCTTCAATATTTTTTGTAATACAGGTCTATCGGCGCTGAATTCCCTCATTTTTTCCTGAAAAAAATATTAATTTCATCATCATTTTTAAAAGCTACCTATCCTGATTACAAAATTCAGGAATCATTTTTCACTTTCTGCACTTAACAACGTCCCTCCACTTTTTTCTGTTTTGTATAGTTACTAACAAGAAGTTTGCTGTCATCTTCTCTTTGTAATAATCCTCTTGCCCCAGGTGCCTTTGAATTTTTCTCTGAATCTTTGGCTTTCGGTACTGTGGCTACAATGAGTACACAGATAGATTTTATTTTGATTTTGGTTTGGTTTGTTTGCATTTATGCTGTTGAGCTTCTTAGATCTATAACTTGTTGTCTTTCATTAATTTTGGAAAACTCTTCACCATTGTATCCTTATTTCTTCTGTCTGATTCTCTAGTTTCTACTTGACACTGACCAAGTTAATTAGTGCTCTGTTCTGCACTATCCTCTCTTTGTGTTTCATTTTAGATAATTTCTATTATCTAAAGATCATCGATTCTTTCATCGACTGTGTCCATCTGCTACCGGTCCTAATACAAGAATTCTTCATCTTTGATACTGTGGGGTTTTTTGTTTTTGTTTTTTTAACAGTACTTGGGATTGAACCCAAGGTCTTCACACTGCACTATGTCCCCAGCCCATTTTTATTTTTTATTTTGAAACAGAGTCTTCTTTAATCACTAAATTTCCCTGTCTGGACTCAAACTTGTGAATCTTCTGCCTCAGCTTCCTAGAGTGCTGGGACTATAGGCAAGGGCCACCAACCCTGGCTGATGATGGGGTTTTTTTTATTTCTCACATTTCCTGTTTTATAACTTCTACTAGCCAAAATTTTCCATACGCTCCCATATGTATTTGCTAACTTTTCTCATAGAACTTTTAGTATAATTATTCATGGTTATTTTAAAATCCCTGTTTGATGGATCCATATTAGTGAATCTGGTTCTGTTCATTACTTTATCTCCTGATAAACAATCCTCTCTCTCATTTTTCTTTCCTTTTTTGTGTGTCATAATTTGATACTGAATACTGTAAATATGTAAAAGCTAATTGAAACTAAAGTAAATTGTATTTATACTTAGAAATGTTAGTGCCTTTTCTCTCTTAAGTTATTATTGTGTGGGCTGTGGTAATCTAGACAGCGCTTGGCACTGCTTTGAGTTTGGATTTTGCCATCATTACCCTCAGTGTACCAGTGGGGGCCATAACCTTGTGCTTGGTGTAAGGAATGGGTTGCTATAGGGTTTTTCTCAGTATGTCTGCTCCACTACCAGCCTTCATCAGGACCTGTGTAGCTGTACCACTGCCCTGCACACCTCTCCACTGAGTGGGAGGGGCGGTTTTCTCTCACACAGCTTCTTCCCCTTCAGTCATAGATAAGTTATGGTTGCTAACTCGTGGCTGGAGTGGGGGCAGGTGTAGCTCTCGATTCTGCTGGTTCATCCTGTCTTAGGCAAGTCCTGTGCACCTGGGTCTGGAGATTGAGCCTTGGGGTTCCTTTCTTCTTCCCCTCACCTCTCACCTGCTAACCAAAGTCCACCTTGAAACTGAGAGATTTCCTTCATATCCCCACCCCACATGAGGCAGCTTTTGAAAGACATATTAGATCTAAACTCTCTCTCTCTCTCTCTCTCTCTCTCTCTCTCTCTCTCTCTCTCTCTCTCTCTCCCTCAGTTGATAGATACACATAGGTAGACACAACCCACATGTGCACACACATGCTGAATTAATCACTTTTCCTTCACTGGGACAAAAAAACCCAACACCCACAACTTAAAGGAGGAGGGGTTTATTTTGGCTCTATCCTCCTCCCAAAGCAGGAGATATTGCTCAGTTCCAGATGTAGACAGATTTTGTTTCTACCCTTAGGGTCACCTCCTCTAACAGCCTAAGGTTTTATCACTTTAATAAAAGAACAGTCATAGGATATGGCTAGTGGTTGTGCCTGTCCCTAGCAACAGCCAATTACTTCCTGCAAGTCTACACCACCAAAGGAGCTGCTCTCTGATGTCCCAATCTTTCTTTGAGTACACAAAGGACACCAACAGAAGACACTGCAAGCGAACATAAACTCCCTTTGTATCTGGCGCTCTGTATTGGTCAGAGTTTTCCAAGAAACAGAACCAATAGTGTGTATGTGTATCAGTTTAGCTCTAAAGTGCCCCCCGCAAAGCCTTGCATGCTCAGGAGTGGAGCTTTTGGAAGGTAATTGCACCATGGAGGTACCATGTTCATCAATGGATTAACCCACTGATGAGATCTGAGCTGAATATGCTTATTAGGAGGAGGGACTGTTGGAAAGAGATGGGTCCCTGGAGATGTGACCTGGAAACCTGGTTCCTCCCTTCTCTCTTTCTTTCTGTGCTTTCTGGCTGCCATGAGGTGAGCAGCTTTCCTCCACTATGCCCTTCCACTGTGCCATTCCTGCCTTGGAGCTAATCAACCATGGACTGAAACTGTGGACCAAAAGAAATCCTCCTCCACTTTGTGAATGTTGGGTATTTTGTTCCAGCAAAAGAAAGGGAAGGGGAGGGAAAGAGGGAAGGGTGGGTAGGCAGTGTCTAAATCCTTAATGTCCTTCAAACACTCATGTTGAAGGCATGGTCTCCAATGATGTTCACAGATGGGGCCTTTGGAAGGTGATTGGTTTACTAGGGTTTTGATTTCCTCAACAGAGGTGGGTGGGATTTTAAAAAGGAATTAGCTCACACAATTATGGAGATTGGCAAATCCAAAGTTTGCAAGGTAGGTGAGCAGCCTGAAGACCCAGGGAAGAGAATCTAAAGGCAGCTACTTATAGAATTATCTCTTCCCTGGGGATCTTCAGGCTTTTTCTAGTAAGGTCTTCAACTGATTGGCTGAGCCTATCCGCATTATGAAGGTTAGTCTGATTTACTCAAAGTCACCCTATTTAAGTGTTAATTTTATCTTTAAAAACACCTTTCTGAAAACATCTACTATAATGTTTGTCCAGATATCTGGGTACTACAGTCTACCTAAGTTGACAGAAAATTAACCATCACAGGCTCCCCATTATTGCATATCATTTCTCTAACCCAAATTTAGCCATTAGGCACTAAGGGACATTTTAGCTCATTTCTTTTTCTCAACTTCTGTGAAAATCACCTTTTTCTCTACTTCTCCACCAAACATGACAGTTTGTATGTTTCTTCTCTTTTCAATGGGTCTTTTCTGCTGGGGATTTAGCTTAGTAGCACAGTGCCTACCTGGCAAGTGCAAGGTTGTGAGTTCGATTCCCGGTACCGGAAAAAAACAAAACCAAAAAAAAAAAAAAAAAAAAAAAATTGGGGGCTGGGGATTTAGCTCAGCGGCAAAGCACCTGCCTGGCAAGTGCAAGGTAGTGAGTTTGATTCCTGGTACCAGAAGGAAAGACAAAAAAACCCAAACAAACAATGGGTCTTTTCACTTTTTAAAAATTAGGTTATGTGCTACCTTGTGACCTCAACTCTCTGAAGGACTCAAGGAAACTTGTGATTTTGTAGGTTCATTCATTTTTCTTATTGTTAGGATGGCAGTAATGTTCCCTTAAAGCTTTTTGTATCCTGAGTGGAAGCAGAGCTCCTATTAATGTGTCATTAGTTTTGTTGTTTTTACCATGGGTATGATCTTGATTATTTAAAAATCATGAAGGACAGAAATTATATTTGCAGAGTTTAGCACTGGGATTGCAAGTTAGTGGCTTGTAGATTTCATATAAAAACCTAAGCTCCAGGTTATTTTGAAAAATGGTACCATCTGACACAACTGATCCACATTTACTGGGCTCTTCAGAGGACAGAACGCAATAGGTATCTTTCAGCTCCTCCATTCTGACCCAGCTCAGTCTTCAAAGTCCTCTTGGAACTGTGTCCATGACAGAACATTGTCCTATTCAAATCTCAAGGTGAAAGCCAGAATGTGGCATGTAACAACCAAATACCCTGGGCTTCATTGCAAGAGGTTTTGGATCTTCTGGTAGGGGACATCACGCATCACTTCCACCACATGTGTTTCATATGGTCCATTGTATGGCTTGAATGCATCTCCCAAATTTCATGTGTTGAAAACTTAATCCTCAACTTCATATGTTAATAATATTTGGAGGTGAGTCCTTCTCTAGGTAATAGAGTCATAAGGAGACTTCCTATATGAGTGGATTAATTCCTTCATGGAAAAATGGACTAAGAGTTGTCAAGGAAATGCCTTCATTATAAAAATGAGCTCTCTCTGGCTTCTGGATACCTTTCCCTGTCTCACCATGTGATGCTTTCTACCATGTATAATGCAGTAAGAAGGCCTTCACACATGCCATGCAAATACCAACACTGTCCTCTTCAACTTCCCTGCCTCCAGAACCATGAGGTACATATATCTCTATTCTTTTTCAATTACTTGGTTGCAGATTTTTTTTTAAATAACAACAGGAAAAGATTAAGACACCTCAGAAATGCCTGTGAGAAAGAGTTGTACAGATGGAACTGTTGAACTATCCATCAGAAAAGCAGCCAGGATTTCTGTCTTAGTTACTTCTGTCATTGCTAAGACAAAGTACCAAACACCCAAACTTAAAGGAGGAAAAGTTTATTTAGCTCACAGTTTGTAGAGGTTTCGGTTCATAGTCAGCGGGCTCCAAGGCAGAGTGGCTAGGCAGAGAGGCATGACAGAGGAGAAATAGTCCATGGCAAAACAGGGAAGGCAGAAGGCAGCAAGCAACAAGTGATGACCGTCTTTCTGTCCTTTATGTCTTATCCGGGCTACCCCACCCTTAAAGTGGATCACACTCACACCCTTAATTCTAGCATTGTGTCCTTGATCCTACCATCACAAACCCTAGATCCAGACACCTCCATAAAGCCCATAACTCCATGAGGTTTGGGGGGACATCTAGATACAAGCCATAACAATGTCAGTTAAGACAATTTTTTAGTTTTATCAGAAATTAGTACATCCTGTGATGATTTCAAAGAAGTGACACATAGGTGGACAGATATGGAGATGTTTAAGGCTTTCAGTGTTCAGGTCCAACACTTCAATTCTAGCCTAAGAGTAGCCAGAGTCAGGCTAGGGCCAGTTTCCCACTAAGAGGTGGTGGTGCTCCTCCGTTGGATATATCCTACCACCAGGAGAATGGCACCAAATTGTTACCACCATCATAGGAACTTCATTATAGGGTGGAGCCTGCAAATTTGCAGGTTTACTGCCTCCCATGTAATTCCATTCCTAGAGGTAAGGAAGGAACCCAAAGATTGGACTAGATTGAGAAGCATTGCTTCCTTAAGCCTCTGGAAGTGCATTTCGCTTAGGAAATGAGGGTAAATGCAGCCAGGAAACAAAGCCAAGGCCCACATCCAAGAAGTAACATCTTAAGACAGGTTTGAGCAGAAGGTGCTGGGCTTTAACCAGGAAACCAAGTTTGACCTCCAAGAGTAGGGGAATGGAGAGCTAATTGGATGGACGGAGGCTGTGAGAGCAGACAAGCAGAGGGACTCAGGAAAGAGGGCCCAGAGCATTTTAGCCCTTGGGAACCGACCCAGCCTGCTTGATACCAAAATGCCCATTTAGTTCTGGAAATAGGAGGCTAGGGATTGATTGGGCACAGGAGCATCTAAAACAAACTAGCCTTACATTAGCTATAGTGCCTTACCTGGGCTTTCCCCCACAACTCTGCAGAGACTAAAAGCTTTTAGGAACTCTTACAGGGTTAAAAAGAAGACATCAAACAAATGGAAGTTCACAAGAGCACTTCTAACTTCAGAAAAAATAAGATTAATCAGTGCAAGTAGGAACTTTTAAAGAAAAGAATCAGAACTTCTTCTCTCACAAACAAAGCTTGAACCTCTTAGTAATCAGGACTCTGATTGCGAGATCTCACTCAAGTACTTGGAGAGTCTTTTATTGCCAAGAACAGCAGCACTTCACATACAAGAATTACTCAGAATTCAGCTCTGGTCTAAATCAGCCCGGACAAAAGCCATAGACACTTTTTAGGCAGAAGTCGATGTCAAGCTTTTTTTTTTCTTAGAGGGACAATGTGATTTTTAAAGTACAGAATGAATTCACAGTCACTAAAGAAAATCTGTGAAATGTGAAAGGTATAAAGAATAAAACAAATGTCCATATTCTATAATCCAGAGATGGTTTGCATTTAAATTTTCTTCAGTTGATACCTGTATCCTTCTCCATGCAAATCAATATCATATTAAATAAAAACTTGTTCCATGCTTTTTTCATTTACTGTATCCAGAAGAGATCTCCACTGCCTTAATTACTGCTTGAAACATACTTTTTAATGGTTCCATAAGATTGCATTTTGCAGATATACCATCATATATTTTGATCCTTTTTATTGATGATCAGTTAAATTGTTTCAATTTGCATCATTTCAGATAAAATCCTATTAAATATTTCTGGATATAATTTCTAAACATTGCTCTGATTATTTTTTAGGAGAAATTCTTAGAATATTAAGATTGAAGAATTTCTCAATACCCACCTTTAAATTACTCTTCAAAATGGTCATGTCTTTATAGTCACACTAATAGTGTATAAGCATGCTTGTTTCATAAATCATTAGCTAACACTGAGCATTATCACTAAAAGAAGAGAAAAAAATACCCTTTGTATATGTGTTAGTTGAATAATGGGATATAGTTATTTTGCCTCGTATTTCTTTGATTATTAGCTAGGCATTTCTTCGTATATTTTTAATTTTTTTCTGCTATAGACTATTATTTTGTGCCATTTACCTGTTTTTCATTTTGAGGGTAAACACCTTGCTTTAATTTTGATACATAGTAGAATCCAAAATAAAAGATAATGTGAAAAGCCTTTTAGTTTATAGTTTTAAGCTTTCCAAATGTCCCACTGAGGCACAGTGTGAAGGAAATAGATGGCTCTCCTGGAGTAGAGTCTGTCAAAATGTGGCTCTTGGACCCTCTTGTACCAGAATTAAGAGCTGGGGAGAAGAACATGTATTTAAATTTTTCTACCTTACACACACCCAGCACTGGAGTGAAGAGCCCACAATTCCATTTCTCTATATACTTCATATGCAGCCGAGATTTGACAACCACAATGACTGCTAAAGTCAATAAACCTAATATTCTCGTACCTTCGGAAATAAAAGAGAAACAGCCATACAAACTATGCCAAAACACAGAACAATGAAAGTAGAATGGGCTGTTGGATCTTACACTTTTTGTTTTTCTGGCTTCTTGACCATTGTGCTTTTACTTGATTAATGCATTATCACCTATCTATTCAGTTCTCCAAGTCAGAAAAATTATAATCACATCCTCGAAACCTTCCTATTCCTTGCTCTCTTTCTCCTTATCTCTTTGCATGTAGAGAACTGCAATTTACTAACACATACCATTTTGTTTTCTTTTGTTTGAGACAGGCTCTGGCTATGTAGTTCAGACTGGACTTGAACTCCCTATGTAGCCTAGGCTGGGCTCAAGCTCACAGTGATCCTCCTGCCTTAGCCTCCCAAGTGCTGGGATTACAGGTATATGTACACATATCTTTAAGTCTACCTCTGCCTCTTTTTCACCATTGGTGAGTTTAGTCCCTCTTTATCTTTCTCTTTCTTCTGTTTATTGTACCAGAATCTGTATAGTCACCCCATCTCTAAATTCCAGTAGGTAAGCATTTGCCCTAAGTAAGAATGTGTCTAGAAGCTTCTGCTTGCTATGCAAAAGCTCCAGATAAATGTCTTCTCCATGACTCACCTTCCAATATTTTTGCAGCCCCAAACCCTTATTCTAGTGGAAAAGTGACAGACTGGAAATTTTAGAGGGAGGGGTTAAAGAACTGACAAACATTAAGGAAGGGAAGTAAAATTTGGTGAGCATGAAAGAATAAATGAAGTGCAAGAGACAGCTTTGGCTGTGGTTCAAGATCCTGGAGGTCAAGAACTCTGACAGTACGACTCAAAGAATGGCCCTAAGACTAGGTTGCTGAAATTGTCTGAGACGGCGAGAGCATGTGAGACTGTGCTGCTGAATGGGTCATCTGTAAACTTCAGCTCAGATGTATGCTCTTATTCACAAAGAGCTAGTGGGTATGAACACCTCAGGGTAACCTTTCCCCATTCTTGGAAAAACAACTTAGAGCAAAGAACAAAGGGTTACTGTGTTGTTCCTTCCTTGTAAAAGGAAATAATAATTTTGAAGGATTTGGTGGGACATTTAGGAGCCAAGTCAAACTGAGTGTGTAATTGTTTTGTAAAGGTGCTAGGACTTAATTTTCAGATCTGGAATGAGAACAGGTGGTGATTGGTGGCAGGAGTCACAATAGTTTCCATGACGACGGGATTGAGTTTGAAGTCATCTTCCCATCCTCCACAAAACCTACTGCAGCTTTTCTCCTAAGGTACTTATTAAATACTTGTTAAATGAATGATGAACAACCTAATGCGGTGTGTGCTTTGCAGTTAAGGCTGCCGTTCTTTAGCTAGCCCAAAAGCTTTTAAAGCAACAATAATTACTGTATTTACACATGATGTTTTGCATAATTTGCATAATGACTTAACCTGAAAATAATAAACTATGTACTCATTCTTGCTAAACAATCTTGGCCCATTTCATATCCCTATTGTGGAACAAGTAGCCCAGATGTTTGATTAGAATAGTCTTAAGAGAGGGAAATGGGTTCGGGGTGGGAGGGGGCGACCTGTACTACACTTGTGCTCCCGCATCAGCTAAACCTCCTTTTTCATCCTCACTCGAGCCCTTCCCCCCATCATGGGGTCTGCGCAGGCGCTAGCTGCTCCCCCACCCGCTTCGCGCTCAAGAGTTGGAGCCAGTCGCTGGCCCACAGCACAAAAAGGCTACTTTCCCGGCGTCCCGCGTTGCCCTTGGCAACCATTGATCGGCGTCTCGCTCTCCAGCGCTTTTTCCAACGAGAGTAAACGACGCCCCCATTGGTTGGCCGGGGAAGAAAGGCCAATCAAAGAAGAGGTTATAGGGTAGTGGCTAAGGAAGGTTGTTGGGGGTTAGAAAGCTAGGGTTAGAGGCAATCCGTGAGGCTAGAACCCCGAGCGTGGTCGGTTGGAGCAAATATGTCTGTCCGGAGACACATTGGGAATCCTGAGGTGAGGGCCAGGTCCGGATCCGAGAGCCGGAGGGGGCGGGCGCACCGGAAAAGGCGCCACGTGGGCAGGGACGAAGAGCCAGCGACTTCCGCCGCCTGGAAGGCAGGAAGTGGCCGGCGTGAGGAGGGGTCGGATCTGTGGGCCAGGGGCGGGGCGGGCCTGGGGCTCGGAGCCACGTTCGGCATCTCCTGGTGACTGGCGATCTGCACCCTTACGGCGGACTAGATGCCAGTACTGTGTTTGTCTGCGAGGAACGAAGTTCATAAAGACACGGCCCCAACTTTCAAAGGGCTTAGCGTCTGGCAGTGACAGTTGCAGACGAGTGAAAAGTACAAAGGAAGCTGGGAACACTAAAAGCGGGAGAGGAAAGGGAGCCCTCACTTCTGACAGTGGGAGTAGGAGAACTGCAGGAACAAGCAGACCAAGCCCCTGAAAGAGGGGCAAAATAGGACCTGAGTTTCCCTGCCTATCTATAGGACCTGCTACTTCATCTCTTTGACCCTTAGTGCCCTGCTGCATTTGTGGCCATTTAAGGTCAACAAATACTGGACTCCTAACGTGCTGTAGGTGCTAGAATGCAAAGAGGATAAAACGAGGCCTCGGCCCTTCAAGTTCTGTCTAGTGACAGAGACTTGTAAATAGAGTTTGAGTACAGTGTGGTGAGGGAGCAGGATCTGTGAGCAAAGGGAGGACCCACATGAGGGAATGAGAAGAAGGCTCTGGAGATCGCAGGGCCCCAGACATGCCAAGGCCACTGTTAATCACGTGAAGCAACACCCCGGGTAGAACAGCGTGAGCGGAGGTAGGAGTGTGTGAACGCTGAGAGTTCCCTATGGGAGTCTCTACAGAGGCAGGAGTAAAGTTGGGAAGATCCTCTGTGCTTTATACCCAGCTGGAGTTAAGTTATTCCATCTCTTGGTGAATGGCTGGTGCTGTGTTCAGAAAGATGTAAGGCAGAAGCCAGCCTGTGCAGGGGAGTGCCATCATCAAGTACTAGTGAATTCCACTTACTCGGAGAGTAGAATGGCGAAAATAGGGGAAGGAGGGAATGGGGATTGGGATGTTTTTGAGATCTACTACACTATAGAATCACTACAGTAAATAAATGTTTAATATATTTCAAAATTGCTAAGAGTAAATTTCAAACGTTTTACCACATAGGTGATGGATATGTTAATCAGCTTGTCTTACTCATTTTACATAGTGTATTTATCACATTGTATCCTATAAGTAGAGTACGTAAAATGGTGCTTAGACAACTAAAAATAATAGCAAATGTCTTGTCATGGAGATGGAGGAGGTAGGTATAGAGAGTAGCGTTTTTCCACATATTTATCTTACCTGCTGGTCAGAATTCAAGAAGCTTTTGAAGAGTCTTAGTAAGGGAATGAAATGGTCAGATTTGCATTTTAGGCAGATGACTGTAGCTACATTGTAGAAGCCAGGACTAGAGATAGGGGGGATTGGTTAGGTAGTTAGTTAGTCTGAGACAGATCTAATCTGAGGCCATGGAATTAAGGGCAGAACTGAGGAGAAATATTTAGGGTGTAAAATCATTAAGACTCCATGATTTTTGAGAGATGAGTGTGAGATGGATGACTTAGGTTCCCAGCCTGGATTTTCATCACTGCTCATCGATGAGGTCAAGACTATGGGAGGAGGAGGAATAGTTTTAGGTATAGAAGGGGAGGATCAGGGATACCCGATGTGGTACATGTTGTGCCCTAGATGCCTAGCTTAGTCTCATGGAGTACAGCTTCCAGTAATTCTTGAGAAAGGGTACCTAAGTATTTTTATTTATGGCTAAAATATTAGGGCTATCTGAAAATGCTATTCTACTTTCACATTTATTTTTGGCCTGAGAGTTTGGCTGAGTATAGAGTTCTTGGCTGGAAATCATCCACATTTTGAGACTCTTGCCTTGGGGTTTTCTAGCAGGTGGTGTTATGAAGAAGTCCAAAGCCATTCTTATACTTGGTGACTTAATTCTCTTCTCCACAAAGGTATTTCTTGCTAGTGTCTATTTTCACTTATTTGGTAGCACTAGACATTTGTGTCTTTCTAGTTTGTAAAATTTTCTTAAATTATTTTGTTGTTTATTTTCCCCTCATATTTTCTCCATCAGCTTCCTTAAATTCATTATTTCTGTGTTGTGCTTGTATGGCTGATTCTCTATTTTTTTTTTTTTTACTTTTATCTCCTGTTTTGCTTATCTTTGTCTTTTTGCTTTTCTTAGAAGACTTAACTTTACTACTCATTTTTCTATTTTAATTTCTTCCATATTTTTAAGAGCTCTGCTTTTTACTCCAATATTTTTTTTTAAAAAATTTATTTTGAAATAAGTAATTGATTTTTAGAAAGTTGTAAATATACAAAGAGGTCTGGTGTACCCTTCACCCAGGTTATCCCAATGATTATATTTTCTATTAGTACAATGTCAAAACTAGAAATTTGGAGTTTGTACGATGTACATATAATTCTGTTTTATCATGTGTGTAGATTTAATATAATCAGGCTTACATAAATATAGATTTGCAATCAAAATAAAGAACTCTTCCATCACCACAAATACCTCTTTCATGCTGTTCTTCCTAGCCACACCCACTTTGTTCCCTCTCACTATCAGAACTCCTGAAAACCACAAATGTGTTCTTCATCTCTATGTCTGCCTATTTTTAAATTTTGAGAATATTACATAAATGGAATCATATGGCATGTGACCTTTTGAGATTGACATATTTCTACTCAGGATAATATCTTTGAGATACATCCATGTAGCAGTAGTTCATTCCTTATTATTGCTGACTAGTATTCTATAGTGTGGATTCTGTTTACTCATTCAACTAGCATAGGACATTTTGTTTTCAGTTTTGGGGTATAACAAATAAAAATACAAACATTTGTATATAGCTCTTTGTGCGGATGTTAATTTTCATTTCATTGGAATAGATACCCAGGAGTGTGGTTGCTCGGTTGTATGATTGTACTGGAAAGTATATACAATACAATACATACATTGGTTGTATGTATTGTATTGGAAAGTATCAAGCTATTTTCCAGAGAACTTATACCATTTTATATTCCCACCAACAATGTATGAGAAATTCAGATTTTAAGATTTAGCTATTACAAATTGTGCTGCTGTAAACATGAGGGCACATATATCTCTGTGGTATGATGGTTTTTATTTTTCCAGAAAGATAACCCAGAAGGGAAACAGCTGGGTCGAATGGGACCTCTAATCATAGTTTTTTAAGAAATCTCCAGACTGATCTCCATATGATTTCCATACCAGTTTACACTCCCACCAACAGTGGAGAAGGATTCCTTTTACCCCACAGTCCCTCCAGCATTTGTTATTGGTTGATTTCTTAATGATAGCCATTCTTTCTGGAGTGAGATGGAATCTCAGGATTGTTTTAATTTGCATTTCTTGAATGACCAATGATGTTGAACATTTTTTCATATATTTATTTGCCATTTGTATTTCTTCATCTGAAAAGTATGTATTCATCTCAGATGCCCACTTTTGGATTGGGTCTTTGAATTTGAGGGGCCTGATTTTTTTCACTTCTTTGTATGTTCTAGATATGTCCTTTGAGGGACAACTGGCTACAGTTTTTTCCCACTCTATGGACTGTCTTTTCACTCTATAAGTGATTTCTTTTGTTGTACAAAAGCTTATAATAACAAGATCCCAGTTGCTGAATCTTAGTAGTATTTCCTATGCGATCCAGGTTTTGTTTGTGAACTCTGCCTACACCTATGTCTTCAAGATGCCTACCTATTTTCTCTCTAGTAGATGCAGCATTTCTACTTTAATATTTAGATCTTTGATCCATTTTGACTTTAGTGCATGGTGATAGACACAGATCTGGTTTAGTCTTTGGCTTGTGGAAAGCCAGTTTTGCCAGCACCATTTATTAAAGAGGCTTTCATTCTTCCAATCAACATGTTTGGCCCCTTTGTCAAAGATAAGATGGCTGAGTGTGTTTGTAGTTGTGTCTGCATCTTCTAATCTGTTCCACTGATCCTCAGGTCTGGTTTTTTTGCCAGTACCATGCTGATTTTTATCACAGTAGCTTTGTAGTATTATTTCAAGTCAGGAATTGTAATGTTCCCTGATTTGTCTTTGTTGCCCAAAATTGCTTTTGCTGTTGCAGTTCTCTTCTGGTTCTAAATAAATGGTAGGAGTGTTGTCTCTAATTCTGTGAGGTGTGCTAATGGTATTTTGTTTGAGGTTGCATTAAATCTGTATAACAATTTTGGAAATATGGCTATTTTCACTATATTGGTTCTTCCTATCCATGAGCAAAGGATGTCTTTCCATTTTCTAATATGCTCTTCAGTCTCCTTTTTCAGAGTACTATAATTTTCAATGTATACATCTTTTACTTCCTTTGTTAGATTGACTCCTAAGTATTTTAATTTTTTGGATGCTATTGTGAAGGGTGTGGTTTCCTTAATTTCTGTCTCGGTGAGTTTGTTGTTTGGGTACAGGGATGCTATTGATTTTTGAGTGTTGACCTTGTACCCAGCTATACTACTGAATTTGGTTATTAAATCTACAAGTCTTTTGGTAGAGTTTTTTCTATGTGGAGTATCATGTCATCCATACATAATAATTTAACTTCTTCCTTTCCTATCCTTATTCCTTTTATTTTCTCTTGTCTAACTGCTCTGTGTCTTAGTTACTTTTCTCTCATTGCTGAGACAAAATACCCAACACCCACAAGTTAAAGGAGGGAAGGTTTATTTTGGCTCACAGTTTGTAAAGATTTCAGTCCATAATCAACTGACTCCAAGGCAGGGTGGCATGGCAGGCAGGTAACAGTTCATGGTGGTGGAAAACAGCAAAAGAACAAGAGCAAAATAGAGGAGCAAGCCTCTTTTCCCATCTTATATTATATGCAGGCTATCCACTCTAGGGTGTGTGTAGCACTCACACCTCCAACCCTAGCACTAGACCATGAACCGTCACAAACTCTAGATTCAGCTGCCTCTGAAAAGCACCCCCTCCACATGAGGCTTTGGGGAACCATCCAAACAGAAACCATAACACTCTGGCTAATGTTTCCAGAACTATACTAAATAAGAGTGGTACAGTGGACATCCTTGTCTTGTTCCTGATTTTAGGGTGAAAGTCTTGTGTTTGACCATTTAATATGATGGTAGTTGTTGGTTTATAATAGCTAAATCTTGGAAACAATTCAGGAATGAAAGGAAAGAGGTAGTCTTTTTATATAATGGAGTACTACTCAGCCATAAAGAAGAATAAACTTGAGACATTTATAGGTAAATGGATGCAGCTTCAGACCATACTCGTAAGTGAAATAAATCAGACTCACATGTGTAAACATCATATGGTCTCCCTAGTATGAGAAACCAGAAGAGTAAATAAGGTCTAAAATGTGCAGTAGATATTATGAAATGGGAAGTAAGTGTTCAAAATGAAAGAGGAATGGGTGGGGGAAAGGGGAAAGGAAGAAAGAAAGAAAAAAATACAAGATAGTTATTCTACTAGTTTCTTTTAATTCATTGAAAAGAAAGATTTGTGATAATATTGTTTGGAGAATTTTTTATGCCTATATCTCATAGTCAGAGTAACTACTTTCAAGATAACAATATGCAATGTATTAACTATTATTATTATTCTGCTATTATTTTGTTCTGAAATTTTCATTTTTTTTTCCATAAAATAAAAAAAGAAATCCAGATTTTACAAAATCTTGACAACTAATCTTGGTATTGTCAATATTTTTTAATTTTAGCTGTTCTAATAAGTATGTAGTGCCATCTCATTGTTGTTTTAATTTGCATTTGCCTAATGGACACCAAAGTGGAACATCTTTTTGTGGGATTATTTGCCATCCACTTATACTCTTATGTAAAACATTTTTGTGTGTCTTTTCCTATTTCCTGATTTTTAAAAAATAATTTTTTGCTTTCTTTTTGTGTCTTATTGGTGACTGTATAAATACTTATTGCACAAGTAATTATTAGACTTATATGTCCTGTCTTATTGCATTTTGTTTTTTCAGGAATTTCTATTTGCCCTTACTTTTGTTCTGTACTTTTTATGAATAATGTAGGAAGAGCTTTCTACTATAATTTTTATATAAATGTTAGTAAATAGTACATATGATTCTTTGACTTGCTTTGTTTCACTTAACAATATATCTTGGAGCTCTTTCCATGTCAGAAAATTATAGCTCAACTTATTTATTTTCTTTCAACTCTTACTTAAATGCTTGCTGTAGTTAATCACAATTTTGCTTTTATTTGTGTTTTGTTTTACTCATTGTGTTAGACCTCAGCTGTACATTGGATTGATATGATTTCATTAGGCGTACTTTTCAATTATAGCCAATTTTGTTTCTTATTACTTTTACCCCCACCTCCATTCACTGAGTCATCTGCTTCCGTAAATTTAATGTGTATCTTTCCAATTCTCCTGCTGTTTTTTTCTTACATACCATACAACATTATTTTGTATGCTTATGCTTGAGCATTAGATAAAAATAATATACTGTATGACTTCACAACTTGCTTTTATCAAGCAAATTATGTGTGATATTCATCCATGTTGATATATCTTTTATTTAAACCTCTTAATTGCTGTATAGCTAATATAGCATATGACTAGCTGGGTGTGGTGGCACATACCTGTAACCCCAGCACATGGGAGGCTGAGGCAAGAGGATCCCCCATGAGTTCAAGACCAGCCTGGGCAGCATAGTGAATTCAGTGCCAGGCTGCACTGCATAGCAAGATCCTGTCTCAAAAAAAAAAAAAAGCATATGACTGTACCACATTTTCCCTATCACTCCACCATGGTAATCACCTAAGTTGTTTTTTACTATTTGCTATTGCAAACACTGATGCAGTGTACATTTTCACTGTTTTGACAGGTCTTTATAAATACAGGTCTTTATATATATATGA
Organism: Chinchilla lanigera; assembly: GCF_000276665.1. Taxonomy (NCBI): domain Eukaryota; kingdom Metazoa; phylum Chordata; class Mammalia; order Rodentia; family Chinchillidae; genus Chinchilla; species Chinchilla lanigera. The sequence continues at coordinate 11,063,502 of NW_004955479.1, read as the reverse complement.
TACTAGTCCTTTGTTATGTGGGTGCTTTACAAATAACTCCTGCAAGTCTAGCTTATCTTTTCATTCTATTAACAGAGTTTTTGTAGACTGAAAGGTTTTTAAATATATTTTACTTCTTAGATTTTAATTATTTTGTAATAGCTTTATTGAAAGATAATTCACATATTATAAATGCACCCATTTAAAGTATATGATTTCATGATTTTAGTATATTCACGGAGTTATGCAGTCATCACTACAACTGATTTTAGAACATTCTCATTGCCTCAGAACAAAGCCAAATAACCTCTAGCTATCACTTCTTTATTTTCTCACTCCCTCCTAGTTGTGGAAACCATTATTTTCTGATCCTATAGATTTGTATATTCTGTGTACATTTCATATAAAAGGACTCGTAAAAAATGTTATCATCAGTGTTATTTCATGTATCAGTATTTCATTCCTTTATTGCTAAGTAATATGTGTCACAATGATGTACCGCATTTTATTTATCCACTATTAGATTGATGGATATTTAGGTTGTTTCTACTTTGGGACTATTATGCATAATTCTGCTATAAATATTCAGGCACAAGTTTTTGTGTGGGCATATATTTTGATTTCTTTTTCTTTTGGTGGTGAGACTTGGGAATGAGCCAACTAACAGTAATCCCTTTTTTTCTTTTTTGTGCATGGTCTCAATTTCTCCAAATGTCTGTTTTTCTTTTGCTTTTATTGGAGATGTTTCTATTAATCAGCTCAGACTATCATAACAAAATATAACAAACTAGATGCTTTATGCAACTGAAATTTATTTTTGAAGCTGGAGTTCTGGAGCTGGAAGTCCAAGATCAGTGTATAGCTGATCCAATTTCTGGTGAGGACTGTCTTCCTGGCTTGTAGGTGGTTCCCTTCTTACTGTCCTAACAGTAAGGTGAGGGAAGGGTTCACTGGTGTCTCTTCTTCCAGGGAAGCCAACCCTATTGAACAGGGGATAATGTTCTCAGACTTCTTTTAATTTGAAGTTATTAATTTATATTTTTAAGTAGGAGATTTTAAAAGATGATTGAGATCTCTGTCTATTAGGAAGAGGTCTGTGATGGTGAGCATTATTATGGAGTGACCTCCATAGGCCAAAATTTAGGGACTCCTCATATCTGTCCCTTCAGCTGTTTCCTTTCAAAGTAGTCATGTTCCTCAGAGTAAAGGCCTTGTTGAGCTTCTGGTTGGATTAGGCTTAAAGGTTAAATGTTGACATTAATGTGCATCACCCCCTTTTACCTCTTTTTCGGTAGATATCTCTACCTTCTGCTGTGAGGAGACCTACCACTCCAAAACTCTTTCAGGGATTAAATTTATAGACACCTGCGAGGATGTCTATAAGGGCAGTTATTCAGTGGCATAGAAGGGGAGAGATTCAGAGATTCACCTGCTTAAGGAGCCCTTCAACCAGCCACTCCTTTATTTTGTTTTCTTTTCGAGACAGGGTCTTGCTATATAGTTCAGGCTGGCCCTGAACTCATTATATAGCCCAGGCTGACCTTGAACCGGCAGCAGTCCTCCTGCCTCAGCCTCCTGCTGCTAGGATTATGATTGTGCACCACCACACCCTGCCCAGCCACTCCTACTCCCCATTTGTAGAGTGCCTCACAGTGTTGACTTCTCCGTCTTTTAAAATTTGTTTTTGGCTTTTCCAGTTGCTCCTTAGTCTTTGGCTGTCTTGAGTACATCATGGCATTCTCACTTATTTTTCTGCTTTCTAGAGCTCAGGACTCTAGTATTCAGTTACCGTCGCATCTCCCACTCTCCCTGTTTTAGGGTAACTTTCTGTCCTTAAAGTAAAGTTTTATTGAGATTTGAGGAAGGAGTGTAGTTAGATGCATTAGTTCAGTCTGTCCTCTTCACCCAGTAGATCCGTAGGGATGGTGCACCTTTAGAGCTTTCAGTGATACTGTAACATGCATGCCATAGATTTACCATCACTGATACAATATTTTTTAAACTAGTTTACTGGCATACCTACAAGAACATAAGAGGGGGACCTTGTCTGCGTTGTCCTGTTGCCCAGCATACCATAGTTGGCTTATAAATATTGGTTCAATGAATAGACGAATATATATCTGAGTCTGAAAGAAGACAACACTAAAAGTTCACTGTTTAGAAATTAGAAGCCTATCAGTGGAAATTAGCCTAAGTGTTTGGCTCACAGAGAACCTATTGATTGAGAAAGTGGAATCCTGGGGAGCAGTTATTAAGTGGCTGACAGAGGATTGATCCCTATGTCATTGGAGAATCAGAGGAGAAAGATATCACTGAAGCCAGTGGAGCGGAAACTGAAGACAGTAGGGTTGTATAACAGTCTCGCATGGCATAGAAAGGTCAAGTAAATTAAGGATTGAAAAGTATCATATTCAGCAAGTGGGGGATTTCTGATATTGGGTAGCTGCCATAAGAACCTCAGTAGAGTGGTGGGGGCAGCAGACATTGTAGCAGGTCAGAGCAAGCTACAGAGAAGCAGTACAGGTTTGTTGTTCTTACCCTCAGGGGTTCATCTAGAAAGAAATAAAGGTGGGGTGGTGTTCCAATTATATATTGACTTGCTATAAATCAGTCTCACATTCTAATGGCTTAAACCAAACAGAAAGCATTATTATTATCTCTCATGGTCCTGAAAGTTAATTTGGCTCAGCTAGGTGGTCCTCACATGGAATTTCTCATGGTTTTGCAGGCAGACAGGGGCTGGGCTAGTGAAGGCCTCTTCTTTCAGATGTGTAGCTATGTTGGTTGAGACCTCAGCTGGGGCTGTTGGCCATACCACCATCTATAGATAGATGCAGGTTGGGCTTTATCACACTTGGTGGCTGAGTTTTGAGGGAACCATGTGGAAGCAATACTACTTGTTACTATCTAGCTTCAGAAGTGCCTTCTGGTGTCACTTCCATCATAGTCGGGCCTATTCTGATTCTGGAGAGGGAACATAGGTTCTACCCCTCATGGGAGAGAATAGCATCACAGTATAAATGGGTAGGAGATTTTCTGTGGCCATCGTGAAAAACAGTCTGCTACAAGTGGTAGCTGCTGAGAAAGGAGCTGCTGTGCATGGAAACATGGGTCAGGGTTGGTGTTTGAGATTAATGTAATTGGGCCAGGTCAAAACTTCCATTTTGAAAAGTTTCCCTTTATAAGACTTATTTTAAATATAAGCCTCCCTTGGAGCTGGTGCCCATTCCTTTCATTTTTTTGATCTTCCTCTCTATAGATAGGTAGAGTGATTCTGAGCAAAAGATACAGTAACTTTTTAAAAAAAAATCTTTTCAATGTAATGTTATTACATATATTGCAATGAAATACAGCCTTGTAGAGCGATATGAAGTCAGAAAAGCTTATTCATTTTGAATGATTTGTGATTCAGACGATCTCACTCCTTTTTAAAAATTTTTCCTTCAGAAATCACTTCGACTTTTTGTTCATGTTCTTCAGTAGTCATGCATTCACAAAGTCTTGTCTTTCCATAATCTGCCAGTGTGCAAATGAGTGATCCACCAGTCATGTAGCTCACAGCTCAGTGTTTCAGTACTTCCCAATGTTACCAAGGCCTCATGCAGGCTCCTAGGTCTATATTCAGGCTTCTGTACTTAGAACCCACCTCTCCATGTCCAGCCTTATAGCACAGGGTTCCATATACCAAGGATTCTAAACATTTTGGGGGCTGCATTCCACTTTGAAATTTGGTGAAAAACAGGACTCATTGCAGAGGGAAAAAATGCACACATAGAAAATTTTGTGTAGTTTGAAGGGACTCATGATCCTTCTAAAACCCATCAAGACCCCATATGAAGACCTCTAGCTGGAGTGAAGATATACAGTTGTTGTAAGGATTAAATGAGATAATGTAGACAATATGCTTAGTCAAATGCCTAACAGCATAGTAAATGCTCAATAAATGTTAGCAGCAATTGCCATTTGGTTGTTGTTAGATTTTCTCTAGCAAATAGAATAGTTCGTTCTTTAAATGTGGTAGGCGGTTTTTTGGTTTGTTTTGTGGTATTGGGGATTAAAAACCAGGGCCTTCACACTGAGCTATATCCTCAGCCTCCCCCCACCCTTTTTGAAATAGAGTCTCACCAAAGCAGTAGTGGCAAACTTATAGCACGTGTGCCAGGGCAGGCTGTTTGTATCATTGAATGCTCTAAAAGGTTTGCCATCACTGCACTAAGGCACCAAGTTACCCAGGCTGCCTTGACCTTCCAGAGTGCTGGGATCACAGGCATGTGCCACCATGTCTACCTTAAACGTGCTTTTAAAGTGGCTTTACTACTAGAATTTTTTCTGTTTGCAGTGCTTTTCCTATCCTTCTTCACCATCTTTTTATGAACAGAAGTTCAAGCCTAGTGCTTGCTCTCGCATGAATCCTCTCTTTTTACCCCCAATGTTTGAGAAATCTCCTTTCACATTTCTAGAGCCCTGAGGTCTGCGAGGCTCATGTGGCACCAGCATGCATGCCTCATGTTGCTCATGTCTTTATCTGAGTGATACTTACTTAGTAGCACCCTAACTTGTAGTGGGAATGAAGAGGTACAGGGTGGGCCCCAAGTGCAGGGCGTGAGAAGTGTGAATGGCACAGAGAACAGTAAAAATCCAGGCTGGGAAGGGACTTCCTTCCAATGGGGCCCTGCAAAGGAGACTTAGGAGGAGATGCTTATGCTGCGTCTTGAAAGTCAAGTAGAAGTTGAGTAGCAGGAGTTAAAGAGGGAGACAGGGAGAGCATTATCTTTTGACCTTCCCGAAAGATGTAGCCCTCAAACAGTCTAACATGTTTGGTTTCTCAAAGAGCTTGTAATAATACCACAAACATGAACTTTATCAGCTTCCTGCCTCCTCCTGATGAACTTCATTATGATCACATACCATATATGTTTATTTTAAATATGAATCCAAAGCTGTCCCCTTCCTCCTGAGCTCTAGGCCTCTGCCCATTAGCTCATAACTATTTGCAAATTTCTCTCTTATTTCAAAGCAAAATAATATAACAAAGATTATCCTTTAGCAGCTCTCTTGGTAGCAAAGCAAAAAGACCATCTACTTATTCTCCTCTCCCCCAGCCTCCCAACCCATGCAGCCTGCTGTTTTTTTGCTTCTGCTCCTGTCGGTTTATTATCTCTGCATCCACCAGGGCTGTCAACAATGTCCTGACTTGCTCAGTCCGAATTCTCTTTTCTGTTGTTCTCTCACTTGACCTGCATTCTTGTATGCCTGCTCATGCATGACCTTTTGTCCTCTGACCTGACAGACAGCATTGTTCCGTGCTGTCCACTCCCTTTTTCCTGCAATTCTTCTTTAATTTTTACGACCCACTTTCTTATGGCTTTTTCTGAGTCACATTCCTCAACTGCACACATGTTTCTTCCAGATATGCTTCTTCCTTAATTCCTGTTTGGGGGGCATTGTTCTCCTCAGAGTACATTGATTTTCTATTTAAAAGATTTCTTAAAACAATTTCTTCATTTCTACTACCAGTTTCTTAGGACTATAGATCCTGTTGGTACAATAGATTCTTGATTTATTATTGTGTCTTCTTTCTTGACCACATTCATATTCTCCACTTGCTACCAGAGTGATCTTCCTAAAACAGAAACATAATCCTATCATTCCTTCCTAAACCTTTGGTGACTTCCCATCATCTTCTCCAGAGTGTCTCAAATTCAGCACTGGTGACATTTGGGCTGGCTGTTTCTTTGTTGTGAGAGCTGTCCTGTCATTCAACACCATCCCTGACCTCTCCAGATTAAATGCCAATAACACTCTACCACCCATTTATGGCAATCCAAAATGGCTCCAGAAATTGGCAAATATCCCTGGGCTCAGAAGTGGGCAAAATTGTACCTGTTTGAGATCCACTGATATACAGGATGAAATTCAAGTTTCTCAGCATGTATACAAGGCGCTTTGTGATCTTCCTCTGGCTTTTTCTCCAGCATCATTCATCCTCATGCCCCAGTGCTCCCTGTCTGCAGTTACTGCTAGGTTTCTTAACGCTGACTCCTTATTCTCTTGTCTCTATACTTCGCCCATGATTTTCTTTCTACCAAGCTCCGTTGCTTCCATCCACTACTACTTTTGCTTGATTAACCTTTAGAGTCCTTAGAATTCAGCTCAAAAGTCACCTTTAAAGAACCAGTCTGTGATCCTGAGTCTAGATTAGGTACCAGTCTTACACACTGGTGTCACTCTTCTGCTTCCCTCTCTTTGTTCATCACACTTGACATCTGTATATCCAGCAGGCAGTGAGAGCTGATGGCAAAGACTTTTTTTACCTCTGTGTCCTTTCTAGTAGACACTCAATAAATGTCGACTAATGAATGGTTGGTGCTCAATAAGTCTTTGTTGAACAAATGAATAGTCTTCCTTGAAACAGCTGCATTTCACAACTCTTTCACTTTCCACCATTCTAGCCTGTTTATGTCATTGAAAAAAATCCAGTTGGTCAGTAGGTCAAGAAGCATTCATCCTAAAAGCAAGAATTTTAAAGAAAAAGGTAAGGCTGTCCATAAAATCTCTGGCATGCTGCTGGCTGTGGAGCACAAGTAGCTTTGCATTGTGGTTGGTGCTACAAAATCAGGAATAAGAATTGGGAGTGCAGTGGGAATGTGGAAGAGAAGCACTGCATTTTTCTCTTGCAGCATATGGATTTCTCATTAGTCCCATGTAAGGGAAAACCAGGGTGGGAAGGGCTCAGGGCTGCAGCTGTCCACTCTCTCCCCTCATCATTCTGCTGCCACCACACCTGGTCCCCAGAGACACCCTCACTTCTTAGCTATTTGGCTTCAGTATGGACAAATCCCTTGGTTCAGCAGAGACTAGCCTGGAATTTTTCAAAAGAAACTTTGCTAGGAAACTAGTGGGAAAACCAAAACAAAAGTAAAAACAGGAAATAAAGGATAGAAATGATAAAAATAGAGTGCCCCCCAAGTCTCTTAGTCTAAGATAACTGAAGTCTAGTATGAGCTCTCCTTGACTCACTTTATTGTTTGTTTATTCATTTGTTTGATTGATGGATTGATTTCGCCAGGATGTTGCCTCTCTCTGGGGAATTTCTCCCGTCTGCCTTTTCAGTCTTTGTGTTTTTTCTTTCTCTTACTTAAGAATCTTTTCCATAGTTCTCTAGAAAAGGAATTGGAATTGGCATTGCAGTCAGTGTCTCTTAATAGACAGCAGATTACCTCTTAGAAGGAAAAATGAGCTTTCCAACTGTTTCCAGGGTAAAACAGTTCAGTACTTGCAAACACAATCTGAGGACCAGTGCTAAGTCGTAATAAGGGTTTTACTTGTTGGTGTAAAGTGAAAAACAGAGACAATGTCATGAGTTTTTAAGTGACACCAAAAAACAGACCTTTTTATTCTAAGATTTTTTTTTTTTTTTTTTTACTTTTTAGGTATTAAAATAGCAGATGGCGAGGTTGAGGGCATGGCTCAGTGTGGAGTGCTTGCCTAGAATGCACACACACACACACACACACACACACATACACAAATGGAAAAAATAGCAGATGGCTTATGTTTTTATGTATCAGTTTAAAAAAAAATTTAATTTTAAAAATATATAAATAATAAACTTCATCCTAACAAAATAGCAGATGGTAGTTGTGAGGTTTTGTTTTGTTGGTGATGGTTCTTAAATGTCCTCACTTGGCAAAATTAAAAGGTGATAGTTCTGTAGGTGCCCCCAGTTTTAAAAAATTCTCCTTGGTCTTTGAAATCCAAAACTTTGGCCAAGAGATATTTTGTATGACACAGAAGTATCCTTTATGCTTTAAAGAGGTATTTATCACTTGGTAGGATATTTTAATATATAAGTGATTTATTTTCCAGTCCCCCCAACAGGATATACTGTAGTTAAATGTTTTCAAAGGCAAGTGAAATTTTTTAAGTTTGATATTCCCTCCTAAGAAACTAGATAGTTGCTTTAATATAATCCTCATTCAGATATTCATTTATTAACTGAATATCAATAAATATACTTAGCATGTACTAGATTCTGGGTAAATACAAAGATGAGTAAGTTATTATCACTGTCTTCAAGTAAATCCTAGACTAGGGAAGATCTAGTTGTACACAGTGGGACAGGGTGTCGTCCATACTCTGGAGATACAGGAAAAGAAAGTGCCTAATGCCACCATGGACAGCTTTACAGAGAAAATAAATTTTACCAAGGACCAGTTGAGGAAAAGCATTCTAGGCAAACATCTGCCAGGACTGGAGACATTAAGGGAACATTCCTGACCACTTAAGCATTGGAACATTGCAGAAGATGAAGCTGGACAGGTAGTACCCAGTTTTAATTTCCTATTCCACAGCTACCTGTACTGAGCATATGGTTTGCATCCTTGTAGGCCAGAAAAAGCCTAAGCAAGAAAATTATATTTTGTCATGTCTTTTTCCCTCCCCTAATAGCTTTTATACTTGCCATGGAAATTTAATGTGAGTTGATGTCTTGTACTTGATTCAAAGAGTTAACTACCAAAGCACAGCACAAGGGAGACCTGATATGGGCATTTTTACTGACTATAATCTTACCATGGGCCTGACATGAGTCTCAGCTCCCACAAGAGCCGTGGCAGTGACATCAGTGGAGCCCTGGACTCAAGGAAGCAGCACAACCTTGTGCCAAAGAGGGGCCTGGCCTGACAACATCTGGAGCAATGTGCTCAGCTCTGGATCCCACCTGCTATTTTTATGGTTGCTGAGATAAAATCTAGAGGGTGTTCGGAGGAGATGGCCCAGAAGCCATTATACAAAGAGTACATTAAAAAGAATTTATTGTAACAGATTTCTCAAGGCAGAAGCAGGTGTCTTATTCTGAGTTGCAAGAATGGATTAAAAGGAAATTGAGGGGTTTTCTTTGGCTCAATGTAAGAGATAATTTTTAAGAGTTTTTTCTTTTTCTTATCATGGTGCTCTTAGACTATTTTGATAAAACGTGGAAATGTTTTGACAGACACAAGGTAAGTACATTCACCTGCCAAAATGCCACAGAAGAGACCTATTATGAAAGGGGCAGTTGGCTTTTTAGCATTCCTTCCATCTATAAAGTCTATGAAATATATCACTTCTTCCATTTTTTTAAGTATCTGATTCTGTACTGATTTTGCTACCCTTACCTTTATATTCACCCAATTGATTTTGAATTTTCTTATTTTTAGTATTTGACCAAAAGGATACCACAGAACCCAAAGTATCGGCACGTCAAGTCAAGACTGGACACTGGTGAGTAAAGATTAGAAAATTAGATCTTTAAAAGAAAATCCAATAGTTAATTATTGACAAGAAGCAGCCCATCACAACTAGCAGTTTTTCATTATCTTGCCTGATGTCTTTCTGGGCTTGGGATTTACCTTTGGAAGCTTTTTTTTTTGTTTAGATTATTGGTAAAAATTTGCATTTATGTAATTTAGCTTATGTTTTCCTTACCACATAACAAATAATATAAACTGAGAAAATGAAATCTCAGAATTTGGAAACATTGTTCAGTGAGTTGCTGGGTTGGTGATAAATAAATAGCAAGAGTCAGTACTTCTGTGTTCTGGAGCACCTTAAATATCTTCCTTTAAGCTGGCAGTAATAGATCACATGTGTGTGTTTGTTCATTTCAGTGTTTACAAAGTGCTGGCTACATGCAAAGCTATAGATCATGGGAGAAAGAAAGACGAATGTGGATTGTGGCTTCTGCAATCAAAGAGCTTAGATTCAAGTGAAGACTAGCAGACTTGAATGAGTAGCCAAAATACCAAACAAAATTTAATTAGTACTGTTCAGGTGAAATTCAGTTTGAATGTCTTCCTGCTTATTTCCAGGCTGTTCCCATCTTTCAGTGTCATGATAAGGAGTTCTGCCCAAATCCTAGCCGATTTGTAGTCTTGTGAGGTTTGGGTTATTTATTTGCTTATGTTTTGTTTTTTTTTTTTTTTTCAATCTTTTAAAGCTTGCGGTAGAAAATCCACCTGATTAACATGGCTGTGCTAGTGCTAGTCTGCCTTTAACAATACTGAATTTTCCACGAGTACCTCACAACAATGGAGGAAAATAAAGGGGGTTGTTGCCTTTGTTTAAATCACCTCATTTACTTTCTTTCCTTTTCTCATTATCTGCTCAAAATCATTATCTTTCATTATGCATATTACCTCAAATAACAGAGACTTCAAATGTTTCAGATGCACCACATATGCAGTCATTATGTCTTAGTACCTTTCTTTCAAAGATTTCTATGCCATGCAGGTACGTATTTATCCTTGTGAATATCCTGTTTGACAGACAGGTGAAAATATTATCGCTGTTTTAGGGGAGAAGGAAATTGTGGCCTGGAGATTTTGTGATTTACTTGGAGTTCATTAAAGGAGATAAAACTAAGATGGTTTGCAGGGTAAGGAAGTCAGTAACGGAGAGTGGGTATTGTGTCTCATGTGCTGTTGCTTAGACGACACTGCCGTACTGCCCTTGTGTTTCCCCCAACCCTGTTTCTTCTGGCACAAATACCATCAGCTCCTCCATCTGTACCTGTCTCTCCTTAATAGCAATGGTAACCCATCCTTCTGAAACAAGTTGTTCTGGGAGTTAGGCTTCGCCTTTAAATTGCGTTCCAGCTCCTCAGAAACAATGGTTTTTCATACCATTTTGTTGTTTTTCATACCATTGTTTCTGAGGAGCTGGAATGCAATTTAAAGACAACTGTATGGGAATGAATTGCTTTTGAAACCTTTATACTCTCTTAAAATTAAAAATATTAAAAGCTGAAGTTTATCTTAGATACCTAGATTTGTCTATGCCTTTGTAATTTTTTTCTTCTGGAAATTAAATTGGTATTTATGTAGCCCCTTCATTCTCTTCAGTTCCTCAATTCATAACCAAAATTTGACTCAATAATGATGCCTGAGATTAATTTCAGTTTTTTAATATTGAAATACTTAATCTGCTTTTTATAACTCATGTTAAATACATATATCCTCTGACATCCTGGATTTTAAGCTACTTTTTTGTTAAACTTTTTATTTTGAGATAATTGTAAATTCACATATATTTTGTAAGAAATCGTATAGAAAGGAACTAGAAGTGTAGCTTAGTGGTAGAGTGGTTGCATAGCATCCCCAAAGCCCTGAGTTCAATTCCCAACACCAGAAGAGGGAATGAAAAAACAGAAAGAAAGCAATGATACAGGGAGATTTCATATACCATTTCTCCATTTTCCCACAGTAGTAACATCTTGCAAAACTATACTGCATATCACAACTGTAATAACTGACATGATACATACAGTCAAGATATAGAACCTTTCCATTACCACAGAGATTTCTTTTGTTGTCCTTCTATAGCTTTGCCCGCTCTCCACTCCCACCCCTCTTTAACCCCTACCAACCACTAGTCTGTTCTCTGTTTCTATCATTTTGTTGTTCACAAATGCTATACAAATGGAATCACATAGTATGCAACCTTTTGGATTGGCATTTTTTGCTCAGCATAATTCTCCAAAGAATCATTCAAGCTGTTTGTGTCACTAGTTTGTTCCACTGTATTACAAGCTAGTATTGAACAGCACAGTTGAACTACAGTTTAACCATTTACCTGGGGAAGAATATCTGTGGTATTTCCACTGTGAAACGCTTCCAAGTAAAGATACTATAAACATTCATGTATAGGTTTTTTTGTAAGGATGTCTTCATTTCTTTGGGATAACTGCCCAGGAGTATAATTGCTGGATCATGTGGAATTTTCCTTTTTTTTTTTTTTTGTAAAGAAACTGCCTAACTGTTTTCCAGAGTAGCCGTACCATTTTACATTCCCATCAGCAATGGTGGATGAGTAATCCATTTTCTCCACATCCTCACCAGCATTTAGTGGTGTTACCATTAGATGTTTTGTTTTGTTTTGTTTTGTTTTGTTTTGTTTTGTTTTGTTTTGCCATTCCAGTAGCTTTCAGTGACATATCATTGTAATTTTAAATCTCCATAGCCAGGTGTGGTGGTGCGTGCCTGTAATCTCAGCACCCTGGAGGCTGAGGCAGAAGGATTGCCATGAGTTCAAGGCCAGCCAGGGCTGCATATATCAGAAAGTAAATACATACTTACAAAGATGTTCAATATTAGCCATCAGGGAATTTTTAAAAAAAATTTTTTTTGAGACAGGGTCTTGCTGTACATGTATTTACTTTCTGATATATTTTCTTTGGTAACAGGCCTGTTTAGATATTTTGCCTGTTCTGGTTGGATTGTTTGTCTTTTTATTGTTGAATTTTGAGAGCTTTTTGTACAGTTTAGCTACTAGTCCTTTGCCAGATATGTGATTTGCAAGTATTTTTCCCCCATCTATAACTTATCTTTTCATCCATCTAATAGGGTCCTTTGGAGAATAGAAATTTTTAATTTTAATTTTAATTTTTTTTATCAATTTTTCCTTTTATGGACCATGATTCTGTTGTCAACTCCAAGAATTCTTTGCCTCCCCTATATCCTGATGATTTATTTCTAAAAGTTTTATAGTTTTAAGTTTTACTTTTATGGGGCTGGGGATTTAGCTCAGCAGCACAGTGCCTGCCTGGCAAGCGCAAGATTGTGAGATCGATTCCCGGTACCGGAGAAAAACCAAAACCAAAAAAAAAAAAAAAAAAAAGTTTTACATTTATGTCCATGGTGTAGAGGTAGTTTTTTATATAAAGTGGTCAAGACTAACTTCTTTGTTTATACACTTCGTCTAGCACCATTTGTTAAAAAGGATTACTTTTTCTGCATTGAATTGCATGTTCATCTTTATCAAAAGTCAGTTGGGCATATATATGTGGGTCTATTTCTGGGTCTTTATTATGTTCCCTTGGTCTATATGTTTATCAGTCTGCCAATACCACACAGTTTTGATTATTGTAGCCATGTAATAAACTGAATATTTAAAATTGGTGAGACCAATTATTCCCACTTTATTTTCCTTTAAAAAATTACTTTAGGTATTCTAATTCCTCTGTCTTCACACATAAATTTTGTAATAACCTTATTTACATTTATAAAAATGTGCTGATTTTGATAGTAGTTGTTTATCAATTTGAGGAAAACTGACATATTTACTATGTTGACTAATCATTAATCCATTTTCTATATCTATGGATTTGCCTATTCTGAAAGTTTCATAGAAGTGGAATCACATGCAACCTTTTATGTCTAACTTCTATCACTTACTATAATGTTTTCAAGGCTCATTTATGTTGTAGCATTGCCAAGTAATACTTGTGTAGACAGTATATGTTTTGTTGATTGGACTCATCAATTGATGGACATATGGATTGTGTAAACTTTCTTGCTGTAGTCCTACTGTTAACATGAATATATACAAGTTTTTGTGTGAACATGTATTTTCTATTCTCTTGGCATATATACCTAGGAATGAAATGTCTGGTCATATGATATTCTGTGCTTAATTGTTTTGAGAGACTGCTAAACTGTTTTCCAAAGCAGCCACACCACTTTACATTTCTATCAACAGTGTAGGAGGGCTCTATTTTCTCCACACCTGTGTTATTTGCCATCATTTTGATTATAGCCATCATTTGGGCATAAGATAGTATCTCATTATGGTTTTAATTTGCATGTTCCTAATGATTAATGATGTGGAGCACCTTTATATATGCTTAATAGCATTGTATGTCTCCCATATAGAAATGTCTACTCAAATCCTTTGCCCATTTTTAAATTGGGTTATTTTTCTTCTTACAAGAGTTATTTATTCTGGATACTAGACTTATCAGAAGCATGATTTTCAAGTATTTTCTCCAGTGCTGTGAGTTGTCCAGGGTTTTTGTTGTACTTAACTGGAGGAGTGGAGAAAATACATCTATCCACCTTCCTGGAAGCAGAAGTCTCCCAAACTAGATTTGTAAGAACTTTTGGAAGGGCCAGAGTATGCCTCATTGCTTAGAGCTTGAAGTATTTTTAAGTCAGTGTGGGAGAGAAATCTTATTCTAGTGTTTAATTTGTGTGTGTATGCTTCAAATTTAGAAACTATTTTAAAGTCAACTTAGGAGAGAAATCTTATTTAATGTTTGTGTTTCCATGCATTTTTGTAACCTACCTCTCTGTTATTTAGAGGAAGTTTTCCACTTGGTGTGCAGTGCCTGTGGCTCACATGCTAAGATACGGAGCCCGTCAGCTTTTGGTAGCTAGCACTTGTGCAAATATTGTTCTCTGTGCCACGAGGTGAGGAGGGTAAGGAGCCCTGGTGAAGGAAGCACAAGAGAAACCTCACAGCCCAATTAAAAGTAAGGCATGCTCATCTGTGGAATGTGTTTAAGCTCTGCGTTCAGAGTGGCAGAAATAGGCACAGGAATGAGTGAAATTTCCCATTTCTGTGTTAAACAGATGGATCTTTAATCTTCTCTTACCAAACAGTGAGCAGTTCAGAGTTAATCACGAGAAATCAAGAATTTCATATTTACAGTCTTGACCCAAATCACCTTTGACTGGGTTCCTCAAAGACAGTATTTCCCTCCTGGGGAAAAATGATTTTTCTTTCTATACCTCTAACTGCTCTTCACACAGCCTCCACTGTACACTGATGTACAGCCATAGCTAGAAATCTCAGAATTACTTTATTTTATTTATTTATTTATTTTTTTTTGGTTTTTCTCCGGTACCGGGAACCGAACTCACGACCTTGCGCTTGCCAGGCAGGCGCTTTTGCCGCTGAGCTAAATCCCCAGCCCCTCAGAATTATTTTAAACTTCCAATATTTCTTTTGTTCCATAGGTGCCTGAGCGTATCTTCTCAGCTACCCAGCATTGCTAGACTGTGCCCTGAGTGGATTATGAAGCCCCCGCCAGCATTTTCTTCAGACACCACCGCAGGGTTCTTGTGTATTTGCAAGCACCCTCTCTGGGTTTCTGTTTTCCCTCACTGCGGGCTGATTAAGGGGCACTTTCCAAACCGTGGGGCTCTCCCCTTTGTTAGTGCCTTCAACTCTTTTGTCACCTGAATTATCCTCTCACTTCAGTCTAATTTCACATTTCTTTCGCATTCCAATTCTGTAGATTTTCTCCACTCAATCTTTTCTAACTCATTTTTATTTTTGTAAAATTTGCCTTCCTTTTATCTCTGCACAAACTAGTTATTTCCTGTTTTCTTCTTTCGTCTTGGCTTTTTCTGAATCTTTGCTAATAGCCTTGACCTGAAGCACTCAAACTTATTAGAGACTAGGTACCGTTCTTTTTTATTTGGTATTTGATTCTGTCTCTTACGTCAAAGGAAGGATGTACGTGAAAGGCTTTTACAAACCAGAAAGCATTACACACACGTAGAACTTATTGAGCTTAACAAAGGACCGCTATACCTCCTTTCATGCGTTCTTCCGAGCCAAAAGAACGTCTTCATAGAGAAGGGAAATATTGAAGAAAAATAAAGCCGTGGAGTTGTCGCTTAGCAACGGAGTTCGTGCTTTATAAATCTTACCCACTTTAGATTACTGCTGTTCAAAATCACTTGCTATTTTTACAGATTCAGTACAAATAATGTTATTAAGTTATGGGAACAAAACTGCAAAAAGCTAATGAATGAGTCATGCAGTTAATCAATTGTACTCTATCTTGCACAGGACTATTGATAGTGGACTTATTTCTCTCTCTTGATTGTAGCTGTAAAACTTTCGTTGCATATCTTTCATTGCAATTTAAGCTGTAAACATGGAAGAAATGAAAACCGCCTTATACATGTCTAGGTTGCCTGTGTGTGTATGGGTAGTCTGTAACACAACTGCATACAAATAAAATCGTGCATAGTTTAAAGAAAATCACATGTGCAGAAATTCAAGCCAAACTGGCATGTGATTATTTAAGCTATAAAATAGCTTACTGTGAGGATTTTTCAGATGGTAGATCCTTCATAGTATGTTTCATCCAGCAAGTATTTTTGACTGTGACGCTAGACTGTGGGAGAAATAAGGATTGTATGATTGTGTGTTTGTGAGTGTGCATGAACATGTGCGTTTGCACAGATAAATAATCTTGAGCTTTCTTCTGAATGAGGTAGATAAGACAATCCAGTCTGGTGATAAATGCCTTGTGAATGGGAAGCTGAGCGCTGTAGGAGTTGAGAGGGAGAAAGATCGCTTCCTTCTGGGTGAGCTAACATGGTAATGTTAGACAACCAAAGGCTAACAGAGTTTGTCAAGTTCAGTAGTTAAGATAACCCTGAAGTATCAGATAAGTTATTGGCATCTTTAGTGCTAGAGCAAGGAGTTTGACTAGTTTGTAAGCAACAGAGAGCCACTGAGCTTTTTTTTTTAATCAGTCGTATCTAGGAAAATTTGGCAGTGATGTTTAATTTTTTCAAAAGTCCTAAATTAATTCTCTGAGAGTCTTATAGACAACTTTGTGTAAAACAAAGAGGCTTATGAAGAAGTGAATTACTGACTCATTTCTAGTCTCTTTAAATGGTAGTCAGAAACTATTTTCTATAGCAATTAGATGCGGTAAGATAAGGCACTTAACATACAAATGTGTAAATAGGATAAAATGCCACTTCTCATACTTTCTGAAATCATTTTTAGGGATTTTTCTGTGTTGACTTGGGAGCAGTCACCCCACTGTTTCATTTCTCCAGGAGAAGCAATGCAGAAATCCTCTCTTTTCTGTTCCATACTTGGATAGAATGAATTTCTATAATGAGAAGAGCTTATTAATCACCCTTAGAATTTGTTCTTAGAATTTGTTCAGTTTTCCAGGTCATAACTACAAAAGATTTTGTTTCTCTTAGTAGGAAAAACAAACAGTAAGGGGGACAGCTTACCTCAGAGCATCTTGCAAGGATCTGCTGATATGAGGTGGAACGCTGTGTCAATACACGGAAAAGTCTGATAGTTAACATGGAGATTAATTTTAGGCACTGTTAGTAGAAGCTGTGATGCTTAGAAATACAATACTTTAATAATGAGGATGTATAAATGAAGTTGGCCATTGTTTTCCATTCCTAAGGAAATTTACAGTATCAGATGGTCCCTGCTAGTTACAGTTAAGGAAGTAGCACTTCCTACAAATTTGCCTCATAACCAATCATGTTTGAAAGCAACACAAGGCCAAAGGATGCATCTCAGTATTAGAGCACTTGCCTAGCATGCATAAGGCCTAGGGTTCAATAAGAAATAATCATCATGGGCTGAGGGTTTAGCTCAGTGGCATAAGTGCCTGCCTGGAAAGCACAAGGTCCTGAGTTCAATTCCCAGTACCTCTCCGCCAAAACAGAAAGAAATAATTATCCTACAACACAACTAGAAAAGCTAGGCATTTTTTGCTTGGGGGAATGAAATCTTGGCTTATTTACTCACCTGCTGTATCACTGGACAAATCAGTAATCATTTTTGTTGTTATTTTTCAGTTTCCTAACTAGACTATTTGAATTTTCCCTAGCCAAAAGAAAATAATGGCCATGCCAACAATATGGGGAGACACAGAGACACATAACTAAACATTACTTTATAAATATTTTAGAAATAATATTGTGGGAAGCTGAACAGTATGTTAATTTGCTGTCTTCTCTCATTGTATTGACCAGCCAGGCAAATCTTGTATGTCCAGAAAGAATCTGTGATTTTGCCGTGGATCTAGAATACAGTCAATCTTCTTTTCTAGTCCTGATACAGAGAGTATATAAGATGTGATTTTTAAAAATGTGGTGAATGTTAAATTTTTTAAACTTTTATTGCAGCAAAAGACACATTGCCATTAATGCTCTTCTAAATACTCTTCCTTGCTTCAAACACATATCCATCATTCTTGCTTCTGAAGCAGTTCTGGAAGTCCTCTTTTGTGTTTTTATTTGTGCTGTCATAGCTGTCTTGATGTCCTGAATTGATCCGCAGTGTTTACCTTTCATGGTCATTTTGACTTGGGAAAAGAGCCAGAAGTCACAGTGACAGATCCAGTGAATAAGGTGGATGAGGATGTACCGCAGTGTTTTGACAAGCCTGCCTTTCCATCAGATGGCCCTTAGCAACAGCACTCACCGTACTTGTTTTTATTATGCCCCGTAAAGACACAAGAAAAGGACTTACAGAACTGCTTCAGAAAGTGACAAGAATGATAAGTGTGTTTGAAGAAAAGGGAAGTATTTTGAGGGGGATTAATGGTAATATGTCTTTTAATGTACTAAATTTATTCATCATATTTGTCTTAAGGTGAAATGACCAGAAACATCCAAACAGTAGGTTTTCATTCCATGATGAATTTGTGGTAAAAACTTAATGACAAGCAAATGTTTTGGGTTTTTCTTTTTTGAACTGTAATTTCTATTTGAAATGTATTTTGTTCAGAGCAAATATTTCTCTTTCTCTGCTTCTGACCCAAGCGTGAAAAAATAGTTAATAGTCTTTGAAAATACCAGTTCATGTTGTTATTAGGAAGCCTTTTTTTTGGATCCAAAATTGGGCTGACTCTTAACTAGAGCTTCTCAAGGTTTAAAGTTAGGAGCACAATTTTAGAAATGAGAAATTACTTTGAATGTTTTCTTTTGGCCATACGTAAAAGTGCCAGAGAGAGTTTGCTGGCTTGAATTGAATCAGATTACAGCATGTCCAGTAAAAAATAATAGCCCCTGGCTTAGGAACTAGAATTTAATTCATTGGAAAACCAGAATGGTCCTGGCTTAGTTTTAAAGTATGAAAACTCTCCAAACCACATTGGCTAGAACCTAGTATTGTAGAACCAGCCCACAAAGCATGAGAGCTTGGGACTCTCCACAGTGGTGGGAATCAGCTGGTATTTCTCAGCAATCAAGTCCATGGTGAATACTAGTGTCCAGACTGTGCGGTCTAGTTCAGGCTGCAGCATCAGCATGAATAGTAAAAGCCCACATTCAGGAAAGAGGAAGGAACCACAATGACAAAGCCAAGAGGAAAGGTTTGCTTGGGTAGTCACAAAGGCACATTTTAAACATTCAAAGAACTTTACTTCTTTCTTCCTTTTCCTCTGTTTATCTTGCCCATAAAATGTTACGGAAGTGGGGGAGCTATATGGAGGAGGAAAGCCTTGACTCCAAAAAGGGGGAAGGGGATAAATCATTGGTACTGCCTGAGACTGTTAAATGGCTTTTTATGCACCCCAGCTTAAACGCATTTGACTAAAACATTTCATTAGTCCCACATCTTCTGATGATGCTGTGTAATCCAAAGACTATTATGTGTGGCCCTTTTGCCTACTGTCCACAGTCTCACAGGAACATGATGTGGAAACTTGAGAAGTGTAATACTTGTTCTCATTCCATTTTCATAGTGGTGTTCATTTTCTTCCATTTAAAGCCTATCTAAATTTCCCTATTTTCTTTTTAGGTAACAGTATGACGAAATATATTGAAAAGCTAGAAGAGATTAAAAAAAGTGAGTAATACTATGGATGGCTCGGGAAAGTGGACCTCAGTAATATTCTATAAGCTGGTTTTCAACTAACTACATACTCTACTCCTTACATGCACAGAGAGCTTCAGGAGTCAGGTGAGCCTGGAAAGTGCCTGGAAGGGTGTGGGAGACACTGGGCACCTTCCTGGCCAGCTCCTAAGATCGAGGCCTATGAGTCTGAGTTTTGCCCAGCTCCCATCCCATAGGGGATATTGATGTTAGAATGCAGAATAAGGTCTAGTGGAATGAGCTCCGCTTAAGCAGTCAGAATCCGAGCTTTGAGTTTCACTGTCTTTGTGACCTTTTTGAAGATACTTAATCTTTCCTCTCTTTCGTCTTTGGTCTGTACCTGACATAGGACAATAATATCTCTCTTCATAACATCCTTATGAGTATAAATTAGAGCGTGTTCACAAAAGACTTTGAGGTATGAGAAAGAAAGAGATTATTCTTAGTATTCTGCATTATCCATTCATTGCAGTCTGTTTTCTTTTAATTAAAAATCATATTTCATGCACATCCTTTTTAAAAACTAATCTTCTGTAGAGCTATCTTACTAGTAACTGAGTGCGTTGCCCTGGCACAAAAATCATAATTTTTCAGTCTGTGTTCAAAACTGTATAAAATGTACAAACCAAAGCCAGGATTAAAAAAGTAAAAACATCTGTTTTCTCAGATGGGTTTGCTCGAGTGTTAAGTAGGAGAACACAGTGCTAGAGGAGCGCTTAGCTAATGATGGTGAAGAGGTATTCCGATTATAGTTCAGGAATTGACTCTGGCAGTGCATGCCTTCTTGGAGGAGAAAATTCTAAATCTAGAATATACAACACTTTTTTTTACATAGCATACTTTCCAATTTAAAATGATAATGTTGTTTTGAGTTGGTACGTGGGGAGACCCCATACAAGAGATAGGGACTCAGGAGCAGCTTTCTGCTATCTTTACTTGCCACATTCAGCTATAAGAGTTAGTGCTAGAGATACTTTTTTTTAAAAAAAAAAAAGTGTAATGTCACAGGCTCCTTTTCTTCTTATGCATTTTACATCATTATTGTAAGTATATGTAAATTAAATGGTATGAAATATATTAAAAATTTCTAAACTATGAAAAAAATCTTGTTTACTCACCTACACTTCACTCTTTTCATCCTTCATTCATCCAAGGCAGGCAGCATCCAGCTGGCCTGCTCCTGTTTAGGTTTTTGGTCTCTTTTACCTCCTTTCCATGTTGCTGAGTATGACTTCACATATCCTCACCAGAAATTTGACCTAAAAATATTTGTCCTATTCCACCCAGATTGGTGAAACCTTGCATGAAACGTTTCTTAAAAGTACAGTGTGGTTTCTTGAGTATCTAAACCTTAAATGGAGATTATCTCCCAAAAGTACTACCCTTGGCATAGAGTCCTTGGGAGCACCCTCATCTTCCTCTTCTAGAAGCTGTGGTCTTCCTTGTAGGAAGGCAGGAGGTTCTGCTCACCTTGATCACATGCTTTGGGCTCATTCCGACAGAATTACTTTATAGTCTAGTTTGGCATCTGCATTTGGAGAGCTGTTTCCTTCTCTTTCGCTGTTTTCTGGTGTAAGTATTCTTTTCAGTCAAAAGGAAGAAGAACATTGCCTTGTTTCATGACACCCTAGACCCATGACTTTGCTCGCATTACCTCAGATGCCACGTCTGTCTGTGAAATCACAAACCTTGTTGTGTTACTTCCTTTGATTTGTCTTCCACTGTGAGGCCAATTTCCCTTTTCTTTGCTAATAACACATTTTAACAGAACCCTGAAAATGCAGAAATCCTTTGTAATCTGAACATTCTTTCAACTCTACCTGGGGAAAATAGACAGTCTATCTATTGACCGTTTACAAAGCCTATTCTTGGTACCTGGTGGTTAGATGACACTAGTTGGACGAAGTATGAAACATCCTAGATAGTCAGGTCTCTGTCCTTCCAGTAACTCGAGAGAGGCAGACTCAGACCCTAAGCTCACTAGAGAAGCAAACCTTGATAGCATATCTAAGCTGGGAGCTTCTGTCTCCTACACAGGGTCTGAGAGAAGCACAGTAGCAGAAGCACCATTCTTAAAGCTCTGTTCACTCTTGCGGAGACAGACAGACAGAGCCTTCCAAGTCGTCCTAGTTATAAAATTTAAAACTTGCTCTAAGCATCTAGTTTGATCTTTTATCTCTCGAGTAATAATGTCAGAAAGTCCTACTGATGGCTGCCCTTCTAAACCAGAACCAGGTATGTGATGTTCAGTCGGTGTATGGGGGCTCCAAGTGCTTGTGCCGAGGATAGAAGGAATGCCAGTCCTTAGGGTGTAGCAAAGCCTGGTATTGTTTCTTATAATCTGTTTCATTCAAAGGGATTTTAATCTGTACATTTTATACTTAGAAGTACTCCAAATATGTAACCATACCTGAAAAGAATATCAATGGATAACTGTCAAAGTACAAACTACCTGAAAGGTATTGACTGTTTCCATAGGCTGCTTCATTACTATTTTGATTTACCTAAGTGACTTTTAATGGGCAAGTAGATGGCAATGGAGGGAAATGCTATAGTTAATTCACTTGTGCTTTTTGAACCCTCTGCTCAGCCTATTTTGATCTACATCCTTGGCTATGTTTCCTGTAAGTTTACCTTGTTGTATCTAGAAGAAGCTTCTCTAAGAACTTTCTAGAAGTAATAGTTTATTTACCAAATTACTCTCTTCAAGACATTTTAGGACAGAGTTTTAATTCCCTGCAAGAAGGGGACATGTATCAAGTAAAGTCTTGCCAAATTTATAGAAGGCTAGTTTGTAGAGTAATATAGTTTCCTGACTCTGAATATTAAGGTACTTGGTTAACCAAGCTTATATTATCCTCCAAAGTAACCATCCAGCCAGTGCTGGTTTTTAAAGGATTCATGGAAGTGATTAGTAACACCAAGTAAATAATCCTAAATACCTTTAATCTCTTCTTTTGTTGCTAGGAGTCTTGATTTATGAGACATTTATGCTGTGAAGGCTGTAGCAATTATCCAGCTAACCTTTAGAAATTCTGAGATAATGAGCCAGTATTTTAAAGAGTGCTGGGCACCGGTATGAAACCTAATAGAGGAGGGAAAGATGAAGGTAGGCAGAGTTTAACACAAAATTCTTCAGAATTGGAGGTCATCTTCAGAAAAGTTTAAAGAAGCTAATTCTAACATGCCTCTTGGAGACAGATACTTGCTTAAGTGAAATTGGTTCCGTTTTTAATAACTTTTAATACGATGTAAAGAATTAAGAACAAAAGTGTGAAAGTACTCCACCCATTTGAGTTATATCACAAAACTATAAAGACAGCACTTAATATATATTGATGTTTTAGGGTTTTTTTTACCCTAATTGTAATAAAAACAGAAACAAAATTTGCCACCTGAACCATTGTTAAGTGTACAGCTCAATAATAATGTTGATTATGTTCTTAGCATTAACATTGTCAACATTAAATAATAGTGTTAAGTATATTCTTGCTGTTATGCAACAGATTTTCAGAACTTTTTCATCTTGCAAAACTGATTTTTTGAAAGAGAAACTGGTAAGAGATTATCAAAGCCAATCAAGCTAATCATAACCTTGTGGCTAGCACACATGCACATATGTGCATACACACACATGCACACACACACATACACACACACATATAGTATCGTGTGTCTCTAGCACAGTTTGCAACCACAGGAAAGTTATTGCTATCTTTTGAAGCCAGTCAGAATAGTAGGGTATAAACATCTTACCAGCTGTTTGGCCTGGAGCACCTCAGCTTCTTGGGTCTCTATCCTCATTTGTAAAATGTAGACATTTATTCCCTGCTTTGTTCAAAAGATATTTGAGGCAGTTTCTGAAGATACATGCAACGCAAAATGTCAGTAAAGACAAACGTGTAAAGGAAAATGGCGGATGATGTATCTGGGTAGACAAAATAAAGGGGAAAAATGAAGACATATAATACTACCTGCCTGCCTAGTTCAAGCATGTCATGAAGATCAAATGAGATAATACTGTATATATAAAAGCATATGAATGACTTGAAAGATATTCCATATAACTTGATGACTAGAAAGAATTAACAACTCTAAGAAAGCAAAATAAATTCAGATGGACATCTGTCTCACCTTGCTTTTCAGATTATAGATACAAAAAAGATGAGCTTTTCAAGAGACTAAAAGTTACCACTTTTGCACAGCTGGTAAGTTAAATGATCTTTCTATTGGATTAGAAACCATTTTGTACTGCTTTACCCTGAGCATTTCTAAATTCTCAGGAACTTTTTGCAGGGGAAGGCAGTTGCTTTTGAGTCTTTGCTTTTCACCTGTAGGAGGATTAATTGGTATGAGGCATTTGTGTTCATACAAGAATAGTGTAAAAAAATTTGCTTTGCAGTGCTGGGGATTGAACCCAGAGCCTTGCATTTGCTCAGCAAGCATTCTACCACTGACCTACACCTTCAGCCCACTCATTTCTGTGATAAGAACTCATGAATAAATGCACACTTTACTTTTAATTCATCAAATGCATGGCTTAAATTTTATTTTACCTTGTACTTTGTGTGTAGATATATATGTGGTACTGGGGATTGAACTCAACCTTGGCGCTGGCACCGAGCTGCATTCCCAGCCCTTTTTGAAAGTTTTTATTTTGAGACAGGTTCCCACTAATTTGTTAAGTTGCCCAGGAAGTGATCCTCTTGCCTCAGCCTCTCAGAGTGCTGGATTCTGGATTTAAGGTTATTTAGACACTTTTCTCTGGGAAACCACGTGATTTCCCTTGTTCTAAGACTAGGATCTTTTCCAAATCATTTTGTTACATTGGCCGAATCATTTTCTTCTTTCATTTTAAAATTATCCACAAATCTTTAGCCTACAAACAAGAGTTCCACTGGCATAAGGCAGGTTAGATTTTAGGCTTCATGAGGTAAGTTATGAGAAGTGCTTTAAAAATGAACACTGTATTTGAGTGTAAAATGCTGTCATCAGAATAGTCATAGTTATATTTGTTTCTTTTTTGCATAGAGAATTGCTAGTACCATTCTGTTTTTGTAGTTTAGCATTGTGTTTCCAAGAAATAACATGTGTAGGACCAAGATATACACAGATGTAGTATTAAACCTTTATTCATGCTTCTTATCCTAAATTATCCATTTGGTCTTTTAAATTTATGATACAATGCTTTAAATTAATCTTTTTTTCTGGATTAATTGACCATCTGCTGTAGAATTACCACTCTGAAAGTAAAAGGACCAAAGATTCAGTCTCTAGGCAAGGACAATGACAGTTTCTTATAACAACAGATCTTTGATGTTTGATTTTGTAAAAGATGGAATTGCCTGTTTAAAAACAAACCTATGCACATATACACATTTCATTGTTTTGTCTACCAGGTCATCCAGGTTGCTTCCCTATCTGATCAAACACTGGAAGTGACAGCTGAAGAGATTCAAAGGCTAGAAGGTAATGAGAATTGAAGATGTGGGGAAAATAACGGATTGACCATTTGACTGACGTAGTGACGCATTTACTGCTGTGTTCCCAGGGACTCGGGACTTTGATGTGTCTATTTATAGTTAGGTTGTTACTCTCAGCAAAATACTGTCTAGTGCTTTAATTGTTAAATCTTAGATCTTAAAAAAAAATCATGTGGTTTTTTTGGCTTTTAAACACATTTGGATTTTAAAGTTTTAGATGTGTTTAATATACTATTTACTTTTTTTAAACAAGTATTTTTTACAAATATATATACAGGTCACAGAATTCAATACTGTGAGACTGCAGAGATGAACAAAACAGCTCTGTGTAGGTGGAATTTATAGTCATGTGTGCACACATGCACATGGGTATGTGTGTTGAGCAAGAAGAATAATAACAGTGCCACAAGATTACCAGTGCAGCAGAATCTAACAAGGCGAGAACAGAAGGCAGCCACTATTCATTGAGTAGCTATTGCTAGGTGCCTCATATGTGCTTTCTTATTTAATCTTACCTGGAAGGAAGGTACACTTTACAGATGACAAGCCTAAGCCACAAAAGTTAAATCACCTTTTCAGCCTGATGTGTGGCAGTAAGAAATAGACTGGGACACTAACTAGTCTTTAAGTGTCTCCCAGTTCCCAGTGTCTTCTTACTGCCTCATGAAGGAATTCTAGAAAAGTCTTTTGGAGTGATCCAAATGCTATGGGAATTCTGAGGGATGAAAGTTGCTTTCCATTTAGAAGACCAAGCCAGGCTTCCTCAAGGGATTTGAGGCCTCAAAGGGGCCTTAAGGAAGAGACTGTTGTAAACCCGGAGCAATCATGAGAAAGGCAGAGATGAAAGGATACCATGTATGTTTGGAGAATAGACTAGTCCAGTCTGGCTATGATGTGAGGGAGGAGCAGGCACTGGGTAGGAGATAAGGCTAGGAAGATAAGTAGGCTCCAGATTTCCTTTCTGAAATACCAAGTGGAAAATAAAACCTCTGTAGTTGTACTCTCGTGAAAAGAATACACAGACTTCAGGTCTTGATTTTATCCTGAAGTACCTCGCAATCAATGTGCGGCTGTTTACTGAAGGGGAATGTGTTTGTTAAGGTTGATGTAGGTCAGGAATTTGACTTCTGATTTCAAGACAAGTTTCTCAGGAAGTCTGAACACTGGTTTTGTGCAACTCAACTGTCATTTCCCGGGGCTGGTTTTTGTTAGAGAGGATAAAGAGAATCTGTAAATGACAGGAATTTATCTTTGACAGATGCCTCTCACACAGCAGAGAAATAAGGGTTCTTTTGTAACAGAGATAATTGAGTCCCCTCATACAAGTACTCCCAATTTTAACCGGGTTATATAAGCACCTAGATTTGGTCCTTTAATTCATTATTGAAATTGCAGCAAAAGAACATATGGGCACATGCAATTTTCTCTTCTCAGATAAATTTGCACAGCAAAATAGGCTCTTGTAAAGTAGGACACCATAATGTGTGAGTAATATTAGTGTTTTTTTCTAGTGCTCTACACAGATAATAACTCACTCAGGAGTGCCTGTAGAGCAGATTGTATCTGTATACATATTGGCTCTCATTGAAGAATTCAAAAATCTCTTACAGTGTTTATCCCTTGTCCCTGACTAGAAAGTAAGTTAAGAAAACTATTAAAATATGTAAAGAAAAAAATTAAATAATAATCATTGCTAACGTTTTGGTCTATTCCCCCCATCTATCTCCTCACCTCAATCAAATCCATATTCTTTGTGTAGAGTTTTATATTACGCTGCTTTTAATTAACATTTTTTGATGCATGCTTTTCTGCATCATTAAGCAGACTTCAAAAACGTGACTGCAAAGGTTGTATTGTCATATAATGTATTTCCTTAATATACGCCATAACTTAATTATTCTCTATTGTTGGGCAACAAAATTTGTCTGATTTTTCACTTTAATAAAATAATGCTGCAATTTATATTCATAAACGCTTGTATGATTCTCATTATTCCTAAGAGATAAGTTACTGCAGATGGTCAAGGGGTGGAACCATTATAGATGCTCAGTGCTGTTCGCTGTGCTAGCTCTAGCATGGCTGCTGCAGTCCCACTGGAAATGAAAAGGCAGCACTGGCTACCCAGTGCTGAATAAATATGAGTTTTTAAAATATTTGCCAATTCAATGGGTGGAAAAATGGCATCTAATTATTTTATTTTTATTTCTTTGATAATGACATTGGACTGTGTGTGTTCATGCACCCACGGGCTTACTGGTCATACACATTTCTTTTTTTAAAAGACTTTCTTTTTAAAAAGAGTTTACATGCCCTTTCTTTTTTCCTAGTAGAATATTCATTTTTTTTCTTATTTATTTGTAAGAGTTCTGAGTAATTGGTATCTATATATGCTAGAAACCAATACAACTTTGAAAATGAATGACAGAATTCTTTCTTTCATTATCTGGGACAATTTCCAAGCAACATTAGTAGGTAAAAATAAAATAAAAAAACAAAAACCCAAGATATGGAGCAGTATGAAAGGAATTCTGGAAATGTAAAAGGGGGAAGAAATAAAATATATTTGTAGTTGTTTTATTTCTGGAAGGAGACATAAATATGGAAGACGGTTCTCTTGGAAGAGGAAACCTAAGGGCCTATAGGTCTGAAATGTGAAGATTTGTTTCTATATTAATCTCATCTTGTTTTCATTTTTACCTTGTTCACATGATCCTTTTTCAATTAAAACACTGACTTTTAAAAAGCTATAGTATGTTAACTTTTGTTGCAGATATTTTTCCCAATTTATTATTGACCTTTTAATTTTCTGTTGGCTTTTAACATACATGGTTTTGCACTTTACATGATCAAACTTATTAGCCTTTACTTTCTTTTTTTATTGCTTTAGAATCATATCCAAAGTAAGGTAAAAGGTTCACCTATGTTTTCTTCTACTGCTTTATTTGTTTATCTAGATTTTTTTCACATTTAAAACATCTGATATATTTTGGTATATGATGTAAAATGATTTTCTAAATTAAATTTTTTTCCAGATAGTTGAGAAATATTACCACCCCATTTATTCAGTAGTTCTGTCTCTACCTGCTGATTTGTGATATGGATATATTAATGTTTTATTTATATTCTAGGATTTTTTTCCATATTCTCTGTTACACTTCATTATTCTAATTGTAGTCCTGTACTGTTTTGATCATTCACCTTTTCATTATGAGTTACTATTCAATAAAGAAGGTTCTCCAAATTACTCTTTACTTATCTGTATGTGTGTGTGTTCATGTTTAAAATTAAGTTTTTAAAATCCCATTTGGATTAGTATTAAAGATAAAAATGAAATTTGGAAAGAATTAACATTTTATTTCAATCAAGAATAAGCAAGATGTGACACTGTTCTTCATTGAGGTCTTCTTTAAGGCCCCTAAGTAGAACTTTTATGTGTCTTTAAAGGTCTTACACATTTTTACAGGTCCTTTACAGTTGTGTTAGGTTTATTTCTAGGGGAGCATATTTTATACCTGCAGTTACTGCAAATGAGATTTTATCATGTTACTCTGTAATTGGTATAGAGGAAAAATTTTTGTTTACTGCCCTGATAGTTTTTAGATATATTATCTCGTATGTAAATTTTAATATCCTCTTTAATAATTAGGCCTCTTCTCTTTTTTTATTGTATTGGTTAGAACAGCAGAATTCCAAAGTTTTTGGTCTCAATCTTAGTCTACACTCCTAAAAATTATTGAGGAATCCAAAGCAGTTTAGTTTATGTGAATTATATGTATTCTTATTTAGCATATTAAAATTTTAAACTGACAATTTAAACGTGTTTATTTTTATTTACTATTACACTCAAAAATAATAATACTAAACTCACAAACATAAAGGGTTTTTTGTTGTTGTCGCTTTTAAGGGTTTTTTTTGGTGGTTTTTAAGGTTTTTCTGGTGGTTGAGCCCAGATCCTCATGAATGCATGCGTTCTTCAACTGAGTTATATCCCCAGCCCATTAAAACGTATTTTTTAGGGGCTGGGGATTTAGCTCAGCGGCAAAGCGCCTGCCTGGCAAGCGCAAGGTCGTGAGTTCCGGAGAAAAACAAAAAAAAAAACAAAAACGTATTTTTTATTGAAAATAGCTATATTTCCAAAACAGAATGTTATGGAGAGTGGCATTGTTTTGCATGTTTTGTAAATCTCTTTCATGTTTGATTTAATAGAAGACAGCTGATTTTGATATCTACTTTGTGCTCTGTTGAATATGCTGTTTGGGTTGAAGTATATGAAGACAATCTGGCTTACGTGGACACATAGTTGAAAAGAGGAGGAATATTTAATAGCCATTTCAGATAATTATGGATTTTTTCTTAGATACTACAGTAAAACTTGATGATTAGTCATTTCTTAAAATCTAGCTGTGATATAGAATCTGAAACTATCAATGAACTTTTCATGATCTGTTACATTAAAACCCATTGGTCTGTCTTGCACTGTCAGTGAATCCTTTCAGCCATGTATTTTTTTTATCACACATAGGTCATTTGGAAAACATCATTTCACTGAGTTATGGAGATCTTATGTTGACACATTTCTTTATACACTAACAATAAAATCATTTCTTCATCTCACCAGGTATCTTATCAGAAATATCTGTAAGTATGGGGAAG
>NW_004955479.1:10905921-11033858 GCF_000276665.1 Chinchilla lanigera | reverse complement strand
AAAAATGTCTGCCAAATGCACAAGTCTAAGCAATCCATTTTTTCTTCCAAATAGAAAAGGTTTGTAACACAAGTGGCTGGCTCAGCTGCAGCCCAGTAACCACACTAATACTTTTCTTTGTGAGACTCCTGGGCTTAGGGATGTAGCAAACCTCACTGTGTGCAGACTCCTCATTTCATCAGACAGAACAGTGAAACGTCATGTATTTCAAGGCAAGATTCAGTAAAATTATTAATTATTGCTTTGTCAGAGACATTTTAAATGTGACTGCCATACCTACTGTCAGTGTGTAGGTGATGGTGAAAAATATGATGGCTAATAAAATTTAGTGCCGTGCCTTGGTTCTTGCTAATATTCTTTTGCACTATCAGTGCAGATACCAACACAGTAAAGAAAAACAAATAACATCTTACAAAAATAGTTTTCACCTTGTAGACCTCCTCAGAGGATTTTAGGGACTCCTGGAACCCCTTGCATTTTGACAACTTGTACATTAGAACATCTAAAACAATTTATTTAATAATGGGAGTAAGATTTCCTTTTCTTGATTTATTTCATCTTTGAATTTTAGACAGTGATTCGGCTCCTTCAGATCCCGATGCTGAACTCACGGCCAGGACCAATGGGAAAGGGAGCCCGGGTGAGCAGTCACCCAGCCCTATTCAGTTCATCAACAGTACCGGAGCAGGGGACTCCAGCCGCTCCACTCTGCAGAGGTACCGTCATCTGATTTAGACTGTCACTGTGTTTTGCCTTCAAATTAATTGAGAGACCAATTTCAGTGATTTAATTACCTTAACAGAACTGGCAGCAGTGACATCCTGCATTTTAATCCCAGCCTTTCTGCTTTCTCTTTATATAAATTCACCTCCTGAATCATTTTCTCCACATTCTTAGTAAATTAACATAAGAATATTTTAAGCTGGATGTGGTGGCGCACACCTGTAATCCCAGCTCATGGGAGGCTGAGGCAGGGGATCCCAGCGAGTGCAAGGCTAGCCTGCACTACATAGTGAGACCCTGTCTCAAAAACAAAAATATTTTAATAGGAGAATATTAATTTTCACTCTTCAATTCTAGTCTTTTCGGCTGTCCTATATATAAGTTTATTAGCACTCAGCTTTACAAGCACTCTTTTTGGTTCAGAGAGTGATTTTTCCCCTTTTTTGTCTCCTAGAGCTCGTAATTGCCCTGTCCAGAATCAAAAACTTAATTATGTTGCCACACAGAGCGCTGTGACACAGAGTAGGTACAAAGGAGAGTGAATACAGTGATTGGTGCTATTCTTGTTACCGCATGGACTTTATTCCATGTAGCACTTTCTTACAAACATTAACGAATTATAAGGCCAGTGCTGATTTTCAGCATACATCCATCCCTTTTACTTGTATAAAACAGTTCTACCAGAGAAATTTGGTTCTACTAGAGAAAAAAATGGCTATTTTCAGTACCACTGTATTAGTATTTTTATAGCTACGTTTCTTTTTTTTTTTTTTTAATTTTAGAAATTAAAGGAGGAAAATACTAACAGACCGACAACATTTTACAAAATAGCATAGGATCAGTACAGACATTACAGAGTTACAAACAGAGTGGTAGGGAATTAACAATGCTTATTGTATTACATTTTGATATCTTCAATGTAGTTTCTCATGAAAACGCATATAGACATACAAAGCTAATCAACCAATGCCTCACTGACAGTTTCTATAGCTACGTTTCTGAAAGGACTCTAAAAATGCTTTCAAGAAGAGATGGGACTTCCACTGAGGATGCAGTTTCATATTAAATAGATTTTCTTTTCCTTTGGTTCATCAGAATATGCACTGTGTAGCATGGAGTTATAGTGTTCACTGGATTTTGATGCAGAATTTGATGTGCTGTGATGGGAGATGAGCTATGATACATATTCATCTGTGATTTAGCATATGTCTTAATATTTTCTAGGAAAGTAACCATCTTCTTATTCCATTTCAGATATTTTACTACCCGCTATTTTGTTCATAACACCTAGTCTTCTCGTCCTCTGATTTTCTCAATAATGCTGCTAATGTTAATAGTTTAAAGACCATAGGAACAAAACTGTTAGTGATGAACTCTCTCATTTTAATCCGAGCTTTTCCTCTGTCTCGTTATGTGAGTGCTATTAAATATAAAAGCCTCTTCAGCCTCAACATTAGAATGTGTAAAATGGAAGTAAGCGCAGATAACTATCAAAAATATTAAGGTTCAATGTCCATATTGAGTAGGTCACTGTGTAAGTATAGTCACACATCACCTAATGATGGAACATTATGAAATGTGTGTCATTAAGCCATTTGGTTGTGGTAGGAACATCATAGAGTGCACTTACACAAACTAAGATGGCTACAGTATTACTAGGCAGTATAATCTTATGGAACCACCATCCCATGTACTGCCCTTTGTTGGCTAGCATGACTGTTTAGGAATTAATGTAAAATATTATCACTGCTTTATATTGTATATAGTATGTATATATAAGCACTTTTAATTTTTCTTCTCCTATCAACCTTATTCTTTCCCCCTTTGCTCTGTTGTCTTATTCTCCTCAAAATCCTATCAAATTGGTGACTCCCCTTTTTCCCTGTTTGAATGCTGGCCTTGCTGCCAGAGACAATGGGTATCTTACACTTTCTACTCCTGGGCTCTCTAATGACCTGC
Source organism: Chinchilla lanigera (assembly GCF_000276665.1). Lineage (NCBI taxonomy): Eukaryota > Metazoa > Chordata > Mammalia > Rodentia > Chinchillidae > Chinchilla > Chinchilla lanigera. The sequence goes on along the minus strand of NW_004955479.1, from coordinate 11,031,176 downwards.
ATTACCTGACACGCATTGCCTAAAGGTAAGTCTGGATGCGAGGGTCCCTTCTTGGGTGATGGAATAGGAACCCATCAGAGGCAGAGGCAGAACTGACACACTGTACCCAGTTAGCTTTCCTTTTGAAGTACCTTTTCTGGGGAACCACATCTGACCTTTAAGCCACCAACCCCTGTCTGCTTTCTAGTGACCTACTTCTTCACTTCCAGCGTCATCAGTGGTGTTGGGGAACTGGATCTAGACAAAGGGCTTGTGAAGAAAGTAGAGCCCAACACCAAAGACAGACCTTATCCTGACTGCCCCTTCCTGTTGCTAGATGTGCGTGATAGAGACTCTTACCAGCAGGGCCACATTGTTGGAGGTAAGAGACAGAAAGCTTTATAGTGCTTCACTCTAGGAACAGAGCCTGCATGTGGGGTGAGACAGGCTGATCCCCCAGCCCAGGCTCAGCTATGTGTGCTGGATTCATTATGGAAACCTCTCAAGGTGGCTCCACCACATGTTCTGAGAGAGTCTGCTGTGTCCTTAGATGACTCAGGGGCTTAGCCTTTAACTGTGAGCAGTAAAATGAAGCTTTGTCCTTTGTTCATAATGTCCTGTTTCTTTTCATTCACCAAAGTATTTAGGTTTTTGTATGGCTCATTGATTTTGAAAATATATTTACCTCTTAGATTTTAAACCAGCTTGGAATTGGGACCAAGCTGTACTACAAAAGCTACAGACTTCCTAAATTTTTTCTTCTCTTTGCAGCTTACAGTTACCCAATTGCAACTCTATCTAGAACGATGAACCCCTATTCCAATGATATTCTTGAGTATGTATCCTTTATTGTATGTCAAGGAATTGGATGGTATGAGGGTTGTAAGACTCAGACTTACCATGAATCATGCTCCTGGTAGAAAACTGTGAAGGACCTTGGATACTATCTGGGTTAGCATACTTGAGACTTTGTTGCTAAAAATTGTGACTTTAAAGCAAATGCTTCCAAACCATACTGCAATGGGACAAATAAAAAAATTAGGTTAAGGATTATGATCTGTTGTGGGTTAGTCCTAATACTTTAGCCCTCCTGAAAGCTTACCTGAGTAGAATTTAAGTAAATTATTTCCTATTTTTATTTTTTTAAATGTTAATGTTCCCATTCATAAAATCCTACATACAGAAAATAATTTAAATACTGGAAAAATATTTTTAAAAAATGGAAATATCCCATAATCACACAGTTGAGCACAAGCTCCTATCATGTTACTGATATATTTTATTCCAGACTGTCTTCTGTGTGTATGGTTTTTTTTATAAGGAAGGTGAAGTCACACTATATGTGTAATTTAGTGTCGTGCTTTTCTCCACTTCATATTACAGTACATTTCCCCACGCTAATACAACCTCTTTTGGAACTCCATTTTGATGCTGTGCAATAATCTTAATCTTCAGATTTACTGTATTTTATTGAATCATTTCTTTAGTTTGGACTTTTAGGTGGTCCTATTTTTTTTTTTTTTCCGGTACCGGGAATCGAACCCACGACCTTGTGCTTGCCAGGCAGGCGCTGTGCCCCTGAGCTAAATCCCCAGCCCCGGTCCTATCTTTTTACTGTTGTAGGGAGGTACATTGGACATGGAAGTTAGAACCTTTATTTTGTTATTTGTAGAATGGAGATTGTAAGATTTATTTTCCAGGATTGTAAGAATGAAAGAACTAAAGGGTATAAAAGTATCTAACTAGTGCTTCCCTGGACTAGGGTGATACTAGTTCATAAATGGCAAGAATACCAGCTTGTGTGATTTCCGTCATAGGAAAAGGCCAGTACCTGCAGGTGTAACTGGTAAGAATGGATCCTTGCACTCCTCCCACATTCAGAGGGACTCAGCTTTGCATTCCATAGGGGTTTCTTACAGTCCAGGAGGGTTAGTCTGGTGCCTAGAACCTTAACTCATCTCTCAGAAAAATGCCCACGGCAAGATCATCATTCTGTACGACGATGACGAGAGGCAGGCCAGCCAGGCAGCTACCACCATGTGCGAGCGGGGCTTTGAAAACCTCTTCATGCTCTCTGGAGGTGAGTGAGAACACTCTCTGTGTGGGACTTAAAAGACAGCTCTTTGTACACACAAGCCTTCAACCCACCTCATCACCTTTTCCTCTCAGTGCTTAGAATTTAGTGCTCTGGAAAGAGAAAGCCATGCTGGCTGAAAGGACCCAGGAGTGATGGGAAACATCCATTAGCTCTGTCAGTGCATGTTCTTAATTCCTAAAATGACAGTGCTGCTTCAGAGCTCTACAAGAAAGCTGAGGACTTGAGCAAAGGCATTCTTGTGGCACTCCCAGAATCCCTTGGAACAACTCACTTTTGCTGGTGTGATTTTCTTAATGGAGAAACAGTTGAGAAAGATTTCACATCCTTGTGTTGGCCTCAATTTGGTGACCAAAGATTAGAAGACAGGCTTTTCTCCAGGTTTTGGCGTGGCCCTCACTATGTTAATCCTGCTTTTTATGATGATCTTCTCTATCTAGGTCTAAAAGTCTTGGCTCAGAAATTCCCAGAAGGACTGATGACTGGTTCCCTGCCAGCGTCTTGCCAGCAGGCCCTTCCTCCTGGTTCTGCCCGGAAACGATCCAGCCCCAAACTGCCACCCACACCAGCTGAGAACAAATGGAGATTTACCCCAGAAGACTTAAAAAAGATAGAATATTATCTGGAAGAAGACCAGGGTCCTACAGATAATCCTAGTAAGATATTTTGACCTTTGTTTTCTGTGGAACTTGGGATTTGCAGCTTTGAACATCACCTCACCATAAAAAAAAAGCTTCATCTTTTATATTCATAGTCTTAAAATATCTGAGGCTATATGTGTGACACGGGGGTGGAGGGCGCTGATCCCTGGTAGTGGCAGGAATTAGGCATTGAGCCCAGACATAAAGAAGAGAGTGTGTCAGTCGAAGCGTGTCTCAGGCAGAGTTGAGAAGCAAAGCATGTGTCGTTCAGAGTCCTCTTAGAAAGTTTCCTTCTCCTTCTATTGCTTTGCTACTTATAAGCCCTTTCCGAGCATTTCTGATTTCTCTTCCTGTCTTATCTTTGGCTTCTGCTTTCTCTTATGTCTCTTTGAATTGCCACTCACCCTGTACCCTTCTCTACCAAGGAAGGAATGAAAGACAGACTAGATTTGTTGGGGATAATGGAGAAAAAGAAAAAAAGTGATCTGGACTTCTCCATCTCTGCTTCCTTCCCCAATTTCAAGTTTGTCTCCAGAATAAGGAACAGATTATCATTGGCCCGAAGTAGATGCTACACAGGGCTTCGTTAGCTTAAAAGTAGTTGTAGACTAGGACTTTGTTAATGTAAAAGTTTACTTGGCCAATTGTCCCTGGAATCATTCTTGCACCTCCGCTCTTCTTTCTTGCTCCCTTCAGGCCGGCTGAGCCAGACTAACTCTTCGGGAAGAGACTCCAAGGCATCTGGTGCCCGAAGCAGTCCACACCTGCCTACTGGGGGCTCTGCCAGCCACTCCAACCCTCGCTGCCAGGGCAGTGGTAACCTGCAAGGCAAACCCTGGAAGTAAAAACTTTGCCTCATTTAGTCAAATAAATGTTTCCCCTCTTTTTGGAACCCCTGAGCAGTCCCCAAGTTGGTCATTTTTGCAAGTTGCTGTAGAGGAAAGACCACAGCTGTGGGATAGGCCATCTTCCTTCTCCATGTCCAGCTCCTCTCCCTTTTGCCAGCGCATCAAGGATTTTGACAGATGACCGTGAAATCCAGAGGTGTGACAGGCTCTAGTGTCCTCCGTATTGTTTACAGAATATTTAAGTTTTTTGAAACTGAATGGGGAAAGAAAGATACACACACACATACGCACACACAGTTCAAATGCAGTCCAGCTTGTTTGCTTTATATCCAGTGCTGTTTTGTAAATAACTTCAGTCATATCTCGTGGTGTATTCTTCCCAATCAGTTTTTTCATTCACTGTGGATTTCCTGAGAGATTCTGCAGGTGGGCTTAGTGTGGGCAGCTGTCCACAGGGATGCAGATGCATCTTGGTCCCAGCGGCCCGTGGGCGGCACACCAGGCACAGGCAGCTGTCTGAAGCTCGCTCTGCCCAGCACGCTGCAGGCTGTGTGGGGAGATTGGAAACGGTGCCTGTGAGCAAGGCTCAATTTTACAATTTAGTGAGGAAGCTCTACAGTTACTGAATGCTCCCCTCCATTAAATAGTTTCCTGGGGCCAGAAAGGTGTGTGCTCAGCTGTCTTCACATCATCATCATCATCACTGGGAAGTGGGCCTTGCACAGGAGCACCCTGGCCTGTGCTGAGAGCTCCTAGGAGTCCCCACAGCTGCCCCTCACTCGTGGTCAGTATCACAGTTGTAAATTTCCATTGCCCGGCTCAGGTCCATCTGCATTAAATGGGTAGAAATTGTGGCCACTTGAAAACATTAGCTTCACTCCGGCAACTAGAGAACACACAAGGTGAGGGCTTCGAGAGTCCTCTGTCAGGGCTGACAGCCTCTTAAGCCATTGCTTAAAAATACAGTATTAGTCTAATTGAGTAATTAGTGCAATTTCCTGCTTACTTTTCATTCTCATGACTGAGCTGTGATTAGGAGGTTGTGATTATAGATTCTGGTTTTGGCCGGGATTTTGAATCAGCATTAATTGAATTGCTAGATGACTGACATTCTATTTAATTGGGGGAACAAAAGACCTCAGGTAAGGATGAGGAACTCTGAAATCATGCGAAAAGGAAAAGAGCCTTGTTAATTTTTATGGTCTGTGATCGTGGCTGTGATAAGGGACTAAGGAATAAATTGTGCTCTTTGTCATGGCAACCAGCTTCTGAAAAGCCAACTGAAAATTGCCTGTCCTTAGGTGGTTACTGCTGCCGGGTAAGATTCGCCTTAACAGTACTATTTCTCACCACCAAAAGAAAAAAAAGGCACCACAGTATTTCTAGCATGGGGGCTATGTTTGTACAAGAAATAAACATAATAAATGTCTCATAGAGACATATGGAAAAATAACTCAGATTCAGCCAGTTCTGCTTCAGAGTGTGTTTATCCTTCTCTACTTGATTGCCAAAGTGCAACATTTTCCGACGCTTTAGAATCAAACAAACCAGGGACATTGTTCAGATGTCAAGCCGTGCCCAGTTTTCCACAAGATTCAAGAATCTTGTATAAAATTCAGCCAACGTACACATAGCTTTAATAAGGAGCCTTTCATGTCCCATAAATTTATTGCCTGAGAACTTAGTTCAGCCTTTTGCTGAAGCCAGAATGCTCTGGCTTCTTATTTTCTTTACACCGTAGATAGAAAAATGCAGAAATTTCCACACTTCTCTAATGTGGACAAATTCTTCGTCATCTTTGATGCACACACATCTTTAAGGCGAAATGTTTCCCCTTGTAACACTGTTGTGGTGATGCCATGTTAAAGTTGACTAGTCAGATTAGACTTCCCTGCCAGGTTCTGTTTTGGAAGTAGAGTCCCCCTTGTTCCTATTCTGCATTCCCATCATTACAGGTTAGTGTTCAAAACTCCAGTATATACGTGGAAAGTCAGTTTGGCCAAACCTACACGAATTGCTGTGTATTTACTGGAGAGATCTAGCATGTTGAATATATTTATGTATGTTCTCCATAGTGCTTTGCCCAGTTGGTAAGGATTTTAAAATTCCAAAAGACCTGTTCTAATTCCACATTTTGTGTGTTAAATGTCACTATCAGACATATTTTACATGTTCAAGGTATTTCTTTTCATGTTCTACTTTACTTCATTAGATTATTTGACGTGTATTATTTAAATGATCACTGATACTTTGTGCAATTATGAATGTTGAAGATTAAAGAACATAGTTCCTAATTTGTCGTTTGCTATTAATGTGCTGAAACCTGCCAACTTCTCTTTCCTCTCTGTCAGGATGATCTGGGAGAGCCCCGGGAGACTGTGATAGAAAAGAGTACCTCTTTTTGCTGCTTCTCCCAGAAAGGCGTACATTCTTTGTATAAATGAATCAAGAGATCCACACAGAACCTTAGCTCTCTGGTCAGAAGGCTTAGGTTTCTTTTCAGGTCAAACAGGGACCGATGGCCCCGTAAGCAGATTGTATCACGGTTTTCTTGCCACTGTTTTAGGGATTCCGCAGCTGCATTTGCCTGGGAAAGGGAGGTGTTTTATCAAAAATTAATAACAGCCCACTGTCCAACGCTGATGACCAAAGCTTAATAATGTGTTAAACGCCTCAGAAAGGGCAAAAGGAGTGAAGGAAGGAAAGAAGCAAAGAAACAAGAAGGAAAGGAGGGACGAAAGGCAGGAAGGGAGAGCAGAGAAGGCTACTGTACTCATTTGAAAACAGTGAGAACATCCTGGGCTGTAATAATGTCAGGATCAGTTGTTGAAAATTATAGGATGACTCAAATGGTCTAAAATTAATTTTCATTTTTTATGTGTAGGAGAAAGCCGGAACCAGTATGATTGGATTGAACTTTCGTTGATCTAAATCAGAATTAAAAGAGAACAAATAATGTTCATTAGTTGTTCGAGAATTCTTCCCCCCTGTGGTGCTATTTCCATTATACAAAAATTCTTGAGACTTTAAGTTACTCACCAAGAAAACAGAACAAAACAAAAACCTCTAATTCCCTTGTGGAACATAAATGAAGTCAGAGTCCTGGGCTGGAAGAAATATGTAGGTGATTTTTGTTGTGTTGGTTTTGGTTTTTATCCTCCTTTTTTGTTTGTTTGTTAGTCTGTCTTTTATGTTACCTGACTTTTTTAGGGGCAGTAACTAATTTCTGTCTATGTGGATATGAACTCATGACTGCATTCTTGCTGGACCCTGAAGATAATCATTCAGACCCTTTTGTTGTTTCCGAAATGTTCTCAGTATTTTTAATGTGCATTTATTTTCAAATTCTTTCAAAGTTGTCTCATACTTTTTGTTTCAAAAACCATCAGAAACATATAGATTATAATTTATCACTTTAATCATGTAGGGTATGTTGAATGCTTAAAAGAAGTTCAATTAATTTTTAATTAATGAACTTATTTTTCTTTTTTTTTTTCGAACATGTTTTTCATATAAAAGCACTAAATAAGACCTCCGGTGCTTCCAAACTGTTCAGAATACATTTGGGTAGTAATACTTCCTAGACTTGTTGTAATTATTAAAGTTATTACCATGGGATCTTTGAATTGGTACCCAGTTCAGTGCTAAAGTTTTTTAAAAGGTAATTGTAAAAATCTGTCTTGAATTCTGACAGAAGGGCTCAGTGCATGATATACTACGTGTGTTTACAGAATGTATCTGTCATGCTGTGATCTCCTCGTTGTCTGTCTCTGTCTAGTGCTGCTGTTCTTTGTTCTGAGTACAAAAGAAAATTTTCTCCACCTGCATATCCTCCTGAGGCACCTGGTAAATGCGTGGTACACAGAGATCGCTCATTAAATGCTATTGACTAGAGGACTGTGTAGCTTATTTGGTTGTTTGTTACTTTGTTTGGCTGGTTTTTGGTTTTTGGAAACAGTCTTGCTGTACAATTTGGGCTGGTCTTGAACTCACTGTGTAGCCCACGCTGGCTTGGAACTCCTGGCAATCTTCCTGCCCCAGTCTCCCAAGTGCTGGGATTACAGGCATGCACCACCTTACCTGGCCTGCATAGTCTAAATCATATTAGTATGTGTTTTCCTTTGAAACTATTTAGACTATAAGCTTCCAGAGGATGCATATCACCAACTGTGTGACAGTGGCCCTAAATAAGTGTTCATGAATAGAAGAACTAAACTGTCAAGACCAAAGCCTGGATAAGAACCCATTGCTCTGGCCACTCAGTGCCAGCCCGCCCCTCTGGAGACTCAGAAAGCTTGTTATCCGGGGTCCCCTTGAACATCTTGCTTTTTTGGTTAGGTATTCATAGCCCTGAGGTTTTGGGGGAAGGTGGTTTGCGATGTTACTACCACAACTGGCTGTAGCCTTCAAGATTCATCAAGTACAGGAGGTCCACAGTCCCCATCAGAGAGGGGCTTATTTTTCTCCTTTGTTTCATATCCTGAAAATTTCCAGGTGATAATAGTAGCAAGCATTGAGGGAGAGCTTATCATGTGGCGAGCAGTGCTCCTACATTTCTCCATTGTATGTTTTGACTCATTTAATTCTCAAAGGAGGGGCCAGGGATATAGCTCAGTGGCACAGTGCCTGCCTGGCAAGCGTGAGGTCATGAGTTCAATTCCCAATACCAAAATAAATAAATAAAATAAACAGTACTTTTCACAGCAGCCTTATGAGGTGGGGTGGGGGGTCTCCATTTTCGGATGAGGAGGCTGAGGTCTGGGTTGAAATGAAGCAGTAACCCTTAGACACCGAGTAGATGACAAGAAGCCTGGGTCTGGCCCGCCAACAATGGCGGCAGAGCGACGACTCGTAAGCACTCAATGCCTTCCCCCTCCGGATGGACACAGCTGTGTTCAGTCTCCCTTGGTGAGGCCTCTATTTACCAGTGAAAATGTAAATTCTCCTTGCTTTTGGCTTCCATTCCCCCCCAGTCACTGAGATTCCACTGAAAACCTTACTGCCTGCAAAAAAGGAAATGGAAATTCAGGAACTGAAGCCCCTGTTCCCAGGAATATATATTTCTGCAGTCTGTCTGGTGTCCTTTCTTAAAGATAATTGTTCCAGAGCTGCTGAGACTAGTTTTGTTTGCCAATGGACACTCATGAGCTTCTACTTAAAAGAACGAGATTTATAGATTTTTAACTAGATCTAGGTAGGAAAAGGTAAGCTGTTTTCCTGATAGGTTGAACTCTTTTCATTCAATAAATCATTTTGATATATGATTTTTGTCTGATCTTTTCTTTCCTTTGAGATGATATTTCTGATTTAAGCTGAAACATAAATTGTGATAATTGGCAGATGGCTCTGAACCTGGGTTTTGTGGGGAAACAAATGCAAACTTCCTCGCCACAGCCCTTACTCCACCAGGCTCTTCTAAAACTGGAGCTGACACCATGTTTGTGGTTAAGCAGAGACTTCTAACTCCCCCCTTAATTTGGCAATAAACACTTGGCACTCTCCATCTCTGGAGTTGTTAAACGATATTCATAGTTTGAGTTGCCAAACTAATGCTGATCCTGAAAGCTTTGAGAAAGTATTCCAGTACTTTTCGAGGGTTTTTCCAAATTTGACGGGTATTCTGTTTTTCTGATCTTCTTTGGCCTGTCCAGTGTGAATGTTACGACTGGCCATACCAGCTTCCTCTAAGTAGTGTCTGGGTCTTAGTCGTGTTCACAGAATGATGTTCCATAAACCCGCAAGCCAAAAGCCTCATGCATAGTCACACCCACCTGGTCCCACCTGCACTCGCAAAGGGATCGCCAGGATGATGCACAGCGCTACACTGGATGAGGGCTTGGTGAGGTCACATCTGGATGGTATTCAGTGACATTTCAGTTTCAACATTTCCACCAAAGCTAGACAACTAGACATGCATATCTGAGTGTTAATTTCAGAGACTACCTGAGGATTCTCCTAGACCACAGTGGCCCGCAGGTCACACTGAACACCAGCTGTGACGGTCTAAGGAAGAAATAAAATGTGCTCATTTAAAAATTAAGATCTCGGGGCTGAGGATTTAGCTCAGTGGCAAAGCGCCTGCCTGGCAAGCGCAAGGTCATGAGTTCAATTCCTGGTACCAGAAAAAAAGACAAAAAAAAAGAAAGTAAAAATTAAGATCTTTTTAGACAGATCTTTTGCAGATAGGAGACAGGGCCAGGGATGGAGGGGAGAGAGACAGGGGAATAAAAAATTAGGATATGTTAAGCCCATGCACCTATCCCCTAGGATGAAAGTAAACGTTATGTACTGCAAACATGAACCAATAAAAAATTGGAAAAAAACAAGAAAAGATCTTTGAGGGGGCCTGGAGAATAGGCGTTGGCACAGTCAGCTCCCAGGATCGCGATGGGAAGTGGGTGTGCACAGAAAGTGAGCGGAAAGAGCTCTTGGGAAGTTCCACTGCCAGGCCTTAGGGAACGCCCCCACCGGGGACTGAGGAATCCCTGCTGGTGGTAACACTGCTGTTTCCAGCTATCTGGAGCATAAATTTTTTTGAAGATAAAGCAAACTGCAGTGTTCTGGGAAAGATGGTAACATAAGATACCAGAACAGAAGAAGTAAGTTTAGACAAATTATTTAGAAAAGAAGCTGAGCAAAGATAGTCATTGCGATATTTGAGGATGACATAAAGCTCGTGTTAGAAATTTTACAAGCACATTCATCAATTGGTGTGTTTCAGACAGCCCCCATGCTAAGGGAAAAAAAGCTGATAGGTTTGTTGCAAGAAACTCTGAAAAGTATAGACAGCAAATTACCCTCACTTCCTAAAGTAGCCATAGTTATTATTGGCTGATATATGTCTTTGTGAGTGTTTAAAATCATGAGATTCATACTGTTTTGTAGCCAACTTCTTTTTTAAAAATGGAAGTATAAGTCCTAATGTCAAATTTATCCATTTTAAGTGTACAATGAATGATTTTTTAGGAAATTGACAGAATTGTGCAAACCTGCCACAATCTAGTCTGAGCACATTTCCCTCTTAGAGCCAGTTTCTTTCACTTCGTATCCTGTGAACATTTTTCTGCATCAACAAACTTTCAGGGCTTTGTGATATCCCATTATATGGATGTGTCCCATTGGCACCCGTACTGGGCCAAAGAGGCGATATATTTAAAATTTTGATTTATATTGCCAAATCTGCCTTCCAGAAAGATGGCACAGTTTCCTTCCCAGCAGCAGTATGTGACTGTCCTTATTTTTTCATACCCTTAATATTGAGTCGTTAGTTTATTATTCTTTGCCAATCTGATGAGAGAAAAATATGTTTTTCTTAAATATACAGAAAATCACTGAGGATCAACATCTTTTACACATTTATCAACTTGTTCTGTTTCTTTGGGGGGGATTGCCTGTTTTTCTTTTTAAATGTTAATCTTTTTTCTTTAAACCTCTTTTCTTTTAAAACCCTCAAGGTCACTAGTACTTTCATATGAATTGCAATGTTTTCTAAAATTGTCTTTTAGCTATGTATAAATTTTTTAAAATTTTACCCATGGATTGGATAAAATGTGTATCTGCCGTATGTATTGGAAAATTTTGCATCTGCACACAAAATTAAAGCTCGTCCCACAGTAGGACATTTTTAATTAGGTATTAATTTCTGTGCCTCCAGTTAATACACATTTATTTAGTTATTACTAAACGTCATGCACTTGGCCAAGCAGTGGGGACTAAGCGGCCAACAGAACAGGGCAATCCCATGGAAATACGAAATTCGCATTGCCCCATTTCTTAACTTTTCAACTTCCTGCAGACTTGCTCAGAACTTTACTTTCTAAACTAGAACTCTTAGAATTCAAAATAACTGGCCCATGACTATTTTCAGCAGGCCTGTGACATACTATAAAATGTATGGATTCATTAATAAAAATAACATTCACTCAAAAAATAGTTGTTGGGTATCTATCTACATGTCCAGTGCTGTTGACGGTATTTGAGATTGAGTGCCAAGCACTGTGGACCCTACTGGTCAAGAGCAATTTATTTTAAATTAAGTAATTCTACCGTCTAGGAAATCCAATTTTGTCAAAAATGTTGTCATGCTAACAATTTTTATTAGTGTTTTTTGTTTGTTTGTTTGTTTTTTCTGGTACAGGGAATCGAACTCATGACCTCGCACTTGCCAGGCAGGTGCTGTGCTGCTGAGCTAAATCCCCAGGCTATTATTAGTCTTTATTAAGCCAATAGTGATCAACTTCTGACTATGCCAAACTAAGCAGTTAAAATAGGCTTTACCTTGTATAATCTCCTGTTGCATGGATTGAGGGGAAATGTTTTCCAAAATTATCAACATTACCAACTCCTTAAACCATCTTTCTATACAGTAAAGTCCTTTAAATCCTATCTCAGAGATTTTGGTATGCAGAAGTTTGTATACACTCTGTATAATCAGCCTCATTCTTTTTATTTTTTAAAATGGTCATGGTGGAGCGTGCCTATAATCTCAGCACTTGCGAGGCCAGGCAGGAGGATTGCAAGTTCAAGGTCAGCCTTGGCTACAGAGTTCAATTTCACGCTAAACTACATGGCAAGACCCTATCTCAATGTAACAACAACGAAAGGTTTGGTAGCAAAAAACATATTAAAGTAAAACTCCAAGATGAAAATTCCTTCCTGTCCCTTAAAAGGGGGCAGGTCATTTTGACCTTCAGTCCATTTTATGTGGAAAAGATGTGACAGTCAGTAGAGCAGGAGACATCTGAAAATCTGAGCTGCCCACTACAGGAGAAGCCCCGTCCTCGCCCAGGCCCCCAGTGGGAGGGTCAGTTCACCCCTTTCCCCTCCCCAGAAAGTTCTGTGGTGGTAACTCCCTGCTCCCTACACATTCACACCCTAAGAAATACAGAAGAAGCAAAAATGAGATGCTTGCTTTAAAAAAAGTTGGGACCTTCATGTCCCACACGTGTGATGGCAGCCACAGGCTCAGGACTGCCAAGCCAAAGGGAGGAAGCTAGGTTTTAGGAGCCATGTAGTAGGGGGACAGGAGAACAGGAAGGATGAGGTAGTCTCAAAGGGGAGCACAGATGTACCTGGGAAGGCATGGAAGGATGTGGCAGATGAAAAGAAACCACTTCCACCCCTAAAAGCAAAGCCTTTGTAACACCCAACAATTAATAAAATGTCCTGAGATTGACGTGTATTCTTATCTTCAGTAAATGATTTTATTTCACCCAATTATTTTCTGGTAATGTCATTCAGGAGTGGGGGGACTGTATTTTGCTTTATAGTAATTTGTTTTACTTGGCTGCAACATCTCTTTTGGACAGAAGTGGCCACCAGGATTAGTATATTTCATACTCTCAGATTATTGCTTTTAAAGATGACCGAATAGAACCAGCTGCTAGACTACTGCACATACTGAATTCCTTGCTGCTGCTGGGCACTGGGCATTCAGTTCACAGCTATGGCTGCTTCCCGCTGTGAAGATCTGAACAAATTGCCCCACTGGCCAGCTGATCTCAGGGTGGCCTATCTTAAATAGATGCCACTTGGATAAAACTTCATAGGACCCTAGAGCAAGGGAAGTTAAAGGATTAAGGTGTGATCTAGCTCAGCCACCCACACATTTCCAGTGATGCCTGCAGGATCTACAACTCCTGCCCCAGCATGAAAAGCTCAACACGCCACAGGTGTTCCACACACAAGCCCCAAGATTTTGCTTTTTATACACTCTTTATTGGGTTGCTTGGGTGGGGATGGAGAGGACAGAGGAAGATGCCAAAGGGCTGGTTTAGTAGGGGTGATTCAGGGTGTGCTCCATGATGGTCAGAAGTGCCAGCCACGTCTCCTTAGCTGTGGGAATTATCTGTGAGGCTGGCAGCAGGAAGCCATAGCGCCCAGTATCCCGGAGCTCAAAGGTGTAGGAGTACTTGATGCCCTGACTGTAGGTCCAGTCCACAGTGCTTCCACTGGCTTCATCTGGGCAGGAGCAAAAACAGAGCAGAGCTAGGGTCAAGCACTTTGGAAAGATCTGCAGGGACCAAGTTAGAGGACCAAAGCTCAGAGCCTTGGGCAATGCTAAGCAGACTCTGTTCTACCAAAGTCTGCTCTAGACCAACCAGCCTGGCTTACAAGAAACTCCTACTGAATCTAAACCCAAGATCCCAAAGAAGAGACCAGGAATGGTTGCCTTATTCACCGGAGGGTGGAAGGCTTGGGAAAGCCTGTCAAAGTCACCTCACTGACACTTCTAAATTACCAGAGTTTCCTGTTTCGGTGATAAGATTTGATCCCCCAGGGCTCGGGTCTGCAGGGGAAAGTGCAAACATTCCAAGACATAGCAAAAGTCCTGTGTCTTTCTTCCAGGAGGAAACTTTCCCAGGCTTGCAGTGAACAAGATGTAACAAAGCCAAAAGTGTTTTCAAATTGAGCTGGGGACAGGGAGGTGGGCTGCATGTTAGAATTTAATTGAATGCAGCAAAGAAGTTTGAATAGGAGTTGAAACAGCTTCTAAAGAAGGCCTAGGATCCAAAATATGGTCATTTGGGGGTAAGACTGTGACCTCCTCACCCCCTAAAACCTGGGCAGATTACATGAGGTGGGAATGCGGGGGTCCCCCTCTGGTTACTGTCCCCACTCCTCCTTCCCGTACTCTGAGGCAGCCACACCAGTTTTCTGGCTATTCACAAAACACCCCAGGCCAGATCCACACTGCTGCCTTTGTTCTAGGAAGTTCCTTGGCCTGGAGGGCTCTCCCCTAGCTAGATAGCCTCTTGGCTCCCGCTTCAACATTGGCCCAAATTCCCTTCTGTCATTAAACTGCCCTTCAACCTCCTGCCCCTTACTCCAATATTTAACCTCCATCCTGGTACCCCTGGTTCCCCTTGCTCTGCTCTGGTATGAACTTTTCCCCCCAGCATTTATCACCGAACATATTCTACCATTTTCTTAAGTTCAATGTCTATCTCCCTCCCTAGAGTACAGTTTCCTAATCTTTGCTTATTTCATTTACAGCTGTATCCCAGGCACACAAAGCAGGGCCTGGTGCGCACGATGCTCAATAAACATTTGCTGATGAATTCCAACTTGATGTGGTAATGCTGCTCCCAGGGGTATCGCATGTATACTATAAGTAAGTGGGGGTAGAAGTTGAGTACAGTATATTCCCTAATTAAAAAGCATTGAGAAGTGCTTGTTTGTTTGGTGATCTACAAGTCCTAGCAGGACTTTCCACACTATCTGTGCATGAGGCTGAATTTGACCCCAAGATAAGAGAATAACAATGCTCAGACGACCCACAGGCTTACCAGGAAGTCTAAGGAGGTAGAGTTCATGTCAAGAAAAAGCTACTTCCCACCCCTCCAAATGGCCAAACCAGCAGGTGCCACTCCATGAGGGCCTTTCTGCATGCCCGTGCCACCCAATCTGGCACCCTTGGTGACTTCCTTCCATGAGGAATTCTCCCTGTGGCAGGAAGAGCCAGCTTGTGTGGTCCTGGAACCACCCAGAAGGGCCACATGGCTACTTACAAATTGTTTTGATGATGCTGCCATACTGGTACTTGGTCCCATACAGAGAGGCAAGGGCTGTCACGGCGGACTTGGCCAGCTGATCCTACAGAAAACACCACACAAGAGTAGCCTTGAGCCGGCAGGGTGGTCCAGCAGCAGGTACCTGTGGAAGTGCCCCCATCCCTGCCAGCACAGAACCCACTTGGCTACAGGTCATCCCTGGGGCTTAAACAGTGCCATGGTGTTCTGTCTCTGTAGGATGAGTGGCTGGCACTTCCTGGCCCTTCAGTCATACCACAGCTCCAAATATAGTGCCACAAATTCAGAATCTAGTGCAGCCCCTTGCTCAGTCATGCAGCAGAACTGACTGTGTGCCTCCGTTTTCACAACCCCACCAAATGTGGTTAGTTCACCAAGCCAGCCAGGGAGTCAAGGGATAAAGGGCATGCTGGGCACACATAGGCCCTTAGCCCTCAAGCAGCTCTGATGGGTAAAGTTCCAGGCAACCTGTAGCTGCCCTTGAGACAAAAGGCAAGCAGGGCCCAGCACCCACCAGCTCTTCCTTGTCAGGGGCATCTTCGCTTTTATAGCCATAGGGGTAGAGAAGGAGCTGAGAGTAGCTGTGGATGGAGATGAAGGCCTTGATGTTTCCATGACTCTGCACGAAGTCTACGATAGACTTGACCTCCACTTCAGAGTTAGCGAACTTGCCATGGTACGTGTCTGAGCAGGGGTTGCTGCTGGCTCCAGCCTCTGTGGGAGGGGAGAGGGCACAGCTGACATTCTGTAAACCACATGGTATGGCTTTCATGGTTCCCATTTCTTTGCATGGAGTTGAGAGGAGGTGGAGCAGCAGGAGCCCCATCCTTGGATTAGGGAAAGGCCAGAAGCCTCTTAAAACCTCTCATAACCTTGCCTCCTTTCCCAGCTAGGTTGGGACAGAGCTGAGATGGGTCCTTACAGTGCTGTGACCAAGGACGTAAGGAACTGAGGTGAAGCCAGAAAAGTCTGACATAGAGTTTTGGACCTTAGTTCCATCTGGTCAAGGAACTTGCATTTTACAGATGAGGGCCCAGATCTCCAAATGCTGCCTCTGGCTCTGAACGCCTCAGAAGCAGAACAGTCTCCCCCTCGTCTCTCCCCACTGCTGGGGCAAAAGTGGGTAAAAGCCATTCTGTCCCACCCTTGCCCCCAAAGTTGCACTGGGCCTTACTCCCAAAGCCAGCATCCCAGTTCCTGTTGGGGTCCACCCCGACACAGGAGGAGCCTGCTGTGAGGGAACGAGTCTTGCGCCACAGGCGGTTCTGCAGAAGAAAGGGAATCAACCAACTCATGGCACATAGGCAGCATCAGATGTGGTCCTTACCATGAAACAGAATAGGACCAGGAAGTGAGATCTGCAGTCGTGGATCTCAGTGAGAGCCAGGAACTTCTCTCTGAGACATTTTGCAGTGGCTGAAGACATTTTTGGTTGTCCCCACTGGTGGTGTGTGGGGTGGGGTACTACTGGCATCTAATAGGTAGGAAGTCAAGAGTCTGCTAAACACCCAGCAGGCGCAGGAAGCCCCCACAACAAATAGTCAACCACATAAAATATTTCCAGCGCTCAGCCTGACAATCCCAGGGCCAGGATGACAGCTGCTTGCGTCTCCCATGACCCTGGACCCTCACAGGCATATCCTGCTTTCCCACAGGACAGAAGGGCTATCTAGACCTTGCTGTGGGTGAAGGCAAAACCATCAGGGTTGGTGACAATCTCCAGGAAGATGTCCATACTGTCAAGAATGGCAGTGAAAGCTGGGTCTTGGCCATAGTCTTCAGTGATCTGGAAGGGAAAGAGAGGGGAAAGGGCAGAGAGGCAGCCGGGTGTCTGCCATGCTACAGCAAAGGATACCATCCCTGGCCTCCCACTGCGGTCACCGCTTCTGGAAGGGAAAGGGGAAGCCCAAGCTTCTGTGGCCTTGAACTCCAGTGCCCCACCACGTGAGAGCGCTCCTCGCCTTCCCAGCCTTACCTTCTTGGCGAACCAGACCCCACTGGCCTGGGTGACCCATTCCCGGGAATGGATGCCTGTGTCGATCCAGATGGCTGGACGGTTGTTCCCTCCTGTGCTGAACTGGGGAAGAGGCAGGGAAATGGGCAAGGGGCAACTTCACAGGTTGACCCTCATCTCATCCTCCGAAAGGGAACCCAACCAGGCTAGACGCCAGCTGCTGAGTGCCTCAGGTTGAGCCTGTGTTCACGGGGCCATCCTTGGACATGGGGCCAAGAGCTGGGCCTGGATCCCATAGAGCTTTGCCGCCTGCCCTCATCTCCTACTTGGGATAAATATGACTCGGTCTGACTTCCAAATTCCTGCCCTGCTCAGTTCTCTGCAGAAGGTCACCAACAAAATGTTACACTGGGCTACCCAGGGTACCTTTTATGTTGTGATACTTGGTTAGAAGAATGTGGAGCCCTTAAAAGTTTAAATCATCCATGTACATGTGTGTGTACACCTGGGCCAGTGTGAAAGTTTAGACCTTCAAAAATATCTGCACAGGAAGTCTGCACAGCTGTGATCCCTGAGACTGTGGATTCCGTACGCGGGTACCTGCGTACACACGGGGTGCCCATTACCTTCAGCACATAAATGGGACGACCTTCATAAGTGTTTCCAATCTGGATCTTGCTGACCAGCTGTGGGTTCTCAGACACCAGCAGGTCCACGAAGTCATGGATCTGAGACGGGAAAGAAGGAAACAATGACCTTAAAGGCTTCCAGGCACCCAGATGCCTCTTTCAGCAGCTCTGTGCTGTGATAGAGCCATGATCTAGACCAAGCTGACCACCTAGAAAGAGCAGGGCCACCCACACCCAGCCGGGGCCTGGCTCTGGCCCACATTCTGCCAGAAGTGATGAAGAGTGTGGTGCTTGTGGGAAGTGGCCACCAAGGCCGCCCTTACCTCCTCCAGGGTGTGGTAGGTGGCATAGTTAAAGGCGTCGGTGGACCGCACCCAGGTCCTGGGCTTGGAGGAGAGCATCTGCTCCTTTTCCTCATCCAGCAGTGACTGCACGTCCTCGATCATGATCTTGTACCTGATCCCAAGAGACTCCAGGAAGACCTTGACAGCCTGGACACTGGAGAAGGGCACTCGGACATCGATGGGGGAGCCTGGGTTCGTGGGGCCTCGCCAGAAGTCCAGCTGGGGAGGACAGGAGCCAGTACTGTCACAAGGGGTTGGAGATAGCAGCTGGGACATCAAGCTGGGACAAAGCCAGCCTCAGAGGGGGTGTTGGTGCCATATAATCGGGGATGGGGCCTGCGTGTTGGGGACAGAGAAAGAAGGGGAAAGCTGGGGGACTGGACAAAGAGCAGCGTGGTCAGGGAAATGGCCAGGAAGCAGAACAAAGGGACCATAACACCGAGGAAAAGGAAAGCAGGTCCAGCACTTTGCCGGAGGCTCGAGGGCAGCAAGATGGATCCGAGGGGTTGAAGTCACTTCCTAACAGGGATCCATCCAGTGACTCCTTGCTGGGAGGCTGGGACCACAGCCAGGTTTGGGTGACTACAGGGAGTCTGGGGAGGGCTCAGCTGGCCCGGTAGGGTCCCCAGAGGCCTCCTCCCCTCCTCTGACCTTCAGATGCTCCAGGTCCTCCAGCTCCTTCACCTTCTGCACCTGGGCTTCATCAGCTGCAGAGATTCGGAGCACCTGGTGCCTGGCAGAGCAGGAGAGCTTTAACCACTCGAGCGCCCAGCCCTGCTTCCAGCACTCCCCAGGGGTGAGCTGTGGCCTGCAACCCAGGTTAATCCTGGCTCCTTCGGGCTGAGCAGGTGAAAGCACTAGAGGTCTCAGCAGTGGGAGGCCAGGCCCTCCCCAACTGAGAAACTTCTAGTCTTTATTTCTGTCCCTTTTGCAGTTTAGACTATAGTATTTCTCCCAAGCCATCCAGGCCTCCTCCCTCCCTGAAAATTCCTCTTTAGAGCTGAGATTTCTCCCAGCTTGGTTAGACAAGATGGGACAAGACAGCTCCACTGCCATGGAGCCAGTCCGCATGTCTGTCTTTCTCCTCCAGACACTATCCAAGGGTAAGTCCTCCCCATCTCCCTGCAGGAAACCCCTCCGCCTTTCCACACCCCGTACCCCACAAAGTCCTCATTGCCAAAGGCAACTCCGAGCAGCACAGTGAAGACCAGCAGCCCCTGCATGCTGCAGCCAGTTGGGAAGCCAAACTGAGGCTGTGACTGAGGCCCGGGGCTTTTTAAACCCAGGACAGAGGTCTCCTGGCTGGGCCTGAGTGTGTTCTCCCTTGCACCTGGATCCTGTCCCACGGGGAGGGAAGGGTGAGAGTTCCAAGCTCTGTCACCTTCTCACCACCCCTGATAACATGGCAGGGAACAGGGCAGCTGGGGAGAGAGATAAGCTAGGCCTCCACCCCCAGCTATGGCGGACAGCTCGGCTCAGGCCTTCTGGCTGGGGCTCTTCCTGCTGCCCACAGCCCCAGACACCTGAGCTGGGCTCTGATCCTTTTTGCAGTCTGGCCAGTAGAAAAGGGGCCAGAACTCCAAGAGGCCACACCGGCTGGTTCCTTGTGTGAGGTGTCCCCCTCTTCCATGTCCTGAGCCCCAGCCCCTTATTCCTGGGGTAGAGCAAGCTGGTGCCTGTTGAGGGTATCCAGCTCCCAGGGCCACTTGGCTCCTTCCTAGTCTACCTTTGTCTAGCCTACCTGTGCAGGGCACATCCTCCTCTCACGTCCAGGCCATTGAAGGGGACTTCCCAGTTCCACTCCCTCTGGCCACAGGTACCTCCTGGGACTCAGGCCATAGCAGCAGCCCAGCTCTCCCCAGCCCCACCTTCCACCCCCACCACTGTAGGTCCCTGGGATTAGGGGTGCCCTTGGTGGGAACTGGAGCCAGGGGTCATCTGAATGGAAAGGATGGTAGGAACCAAGGCCAGACCCATTTGGGGACTGCACAGTGTATAGGAGAAACAGGATCCCACTGAAAGCAAGTCCTTCTGCTCTGGATGCAGATCTCATTACAGAGACATGTAGCCCAAATCTGCTCTAATCCACAGGGTTCCCCAGGGCTCCTGGAACCACCTGGGTACTCTGCTCTGTGTCCAATGACAACCCAGATGGCCTTTTCTGGTTTCCATCTGTCTCCCCACAGCACCCGCTACCTGGCCTGCCTTCATATACCAAACACAGTGACTATAATATATGCCCACAACGCTTTCTTGAGCCTAACTCTAGAAGACGTCAAACCCAGAATCCCTGTTTGGCAGAGGTGAGGTCTTCCCTCTGCACCCCAGCTGTCTGTGCTCCAGTCTGCGCAGGGCTCAGTCTCCAGCGCTTCTGCTGCTGCTTTTTTCCTGCCTGCTTCTTCTCAGCGAGCTCGGCCCTTTGTTCCTTCAACTTTCTGGCCCAGCCATTGAGCTCCACACTGCCAGGACAGCCAGCCAAACAGTCCTGAACTCAGGGAGCTCATGATCTAGGACAGAGGAACAAGCCAACCTGTTGGTTCTCCATCAGGTCACTGAGGACCTGCTCTCAACACAGGCTTAGATGTACAAGGGGCTCGGGGCTGCTCTTCTTGTTACAGGAGACCCAGACAGCACACTTTCTGAGACATGGTAAATGGTGGTTAAGCTAGATCGTCAACTAGATTGGCTTTGGGATCCACCTGAAGGATGGATTAAGCACTATGTGGGTGGGATATGACCTTGGGGTTTGTGCCTGGTCCCTTGTCCCTTTCTGTCTGATGCTACCTCCCCTGCTTTGCTTCTGGCCGAGGTGAACTAAGCAACTCTGTCCCTCCACGATGTTTCTGCCTCAGAACCAGTAACCATGGACTAAGCCCCCCGAACATGACCAAATTAAAGCTTTCTTCCTTTAGGTTCTGGGTGCCTTGTCCCAACAGTGGGGAAGCTGACTCAAACATGGTATGAATATTACCAAGAGGGCTTCAGAGTCATACAGTAGGCACAAATGGTGGCTCCCAGGAAGGGCGCCTGTCACCCATACAGTACCTCATCTCTCAGTGCCCTGCAGTTCCTTGAAGGTTTCTCATCTGTTGCCTGGCAAGAATTAAGGTTTGGAAAGCCTTTCACCAGCTCGCGTGAGGAAAGCAGTGTTTCTTTTTCCATTTCCAGATATAAAGAGGTCTTACAATTTTTAATCTCCCTCACACACACTTCATGCGTTGGAAGATGTCAGCTCGTTCTTGGGCCATCTATGAACTCCTTCCAGAAAAGACAAATCCTTTCACAAAAAGGGAGGCCTGGGAAAGGGCACAACTCATCAAGAGAGGCTTGTTCTGCCTCCAGCCTGCAATCAGAGATGCTCAAATGTCATTTAATGTATTTTTTGTGAGATTAGAAAAGATGAATTCAATGCTGCAAGCTGAAACTAGGACCAGCACTGGCCAGAGGTTGATGCACAGCAGTGAAGGACTTGGGATCTCAGTGCCCCGGGCCCCTTCAGAGCACCCCCGGGAGCTGAAATTTACCTCTTAGCAAAGACTAATGTCTACAGTGTAGCCAGAGCAGGGGCCATAGTTCTGCCTGCCTACGGGACTGTTCACATTGGTCCAAAACAAGGGTGAAAACAGAGGCCATTAGGCTGAAAGCTAGGAGCACGATGCCTGTGACCCGGAACAGGAAACCACCAGGCTAGGATCTAGACTCAAGGGTGAGCTGCTGGCCAATTGGAGGCCTGCTGGAGCAGGCTGACCGCTGGTCACAGCATGCCTCCCCATTGCTTCCATATTATCTCCCTTTGGCAAGTGTTTAAGGTTGTGTGTGATACTGTTGTGCATATGGAAGACAGAGAGGTCTGTGAGGACTTGGGGCAGCCAAGTGGGGCACAGATCTCATTTGCCCTACCTGGAATCCTCTTTCTTCTGATAACAGCACCTTCATTTTCCTTTAGGGGCCACCCCTTCTCTGCTCGGAGGCCACATGATTCAAGAGCCAACAAATTCCATTTTTTTCCCCAAACTTTTTCAAGTTGGTTTTCTGTTTCACATGACTGGGGGAAAAAAGTACACACCAATAAAAAGGCATTCTCTAACTTCAGAGGAGAGCAGAATGGGACAAGAAAGGCCTAAACAGATTGCTACAAGCCCATCAGGTGACTCCAGGCAGGTCTGTTCACCTCCCAGGGCCTCAGCCTCCTCATCTATAAAATGGGGACCCTTCTGAAAGCTTTGATACATACTCTGCTATTCTAGACATTTGAGTTTTTACCCCCAAACAAATCAAACTGTGGAGACAGGCCTGGGAAGGGCAAAGACAGCCTTGGCAGGTTTGTGCGAAAGTCAGAATCATGCTACCTAGTACCTAGGGCCACCCAGTGCCTGGTATCCAGGGTAGTGCAGGCTGAGGTAGACACATCTTGCTGCGGCTGCTGTGGTAGGAGTGGAGGTGGTTATCAGGCTGAGGAGCATCGTGGGGGGTGGTCAGGGGATGAGGTCCAATTGGCAGCATCCTTTAGTTTTGCATTTATAACTCAATGCCTAGTAGAGCCTATTGGCTTGTTTGCTTTGAGGTTGCAGAACTGTCACTATAAAGTGGCTTTGTGGCATTTGT
The DNA here is from genome assembly GCF_000276665.1 of Chinchilla lanigera. NCBI lineage: Eukaryota > Metazoa > Chordata > Mammalia > Rodentia > Chinchillidae > Chinchilla > Chinchilla lanigera. The sequence continues at coordinate 11,008,550 of NW_004955479.1, read as the reverse complement.
CCTCAGAAATAGAGGCAGAATTTCTGTCTGGAGGAGAAGCCACCTGCAAAGAAAAGCAGTCTAAAGTTCAGGGTCTTTAGGAAATGGTAACCCAACCCCACATCTCAAAAAGGAGGCCTGTGGCAAAGAGCAACAAAGCAGGGATGAACCCTCATGAAGGGCCCTGGGAGTGCTTTGGCTGAGCCTGAGAGAGGGGTGGGAGAAGGCAGACGGGCTGCCCCAGCAAGGTGGGAGCAGACAGAGGCACACTGGGGTTACTGCAGGAAGGGACATGAACCACCAAGTCTAAAACCAAAGGCACTCAAGTTTTTCAGTTTCTATAAAGTGTTTCACTTGTGTCTATAGGTACAGCTTTATGAAGTGCCCCTCCATGATCTTACCATGCTTCAGAGGGAGGTGGGCTGGAGGCAGCACTGGGTAGAACAGCAAAAGCCCAGGGCAAGAGGTTACCATTTCTGAGGACTCTCTCAGACCCTCGAAGGACAAGTTGGAAGGCCCAGTGGGCTGGAGTTGTCCTTCAGGTCACCCACCTCCCCTACCCAAGAAGAACATTATTTACTCCCTCCGCTTGAGATGAGGCAGGCCTGTTCCACTCCGGCAGGCCAACTGGGGGCAGAGCAGGAGGAAGTTAGCAGTGTGGCCGCTGTGTTCAGGGCCCACGTCAAGCAAGGACAGTGGACAGACCCAGGGCTGCCGCCCAAGAAATGGATTTCCTGGCAGAAATCAGGCCTGGCTGTCAAACAGCAGCAAATGACAGCAACAAATGATCTTTTGGAGAGGTAGGGGTGATGTCCTGAAGGGCAAATTCAAGACAGAATTTCTGGACCTTCGAGGTTCTTGGACCCTTGGTATTTGGGGAGGTCCTTGGAAATGGTAACGCGTCCCCTAGATCCATCCCACTGCGTGGCCCCTGGTGGCCTCTTGCTCTCTCAAACAGCACGTCAGTCCAGCCTATCCAGCTTTAAAGCATACAAAGCATATACAGGCCCTGCACGCTGGAGCCTCTGACGGCCTGCTGTGTGCCTGGGCCTTCTTGGTTTTCTAAAGGAAACTTTAAAGTTTTAATTTAATATTGTTAGGTAAAGTCATGTTCTCTGTGGCCCTTTCTCTCATTACAGTGGTCAGAGGAGAGACAGAGGAGGCTGGGAGAAGCAAGCAGCACATCGCCAGGCTCCTGGAGGGCCACCGCTAGCTGTCACCCCGGGCCTCAGCTCCGCTGTCTCACGTAGGACCCTCATTCCACACTGCCTGACCACCTTGTTTTCTTAAGAAAGCTGTAACTGCGGCACATTCACTGTGGCTCTTTATGGCTTTCCATATGTGTAATCGCTCTTTCTCTCTTCAGTTTTTCCAGCTATTTTTTCTTTTATATAAATGCTCATAAATTTTACTGGTGAAAAGTATAAAAAAAAATACTTAAAAAGAGCAGCTTGTTGGAAAGAAAGTGGGGAGGGGGTGTGCGAAGCAGAACGTAGAAAAAAAGCTCCGCGTTATGTACTTAATAGGAAAAAAAATTTTTCAGATTTTAGGAAAAAGAAAAGATTCCTCTGTAATTTCCCTGACACTTGCCTGGTGCTCAACTGAGCTGTTGCTGGGTGTACTCAGACCCCGGCTGTTCTCTCCTGTGCTGCGCTGAGGAGACCTGGCGGAGGCCCCTCAGGCCTGGGGGGAGCAGCAGCCAGCTGGCACTAGATGCAGCGACCTCTGGCTGCATCTGTGGTCTCTCAGCTGGCAGGCTACATGGGCTACGTGTGAGTCTCAGGATCCGGAAGCCCCAGGGGGTTGGACTCAAACATCTGGAAAGTCCTATGGTCTTATGATTAACTAAAGCAAGAAACTGGCCCTGAGGCCCCTTTGGATCACAGTTCCCTGCCCTTCAGAGAAGCAGCCATAGACTCTGTTGGCTCCCTTCCCTCTTGCATTCTTCCCTTCCTCCTTATCCACACAAGTCCACTTCTTTTTGAAGCAGCAATGTGCCTCCAGAGTTGCTGCAGAGCAATTTCCCAGCCTCTCTTGCAACTGGATGTATGTATGTGATGTAATTCCAACCAACAGAATATAAATTTAAGCTAAGCATGGTGGTGTACACCTGTCATCCCAGCACTCTGGGGGTGCTGAGGCAGGAGGATACCAGTTCAAGCTCAATATGGGTAACGTAATGTCTTAGCAAGACCCTGTCTCAAAATGTGACAATGTAAATAAGGGCTGAGGATATAGGGAGAAGGCCCTGTGTTTAATCTCCAGTACAGGAAAAAGATAGACAGATGATGAAGATAGATAGATACATAGATTGATAGAGCGATAGATCAATCAATAGATAGATAGATAGAACGATTGATTCTTTTAAATCCATGAACCAGACAACTCAGCTTGCTCATGATTTTGCCTCTTGCTCTTCTTGACTGCCTGAAATTCAACCATAAAATGGAAAAGGAGCAGCTGTTTTGCAACTAGAGGGTCAAAATAACCAGGTCAAAATAATCATGACCTTTTAGTCAGCCACCATCAAAGGAGGTCCCACAAGAACATAATAGATCTGAAAATTTTCTATGACCTAGTGACGCGTAGCCACCAGAACGTCTTTGTAGTACAACATATTATTCACGTTTGTGGTGGTGCTGGTGTAAACAAATCCACTGCACTGCTAGTTGTATAAAAGTACAGCCCAGGCAATTATGCATGGTATATAGCACTTGATAATGATAATAAATGACTATGCTACTGATGTATTTACTGCACTATACTTTTCAAAGTTAGTTTAGAATGCACTTCTTCTACTTATTAAAAAGATGCTTGCTGTGGAACATTGTGCTGTGCTATGCCAGAGGCAGCCTCACACACCTGTGTTCACAGTGTCTCTGGATTGCATCATTTTCTCGCCTCTGTAACCCTGTGCCCTTTGGCCCCCACCCTCTCTCAGCCTGTGCTACTCTACTGAAAATTAGGACACAGCAGTAGTCCTTCGCATAGACCTGAGAAGAGGCAATGCAATGAGCACCATAGTGTATTAGGAGACACCTTGGCACACAGTAAGTACTAAGACAGAAACTAGGAAGGCTGTCAGAGCCCAAATACTCCTGCCTCGGGGCCAAGGCTTCTTCAGTTTGGTCTGAGAATCACCTAGCCCCAACCCCGCCAAAGATTCCAATTCATTTTGGGGCTGGAACCCAAAAGCCATCCTATAAACAAGTCTCCATGGACGCTGCTGCAGATGGCCCATCGGCCACGCTTGGACAGGTGGTGACAGAGTGGTTTTGGTGTTAGACAAACCCAGACACAAATCTTGCTCAATTTCTACCTGTGTGGCTTTGTATGGCTTTTGAAATGTCTTAAGGCCCTGCTTTGTTTTTATCTGAAAAATGAACATTAATATTAGTAATACCCTCCAATGAAAGTGAAATAAAAATACTTGTGTAGAGGACATAAAAGTTATAATCAGACTCCAGTGTGCAAAGGTATAGCTCATCTTATTTATTTATAGCTTCTATTAACATAGCCCATAACCTTGTATTTCCACTAACAGCAGAAAAAGTTCAGGCTGGAAATTCTAGCACAGCTCACTCAAATGGCTTCCAGTTTAAAAAAAAAAAAAAAAAAGTCTCCTGTGGGACATTTTAACCAGACTGGGAATTCTTCTGCAGATATCCAGGTTCTCCAGGGCCTCCACAGGCACAGCTGGTCCTGGGCACTCACATGCTCAGTGGATGTCCACAGTGCCACCAAGTTGCTGGCTGCATGGCCCTGGGGCTCGGCCTTCTTGCCTCTCCTCGAAGCCTCCTCACCTGCCAGGTCCCTTGTGTCTTTGCTCAGAGCTCTCAACAGCTGCACCGTTGTGCTGTGCCTGGCCATATGGCTGCTTCAAATATCTGCTGAGTCTCTTTCCTCAGCCATTTAATTCGCTGTGAAGATACCATAATGGATATGCTCCTTCCCTGGGGTTTGGTCATCCCAGACCACTTCATTCCACCAACTAGCCCAACAACTCCTCTCTTTACAAGCTGAATGGAAAGGAGGGGGCTCTTCTTACTTCATTCTGCTTTCTTCCCTGTCTCTGTGTCCTCCTGGCACTTGTCATGGGCATCCATAATCTTCTCTCTCTCTGTCTCTCTCTCTGTCTCCTCCCCCCCTCTCTTACACACACACACACACACACACACACACACACACACACACACACACACAGAGCCTGGCTTTTACAAACCAAATTCTTCCTCTTGAGACTAGTGTTCCCATTGCAGTCTTACACAAACCCACTCAGCTCTTCAGCTGATGTCTTGCTTCTAAGAGCTGTCTGGCTGCCCTGAGGACAAAGCAGGCAGACCCTCCATCCCTGCTCCCCAGTGCTGGGGAAGGATGGGGAGGGGAGAAGGAACCTCATTAGGATCTGAAAATAGCACCCCTTTAGCTCTTTTTTAGTTTAATTACTTTTATTGGTACACTCTAGGTGTGCATAATGATCACATTCATCAAGGGGAATTTGTACCTGTATGTGATATATCCTGATTCTTCTTTTTTCCCTGACCCCCTTCCCTACCTTCAACCCCTCTTCCTCTCCTTATTTACAAAAGCATTGTTTCCATCTATTCTCTTTTTTTATCTTTTCCCTTCTTTCCTCCCTCCCCCCTCCCTTGTTCTCCTTCCCATTTGAACATTTTCTTCCTATTTCCCAATATCTATTATACATTTTGGTCCTTATTTACCCTTTCAGTTTCTCATACCAGAGAAACAATGTGATATTTAAACATGTGTGTCTGATTTATTTCACTTAAGAGTATGGTCTCAAGGTGCATCCATTTACCTAGAAATGTCTCAAGCTTACCCTTCTTTATGGCAGAGTAGTACTCCATTGCATTAAAAAATCTTCTTCATCCATTCATCTGTTGATGGGCATTTGGGCTGTTTCCAAGACTTAGCTATTACAAACTATGCTGCTATAAACATGGGTGTGCATATATTGCTGTAGTATGATGCTTTTAACTCTTTCAGGAAAATACCAAGAAGGGGAAAAGCTGGGTCAAATGGAACCTGTAGTTTTAGTTTTTTGAGGAATCTCTACACTGATTTTCACAGTGGTTGTACCAGTCTACACTCCCACCAACAGTGGAAAGAGGTTCCCTACATCCCACTAACATTTGTTATTGATTTCTTGATGACAGCTATTCTTTCTGGAGTGAGATACAATCTCAGTGTTGTTTTAATTTGCATCTCTCCGATGACCAGTGATGTTGTACAGTTTTTTGTATATTTACTTCTTGTTTGTACTTATTCATCTGAGAAGTGTCTATTCATTTCAGATGCCCATTTTTGGACTGGGTCTTTAAATTTGGGGGTTTGGGAAATGTTTCCCTTTTTGCATTCTTTATATATTCTAGATATTAGTCCCTTTTCTGAGGAACAACTGGCAAAAAAATTTTTCCCACTGAGTGGGTTGTCTCTTCACTCTGTTCTTTCACTAGCACCCCTTTAACTCTCAAAGAGAACATGCCTACTTACCTATGGCCTGGGCTGGAGTAGGTGCTAGATGGTCATAAACCAGTGGCTGTTCATATTCAGTTCTCGGATTAGTGAGAGTGGTCACCTTAAAATGTGCTCCTGCCACCTCCCCACCATAGGAAATGAGGCAGGTGGAGGTAGAGGCTCTCTGTCTGTTGAGGTCATGTGACTACCTTTCTCTCAAAGGTCCAGAAATGCCCCTACCAGGATCTCTACCTTTAAGTCAAACACCATCCCTGTATGGTCATGTGAAATATCAGTACTCCTGGGACAATGTATATTTTAGTAGCTATCCAGGGGTGAGTTACCTATTTTGGCCCTAAGATCCCTGAAGATGGCTAGGCCTGCAGGCCCCTCATTTTCCTGAAGGCAGGGAAATAGGGCAGTGAAGAGGGTCCCCAGGCATGTTAAGCTGCCTCTGGGGCTGCAGAGCAACCCTCTGTCTCCTCTTCAATGCTGAACCCACAATGCCAGAGGAAGCAAAGCCTGTTCAAACTTATATTTATTTCTCTGCAGTCTGGGCAAAGGTGTGGGGAGGGGATGCATAACCTGGGTTTTAGGAGGAGCCCTAGGCCTTGGGGAGGAGGCAGGTTTTGCCTGCTGTACTCTCAGTAGTATTGCTAGTAGGGGTGATTCAGGGTGTGCTCCATTATGGTCCGGATCGCCATCCACGTCTCCTGAGCCGTGGGGATGATCTGTGTAGCTGGCAGCAGGAAGCCATAGTGCCCTGTGTCCCGGAGCTCAAATGTAAAGGCATACTTGATGCCATTGTCATAGGCCCAGTCCACGGTGACTCCACTGGCTACATCTAGAAACACAAGAGCCCCAAAGATTCCCCCAAAGGAAGGAAGGAATGGGGTCTCAGGGTACAGGGGCATCATACGTGGAAAGTGAACCCTGGGAATCAAACCCCCACCCAGCCCAGAGCACATCACACTTCCTGGCCCAGGTTTCATCCTGGGACACACCCTGCCTACCCAGCCCACCTCTTCCCCAGCAAACAGCAAGCCACAGAGGCCACAAGGCTGAGGCTCTTTCCCTGCAAGGAACTCTGCAATAAGCCAGGCTTCAGGAGCTGTGCATTGATACCACCAAGGAGCAGCTGCCTGGGAGCCACTGTCCACCCTACTCCCTAGTTGTGATAGGCAGCTTTGGCCCAGACCTGCTAAGCCTGTGGCACTGCTATATGGCCAGCCAGGCCACCAGTAAGTTCAGTCTGCATCTTCCTGACCCCAGGTAGATATGGCATCTGGGGCAGTCATCAGGGAGGCTCACTCACAGAGGGTGGTACTGATGCTGCCAAAAATGTACTTGATCCCATGCACCTCATACAGAGCCTTCACTGCATCCTCGGCAAGACTGTACTGCAAGACAACAGCAGAGAGGGAGTGTCTGGGGCTCAAAGTGGTTCCCACACTCCCTGCACGCTCAGCAGCTGATGAGAAGTACAGACTTAGTCCCAGAAGTTGATGGTGCAGACAGCTCTTCTGAGAAGGGAACACAGCACCTCCAGCCTTGAACTTGATGCAGAGAAAAACAAGCTTCCCATCCTCCCAAGTATGGGCTCTAGCAGTCAGACCCTCATTTTGAGGAACAAGAGCCTGAACCCTCCAGAAATGTGTCAAACAGATTTTCAAGGGAAGAGGTCTCCTCCCCCAAGCCCTAAGCAGCCAATATTACCAGTTCCTTTTGGTTTGAAATAGGTTCCACAGAGTGGCCATATGGATACATGAGCATCTGAGAGTAGCTGTGGATGGAGATCAGAGCCTTGAAGTTCCCATGGCCTGTGATAAAGTCCACAATGGCGGCCACCTCTGGCTCTGACTGAGGTGACGGCCCATGGTATGTCTCTGAGCAGGGGTTGCTGTGAGAGCCATTTCCTGGAAGTAAAATAAAACCACTCAAAGAGTTGGAATTCCCGGGTGGAACAGAGACAGTCCTCACAAAATATTCATCTGTTCCCTGATGTTTCCCAGCCTCCTTTGCAGTTTGGTTGAGGTCATGTGACAACATCTGACCAATGAAAATGAGCAGAAATGATGTATCATTTCTGGGTTGAGTCTGTGAAGGGCAGGAATGACTTGCACACTCTAATCAGTTTGCCTGGCTGGAAGCAAAATATTTTAGATAAAAGTAGCATCCCAGGTCCCTCTGCCTCCACTAGAAGAGAGTTGCCAAGGACAGTCACCTACCCACATTGGATTTTGAGTGCATGCAAAATAAACTTTAATTGCATTAAGCCATTGAGATTTGGAAGGGGTATTTGTTACTGCTGCACACCGACACCTCATATATCAGAGATACAGAACCACACTATGACCCAGCGTTATAGTTTGTGTCTAGATGTCCCCCCCCACACAAGCCTCATGCAGTCATGGCGGGGTGGGCTTCTCAGAGGTGGGTGGATCTAGAATGTGTGGTGCTGAGATTTAGGGTATGTGATCAGTCAATCAGTCCACTGTTTGGTTTGACATAGTTCTGGCTAGGATTAAGGCTGGATGTGCTAAACCCACCCTAGGGCAGGTAGCCTGCACATAATATAAAGGACAGAAAGAGGCCTGTCCCTCCCTCCCGTGTTGCTTTTGTTGTTCTGTGGGCACCATGAACTGTTCTCCTCTGTGATGGCCTCTGTCAAGCCGCCCTGACTTGGAGCCAGCTGATTATGGACTGAAACCTCTATAAACTGTGAGCTAAATAAACATTTCCCCCTGTTAACTTTGGGTGTCAGATATTTTGTCTCAGCAATGAGAGAAAGTAACTAAGACACCCAGCAACTCTGCAGCCCAACAAGGAGCCCCCTGTGGTTGTCCTTTGGGTACATCCTGAGCGGGGTTCCCTGGAAAGGCAGGCCTGCCTCAGAAGCTACATCCATGGGCACCAGAGGTCTCTGCCCCATTCCCAGCTGCCCCTGAGCAGCATTGCCTCTGGCTGACCCTTCTTGAGTTCACTGCTAAATGCTCAGACTTGGTGTCTGGTCAAGCTTTGCCCCAGCCATGGCTACAGGTGCTCTGTGGACTTGGGAGCCAGGAAAGGACAGATCACGTCCCCATCACTGCCTGAAGCTGGTCTGAGAACCACAAGTGCAAGAAGTCTTGGAAAATTCTTCTTGAGGCCTATGTGGAGGAAAGAGCAGAGAGGAAATGTGCATCTAGTCTTGACAAATTTAATTTGTTCCCATATCCTCTTCACTTCCTTCCCTCCTCTTCCACTCTTCTTATGCTTCCTACCTCTCCAAGGGCCATGTTGTGGAGGGTTGGTCAAGATTTGTAGGTTACAGAAACATGAGGAAGAGATCACCTCAGCCCCTCCTTCCCTCCCTCCTCTCTGAAATAGCTTCACCTAAGCCCAGGTCAGAGGCTAGGGAGCTCACCAAGTTCTGAAGCCAACTGATGATTTCAGAGCACCCCTTTTGCACGTGACCAGCAGACCAGGCCAGTGACCAGTTCAGATGAGGCTAGCAATGCAGCAGATGGCAGGCATGGTGGAAGGCAAGGTCTCCGGACTACTCCTGACACAGCCATTAGATTAAGGCAATAATAAAGCCATAAACAAAGTCTTCCCACCTGAGTCACCGACCCAGATGCCATCCTATCACCTGAGAGCGCATCCCCTCTTGGTTGGCCATCCATGCCTGTGCCAGGGCACCCTGATTAGAAGGAGACAAGACTGCCAAGAACAAGAGGGTGAGGGGCAGCCCTCTGGGCTGGCTAACAGTGGCCCTGGCTGTTGTGTCTGCCCCGAGCCCCTGCACCTGCTGCCCCTGATGAACGACAAGTAGCAACAGATGAGCTAAGTGAGCGAGCGGGAAGGCTGAGAGCTTTGTCTGTGTTTGCAGCCCACGCACAAAAGCGGTTCCCCTGCCAACAACCAGGTGGCTTTGCCCAAATATGGAGAAACACTTCAGGCCATTAGTTCTGGTTTGAGCTAAGCAGAACAAACTAATCTTCCCCTGACCAAATGGGAATTAGCTGCCTGCCTCTCTGACGTTCAGTCAAGGTCCTTTGAGCCTGCCTGTTTCACAAGTACCTGCTAATGGATTCATTAGCTATTTATTTTTCCTTCTCTAAAAATGTAATTTGTAGCAAAGGGAAATCTCTGGAAGGACATGGTAAATTATTAAAAGCAGTAATCTTTGGGTAGTGGGATTATGGGAGCTTTTTGGCCCCTCTGGGCTTTTTTTTCCCATAATTGTTTTTTACATTGTATATATACAGGGATTTTTTTTTCCCTGTGGAGAAACCCACAAAAGTTATTTTCTTTTAGATGTAATTTGCCTTTCTCTGAGCTGGCTATCTGAGGATCTGCGGACACTGACTGCAGTTGGTGCTGTGGGCCCACCTGGATGCCCACCCAGGGCAGACTCCTGGTCATGTGGAGGTGGAAATGCCTAACTTGACAGTCCTGCTGCTTTACAGCAGCGGTGACATACAGAGCCTGGACCCTCCCACACCCGCCACTGTGGGTTGAGGGGGACTCAATCCCAGTGCTTTAGAACAGTCCTTAGTTTTCAATGCGAACAGACATCAAGAAGCCAGGTTTTCAGAGCCGTGAGCATCCAGACCTAGAATGTTCTCTGCCATAGGTCTGAACCAGCTTATGGATCTACTGTGAATAGCAACGACACGGTCCCCTCTGGGACTGAACTCCCCTACCCACACCCATGAAGTGTGGATACCACATCTGGAGGCCAAGGGTGGTGTATACATTCTGGTGACTGTCTTGGCTGGACCCAGCATCCCACCCACCCAACTGTTACATTCCTTGGGTCCATGTACTATCTCTGGGCTTTGGAGAGGGTGTTCAGTTTCCCCCCTACCCATGAAGGAGAGAGAATCAGAGAAAATAGCAGGGAATTCAGGAGCAGACTCCCCCCAGCCCAGTGGTGGGCTCATATAGCCCTGCAGATATGCACCAGCCCGCCAGTCCACTAGCCCAAGGTCACAAAGTAATTGGTCAAAAATCAAAGCCAAGCTCAAGTCGTCTCTGATGGCAAGAATCTGGCTCCTTCTATATTGGAACTATTACTTTGACCTTCCCACAGGGTAGATTTCAGGTCAGAGCTCTCAGGAAATAAGTTCAGAGATGTTTCCTTGGGTTGTGCTCCTTTCAGGGAAGCGTTAGGGACATTTCAGATGTGCTGTAAATGCCGGGTTTTGAATGACTGGCAAGACTATGTCGTGCCTCCTGCTCAGGTTAGGATTCAGTCTTTGCAGTTGTCCTCATTTAGCAGCTGGGAGCTCCCTTAATGATCCCATAAAAGCTTGTATATGTATATTTGTATTGTATTTGTATGTATACTTGTATTTGACACAAACATAACCCTTACCATAGCCCAGGGCCAATCCTACGCACACACTTGCCTTCCCTAGCCATGACACACACATGTTAGCTCACAGTATTGTCCCCGCCTCCCAAGTTATGAGTCAACCCAACCTGACAGAGTGGGACAGCCTGCCCAGGACTGCAGCTCACACACCTCCAAAGCCTGATTTCCAGTTCCTGTTGAGATCCACGCCAATGCAGAAGACTCCTGGTCTGATAGACTTGTTCTTCCGCCACAAACGGTTCTGAGAAAGCCCAGGTCAGGTGACCTCATTCACTGGGCCCACTCCCTGGGCATGGGAGTGCTGCCATCCTGGTTGATGAGGAGGGGTCTGGTGGGGTAGGGATGAGCAGAAGGAAGAACCCCCAGGACAAGATGGGGCTGGGCCAAGGCTGCAGGTCAGGTATGCTGTGGTTGAAGCCAAAGTTTAGGGGGAGGCCAGAGCACAGGCTGCCAATGGTGGGCAGGGGTTGGAGGGCAAGAGGCCATAACTGCAGGCCTGAGAAGCCCTCCTGTCCTCTGCGAAGCCCTCAGAGGGACCAGCTCCAGAGGACATGGGGGCCTTTCTTTGCTCCACTCCAGAACTGACTCCTGATTCCCAAGCTTCCCATGTATCCTCACCATGCTGTGGGTGAAAGCGAACCCATCAGGGTTGGTGACGAGCTCTATGAAGATGTCCATGGCCTTCAGTATGTTTGTCAAGATGCCGTCTTTGCCATACTCGCTGACAATCTGCAAGAAAGCTTGAGGGATGGGAGGCCCTGCTAGGATCTCCCCAGAGGTAGAACAGGACATTTGCACAGCCAGTGGCTGCAGAAAGGGGTGGTATTGGGCCATCCAAAATCAGAGGCTTGGATTTTAAACAACTGGAAGGCAGAGGATAAGACATGAGCTCTGTGCTGCCAAGAGCACCTGGTAGCTGTTCCAGGGGACAGGAGAGATAGAGCACCCTGAATTTGAGGGAATGAAGTTTCATTTTTCAGCTGGAGGTGACCTTAACTATTCAGGCAGCCCCTCCCTTTCCAGCCCCCATCACAGCTGCCCCTCGTATGCAAGTCCCTGCTGACCTTCTTGGCAGTCCAGATGCCAGTGGCATGAGTGATCCACTCCCGGGAGTGAATCCCAGTGTCGATCCAGATGGCCGGGCGCTGAGAGCCTCCAGTGCTGAACTGGGAAAAAGAACCAAAGAGGTTTGAATGGAGACCTCATGGTGCACTTGCTGGGGCTTCCTGGAAAGACGCCCCAGGTGCACTGACAGTGCCTGGGATGGCTCCATGGGCCAGATGTGCTTGGCCCAAGCACAAGTGAGGGTGAGTGAGGGTGCGCAGGTATCTGCACATGTGCCCAGCAAGTACTGGTGTTGGGAGACTTCGGCCATACGTGCTACTCTCAGAGGGCAAAATGAGATCCAGCGGGAAGCACAGGATTTCCCAGGACTGAGAACATCTGAAGATTAGTGCTTCTTGAACTTTAATAGGCACATGAATCAATCCCCTGGGGATCTTACTAAAATGCAGATTCTGATTCAGCAGGGCTAGCGAGGGTTCTGAGCGTTGGCATTTTTAACGTGCACCTTTCCAAGGAACAGCGATGCTCTGTGCAAGGACCACACTTTGGATATCAACGTCTTAGACAATACTAAAGAGAGACCGTGACGGCGTCTTGTAGGGGGATGGCAGCAGAAACAGGAGAGGCCAGAGGCCGAGCTATACAAGGCCGTCAGGCTGCTCAGGAGCACCCAGCCGAGCATGGCTGAGGGCATCAGGGATTATCTTTCCTGAAATCTGATGTCAAGTGCCCTGTAGGGCCCACGGGTACATTTTAAGGCACCTGCTAAGAACTGCTTTCTGGTGGGCTCTGCACTTATCCACCCTGCCTCCTTCATGCCAAGGGCACTACCATGGCCAGGTTTACTCAAGCCTTGCATCAGGGGCTCCTGTCAAGGCCTGAGAGGTCTGTCCAGAGATTCAGGCCTATCTGTGCGCCTCCCTGAACCGGATGACCTCAGTCACCATCAAATGAACCTTCCACATACCTAACGTTACCCATTTAGCAAGTAAAGCAACAGAGGCAACAGGAATAGCAATGACTCACCCACGAGCACATCCCCAGTCCAGGGTGACAACTGCCACTCTGTAGCTGCAACTCCTTAGCAACCCTCCCACCACTTCCTGCCTAGTCACCACACTGTCACCTGTCCATACTTCAAGGGTGGTTCCCTCAATGTCACCCGAGGACAGCGGTATACACATCTTCCTTCTCCTCAAAACTGCCACCCACCACTGCCCTTGAGAGCTCAACCTTGGGCCACAGGCTGTCACTGTGGTCTCCTGGCTGTCCCTGAGCTTTTACCTTCAGGACAAGAATGGACCGGTTTTCAAAGCTGTGGCCAATGTGAATTTTGGAGACGATATCTGAATGCTCAGTTACAAAGTTGTCGATCCAGCTGTAGATCTGAAAGGAATGAAGTCAGACTGGTAGGTAAACAGGAGACAGGTGAACCCCAATATGTCACAGAATACTCTCCTCCCCTACCCCCATCCACCTGCTTCATTGCTTTCCTACTCTCTTGAGAGTCTATAAGAATCAGATCAAGAATTGCAAAACTTGAAGATGCCCTCAGAGCTCAGGGCAGTGAGCATGACCCGCTGATTGCCAGGCCCTCCCCCCTGCGCAGAACAGTGCCTCCGCCTGGCAGATGAGCACAAACTGAGTCTGCCTGAGTGCCCAGCCCGAGCTGGTGGCTCTCTGTGGTTGGAAATTCTCCCTTGCCTTCATTCTTTGGCCCTTTCAGTCCATTTGACAGATCTCACACATACCTTCCAGTGTTTTTTTATTTTTTTAAATCCCTTTTAGACTCAGCCACCTGAAGGCAGGGTTCATGTTTTATTGACCTCTGGCATCAGTAATGAGACAGCTATTTTAATTCATTCTCTCAATCTTTCAATACACATAATTAAGAAATATAAGAAAGAAAATGGATTATCTAGTACAGGCCTTGTAAAATGAGAAAATGAGGATAATAAGAGAGTGGACAATATCGACAATATTATGTCCTTAACATAAAATGAAACCTGTGCCTTGAGTTTTCTTCAGGAGTGGTCATCTCTGCACCCTCCTTTTTTTTTTTTTTTTTTTTTTGCACCCTCCTTTATGTTCTCCTACACACTGCCCTTTGTAAACAAGTCACCATCAGCCACATCTGCCCTAGCTGCCACTGTGATCATGAATTTTTCTCCCAGCAAAGGCAACTCTGATTCTCTAATGCACCTGGCTTCCTGCCCCTTAGATCATTAACCACCTACAGCTGGGGCCACCAAACACCAAGACTGGTCATGGAGCAGTCAATGGATCCCCCACCAGAGGATGGGACATCAAGGCAGCTTTGGCCGAACCTGTCCTGGCCCATCATGGGTCCCCGCCCAGCAGTTGCTGTCTTGCCCAGCAGACTCTTCACTCTGCTCCATACCACTTAGGGCGGTACTGTTGAACAAAAGTCCCCTCTATCTGCTGGATTCTGGGCCACTTTAAGCTGAGTGCCTAGCAGACTATCTAATGTCTCCCCAAGTTCATAGCCTCGTACAGACCTCCGTTGGTCTCTGCCGGAGTCTGGAGACTAAGGGGCCCAGTTGCATGAGAGACATGGAGCTTGACCCAGACAGGCCTACCTCCTCCAGGGTGTGGTAAGAGGAGTAGCTGAAGCTACTGGTGCTGCGCTCCAGCCGGCGAGCCTTTGCCATGGCTTCTCTCTCCTCATCCAGCAGCACCTAGGAGAGGGGAACCGCATCAGAAGGGCAGGCAAGGGCTGGGCTGACTGGGCCTCTTTGGACCCAGTCTTGCTTGGCTGTCCATAAACATGGCATTGACGCAGGAAATCAAGCCACTGTGAGAATGTGCCACACAAAGGAAGACTGCCACGGGGGACGACTCTGCCGGCTGACTGGCATACACACTGCCATTTTTCAAATCAGCACAAGAGAAGGAGTCTGGAGAGCCAGGTTCTAGGTCTTTCCTGCCACCAACTCACTGTAGAACTGGCTGTGGGATTAGTTTCCCCAGCTTGAAATTTGAGGCAGCAATGTCTGTCTTATTGATGTAATAATGGATATGATGACATTTTGGAAATGACGTTCTTGGTCTACTGCCAACATTCATTAACATTCTGTTGAATCTGGACCCCAGCAGAACCATGGGCACTGACCCCTGGGGAGAGCAGAGGGTTCCTCTGACCCCCAGCATCAGCTCTAACACCCCTTAGATAGTAGCCTAAACAAGTGGTGTCAAGCCATTTGGAAAGATAGGTATGGACGAGTCTAGTCTCAATCATGATTAATGTGCCAGTGTCTTCATAAACCATGTCAGCTGCCTCCTAAACACAAATACAAGGGGAAAATGCAGGTCCTGTGTGCCAGTTTGGTGTTGGCACTCAGCCCTCCCATGCACTTCCCGCTGACCCTAGGAACTGCTCACATCATCCGGGGTCCTTTTCCAGCTTGGGTCACAGTGAGTTGGGCAGATGTCCTCCACCCAAGGTTGTACTCTTATCTCAGCACCCAGGGGCTAAGGCACCCCAGGATTCAGCACTGACTGTCCAGTACAGGAAATTCCACAGAGGATGCTGATCAGCACCCTCATCAACCCCAAAGCGTCCCTTGTTTACAGCTCTGGGTCACAACAGAGTCTGCAGGATGCTTTATTATGAGCCAGAGTCATATGGTTTATGAAGCATCTTTAAGCTCATGATCTCACTTGATCTGGTCAGACAACCAGATCCCAGGGCAAGGATTAATTCTTCTTGTTTTAGAGATAAAGAGACGGGAGAGATAACATGGCAAAGCTAACAACTGACAGAAGTAAGATAACTATATATTCCATTTCCTAGCCTTGGGTTCCTTGAGGCTAGCTATCCAAACTAAAGGCCAACAATAATAACATACACACGTAGATCTGTCTATCTATCTATCTATCTATCATCTATTTATCTAATCATCTATATGAAACAGAGGACACAAATCTAAAAAATGTTAACAATGGCTGAAAACTCCATTATAGTACTCTTGTAATTAAAAAGTTTTTTGAAATAATAAAAACCAAGTGCCCCTGAGCCTAAGAAAATAAGACACTAAAATGCCAAAAATATATACACCAAAATGCTAACAATGCCTATTAATATAGAAGATTGGGTCTTTGAGAAATTTTTTTCTCTATTTTTTCAGTTTACAATGTGCTTCTACTACTTCAGTAAGTAAGGACTCTTAAGTGAATAAATAATGCTAAACCCAAAAGCCCTAATGGCTATTGTGAAACAGCAGCAATGGGCTTCGATCCTGGGGCTGGGAGAGAGGGTCTCCCCACCTCCTGCTGCAGGGTCCATGACTAACACATCCTGCTAGAGGGTCCATGACTAATACATCCCTGAGGGCCCAACCCACTTGTTCGTGACTCTCAAGTTCGTAGATTTCAAAATGGGACTGAAAATCAATGTCTGGGGCTCATTTGATTTTATTTTTGAGCACTGATTACATGCTAGGCAATGATAATTGCAATATTTTCCAGCTGACTGACGAGGCTGAGGCACTCCCCCTTGGGCAAAGCTGGGATTACTAGTTAAGTTAAACATGGCTGGAGAAACCCTGATCCTTGCTGGCCACCCCTGACAAGTACCACCCTGGGAAGCTCTGCCAGAAGGAATGCGCCTTCTTCCCAGGAAATCCAGTCAAATCTCAGCAGCCCACCATGACCGATGTGTGCCTGCCACTATGGGCTGATGACCAGCTGTGGTAAACAGCTGCAGGGACAGCAGCTGGGCCAGGGCAGGCCTGGTCCCTGCTTGTGCTCATTAGAATGAAGTTACAGGGATCAGGGGCCTAACCTGCTAGGTTCTGGCAGGGATCTGAGGCAGGGTGAAAAGCAGAGAGAAGAAACTGGGAAGACAGGACCAGGAGGGTGCAGTTCTTCCCACCCAGCCAGGTACACTCACGGGAAGAGTTCCCGCGAGGGCACCTTTTGTTCCACAACAGCTTGGAAGCAAATGGGAGGTCAGCACCACTCTACAAATAACACCAGACGCTCTCCCAACCTTGCGAATGGATAGGACACCCTCTTACGAGTTGGGAATGCTTGGACCTCACAGCTGGGCCCCAGTTCCAGGAACACTAATCCACCCTGGACAGAACACTGCACAGATGTTTATTCCCTTCCCAGAGTCAAAGGAAGAGGATGGGAGAGCTAAGAATGCGGCCTCGATACAGGCTCAGGATGCCTAATTATGGTCCTGTCAGGCTCCTCAGGAAAACACAAAAAAGACCAAGAAACTCAGAAGTCAACCATTCGCCTCCCCGGAAGCCATAACCTAACAGAGACAGTAATACTTTGGTGCCAATTAATTTATGACAAGGGTAAGGAATGCAGGGGGCGTTTAGTAAAGAACAGTACCCAGGGTAGGACAGCGAGGAGGCCAAGGGCCTGAAGGTGGAGCTGAGGCCTGCAGCAAGCGGACCTCTCAGCACTGACCCTCCCAGGAACACGGTGGGGAGTGCTGTGGCGATGTCTCCCCTCGTGGCAGCTCCAGCTCTCTCTTCCCCACCTCACGTTTGCTCTGTGGGCAGAGGCAGTGACAATGCGCATTTGCGGGGGGCGGGGGGGCTGCAGACCTTTAGTTGTTAGAACAGAGCCCCTCAGAGCTCAAAGCTGAAACTCTGACTTCACTGCCAAAGGGCAAAGTTAAAACAACACACAGACAGGAAGAGAGGCAGATGGCACAGGAGCAGAGAGTGTGGCTGCCAGAGCCAGGCTGTCTTTAGTGAGACCCCGACTCGGACAAATTACTAACTTTCCCATGCCTCAGTTTCCCTCATGAAATGGCAGTCATGTCATCACATACTTTGGCATATACTTTCAGTTGTTCTCATGTGGATTGCAGAGACTAAGGCCTACTGCCCAGCATGTAGTAAATGCTAACAAATGCTAGCTGTAGTGCTAACGCCACCGATGGCTACAGGGACAAGAGTAACTGCCAGGGTGACTCCAGGTTTCTGTGATGGGTCATTACAAGGCATGGCGAGGAAATCTGGAGTGAGTCTGTCAGGCTTGGATGGCAGATGCCCCATTAATGGCGGACACCCCACTTGAGCACCAAGTTAGCACCTGTCCCTCATGTGGCCCAACCTAGGAAGCTGGGTCCCCTTCTGTCCCTGCCTGTTTTTTAAATTTCAGAACAGGGTATCACTACATAGCCCAGGCCGGCCTCGAACTCAGCAATCCTCCTGCCTCAGCCTCCCAACTGCTAGGATTACAGGCGTGCACCACGACACCTAGCCTGTCCTTGCCCTCTATTTGCAGCCAGGCTCGGCTTCTCCCTTAAGGTCTCGCCCACAGTTCCTCCCTTCTTGCCTGCCTTCTCCTGCAATGCTCCCTGCTTCTCCCCTTGAGAGCCAGTGCCCACCTGCACCAGCCCACAGCATCTCTGCTTTAAAACCCTCCATCCAGCCAAGGAATACGTGTTGAGCACGCACTTCGGGCACTAGGGCACGCAGCCAACAAACAAAACTGTGTCCTTGTGGCACTCCCAGTCTAGTGGGGAAGACAGGAAATCAACAAGGGAAAGAGGTAAATTGTATAGGACATGAGAACAGGGAAAATGCCAAGGAGCATGGAGCAGGGGAGGAGCCGGCGTTAGGGAAGTAGTGGGGAAAGGGTACAATTTAAAATAAGAGGAAGAGGGGATGTGTGAGCAAGGTTTTAAAAGCAGTGAGTGAATCAGCCAAGCAAATATCTGCAGGGTGAGCACTCCAAAGATGGAGGGCCAGCAAACGCAAAGGCCCTGAGGCAGTAATGGGTCGGGTAAGTTCAAGGAACATCAAGGAAGCCCATGTGTGTGCAGCAGAATAAGCAAGGGGCAGAAGAGGGAACAGATCATGTGGAGCCATGTGACCACTTTCGGAACTTTGGCTTTTACTCTGAGTTGAAGAGAAGGCACTGGTGGGTTTTGGGCAGAGGAGTGACAGGATTGGACTTACAGATGTTCAGAGACCTGTACGGCTAATCCAACTGAGGGAGGACAGCTTGCAGACCAGGCTTGATGTCCTGAGCTATATTCTGAGGGAAGAGCCCAAGAGATTTGCTGGTGGATTGCATGTGGGTGTGAGCGGAGTCCGGAATGACTCTAAGTTCCGTGATTGGGTGGCTGGGGGGACAGCGTTGCCATTTCCTGAGCTGGGGAAGGCTGTGGAGGAGATAAGGGCTGGGGTGACCTAAGGGGCTGGAGGGGCCCACCAGACCCCCGGTGGAAATGGTGAGGAGGGGCCAGATACAGGAACCCAGAGCCGGGGGAGAGGGGCAGGCTGGAGCCAGGATAATAAGCCAGTCTTGAGGAGGTGGGAGGGGTTTGTGCCACATCCGGATGAGGGAGCAGGAAACCTACAGGCAAAGAGGAAGCAAAGAAGCTAGGACAAGGCAGGACAGCGAGGGCCCTGGGAGAGCAGGGACGTGGCTCGGGGAGGAACAGCACAGCTCGGGGAGGAACAGCACAGGCTGATTACGAGAGGTGGACGCGGGGAGTTGACTGCCGAGCTGGACCTAGCGTTTGGTTGCCACTGTCAGTCCAGGGTAGCTTTGCAGAAGGGAGGGCCAGGCCGCCCGCCAACATGGGCACCACCAGGGTAAGAAGTCATGTTCCCAGGAGTTTTGCTTTACAAGAAGTAGAGGAATTGGGGCGATAGCTGGAGTGGGGAAGGGAGGGGGATCAAGACAGGATTTTTTTAAGATGGGATAAATAACTATTTGGATGCAGGCGAGAATAATCCAATAGAGAAGGGGGAACTGTATTCTGCCCTAGATGGTCGGAGCATGGATGATTTTTGTTTTCTTCTTATGCTTTTCCCCTATTTCCCAAATTATCTAACATGAATATTTATTAATTTTGTAATCAGAAAAAAAGCCATTAAAATCCACAGCACTGATTGCTCAAGTGAAGCTTTTCCATGGTGACTCATCCTAGGGGGAAAAAAAGCAGCAAAGGGCTGCAAAGAAGGAGGAGGTGAAGAAAAATTAAATGCAAATAGAGCTCACTCAGAATCAGATAATTTCTTGCCTGGCCCACTGCAATTTCCTCACCATCCTCCTTCCTGTCTCTACCGGGCCTGTCCCCAGCTCAGCACTGTCGCTGGCAGAGTGGTTTTTCTGAAATGCAAATCTGATCAAAGCCCCTTAAAGTCTTCCCCACAGTTTGGGGGATACAATCCTGACCTCCGAGCGGGGAGAAAGTGCCCTCTGCGGAGCAGCACGGCCCGGTCGCCACTGGAGCAGAGGGCTCCCTCCCCTTGCCCAGCCCCCTCCCTGCTCTGCAGCCGCCACACACCGTAATTACCACCTTTTCAGCTCAAGACGTGCAGCGCCTCTTGTATTCTGCTCCCATAGCAACCTGCTCCCTCTCCATCGGTGCACTCATCCACTCCATTGTAATCACCGATTGACTCCCCTCCCCCACCCCCACACTCTCCCACTCCCCTGGATACAGCCCCGGTCGGTTTTTATCTTTGTGTTTCCAGCGCCTTGCCGCATCTAGGCACACAGTAGGCATCTCTGTGTCTGTGAGTGAGTGGACAGAGCCACCTCATTTTTCTCGGGCACCTGCCGGTCCCAGAGCCAGGGAACGTGCACTTCCTTTCCTTAAAAATCTCCCAGGCCTCTGGCCAAAATGAAAGCCAAAAGCAGGGGTTGTTGCCCTTTCTCTCAGCCTGCACCCAGCGCCAAACACACCCTCTCTTCTTCCCTTTCCTCTTCACATCCATTAATTCGATTAGCATTTATTAAGCACCAGCTAAGCGTCAGGAGTGTCAGGATGGATGAAGCTAATGCAACCTGGACCTTGAGGGGCAGAAGGGAGGGGGCCAGGGAGAGAAAACAACACATCAATAAGCACAGGCCTGTGCCAAAACAAGGGGGTAATTCCTTCTGGGGATAACTATTAAGGGTCCACTATGCAGGGCATACCATGCCGAGGGCAGGGGCTGGGACGATCCATAGGACAGAGAAAAGAGCTAGGCTTGTGTGTCCATCTCTGAAATCAGCCTGGTCACCAACAGCCTGGGTTCCAAGAAGCCCTTCCCATCCCTCAGCTGGTGCATGGCTCAGTCCTCTCCTGGGATCCACCCCCCATCACCACAAATTCATGGGAACAATAGCCGCCCCCCACCTGCAGCACCCTAGAAGCCACAGCGCAATCTCCAGGAAGCAGTCAGTGCTTGATGCTCAGTAGACCATGGCCTGCTTGGGAAACTCCTGCCTGGCTGGGTTAGGGCATTTTCCTGGGAGATCGCAACCCCCCCCCCAGGGGGAATGGGTGGGTAAAGAGGGGACCAGCAGAGAAGAATCAGAGCACAGATCCAGAGGAGCCAGTGGGGCAGGCTCAGAGGTGACTCTGGGGCTGTCCCTCATGTGCAGAATTCAACAAAAAGTTTTACCAGACCTCTGCATATCTGTCTGCCAAATGCTGCAGGGGTTCCCGGAGTGCAGCAGAAACGAGGAAAGGCAAACTTCAAAACAGAGGCATGAGCTAAAAATGAGAATTAGATTCTATTTCTTTTGATGTGGTGGCCTCTTTTGTCTGTGGGAGTTTCTCCATTTTTGTTTGTGGGGGATTTAATTAGAGAAACATCCCACCCTCGCATGTTGAGCGAGGAAACAGATGTGCCTGATGAGGGATAAAGGACTTTGAATGGACCAAGAGCCCCAGCCCTATGCTCGCATGGGAAAGGAATGCTGTCTAATGCGTTTATCCCTTGGCATGTGATGTCAAGTGTGTGTGCTCTGGGAGGCTCTGTGTTCCCACACTCCAAGCCCTTAGAAGAGATTAGCGCTGAACATCATGTCAGGAATGAATCTCTGTGGATACAGTTCCACAGGTACACGGCCAGCAACTGCATAGGAGAAAGGATGCAGTGGAAGGCTTAATGGCTGCGTGGTACCCAAAAGAATCATTTCCGAAGAAAGCTGTGCCACTAGCACCTTTCAAAGGATCTTCAGGACGTCACTAAAGACAGGACAGTGGAAATAGAATTTCATGTTCAGAGAAGACGCTGGACTGTGCAGCATCAGATGTGGTGTGGGGGTTAGGGTGCTCACGAGGAAGGGTCGGGTCTGCAGCCTTTCACCCAGAACTGTTCCTCTGGGACATTCCTGCCTGGGAGAGAAGCCCCAGCACAGACAGCCCTACAGCAGCAGGAGGAAAGCGTGGCAAGGGTCACACTAAGCTTCCTTTACTACCCCTAGCTTCTCTAGAGAACATGAACACTCCCACCCACCACCACCCTCCACCCCCAGCATTTTATTGCTGAAACTAAGGGGGACAGGAGGGAGCAGTCAGAAAGGCAAAGTCTATCAGAGGTGCCTGGGAAAGGCCTGAGTGATTTCCTCCTCTCCGCAGCCTTCCTGTCTCCTGCTTTGTTGTTAGCTGTAAATTCCTCCCGGAGAGGATGCACTGCAGTATCCTGCCACTGCCCCGTTATGAGTACTCTTCACCTCCATTAGCTCTGCCCTTAGGCTTAAATGTTCTCTGAGAAATGTGCAACCTAATTCCTTCCACGGCATGTTCATAAACACACAGATGGAGATCCAGAAGCAAAGTGCCACTTTCAGCCTGAGTATTTTTCCTCCCTAATGAGTCCCAATAGAAAAGGATAGAGAAGGTGAGAGCCCTGCCTGTGGACCAGGGTGAGATCTCACCTGGACATTCTTAATCATAACGCTGTAAGCAAGGCCATGAGACTCCAAGTAAGCTTTGATGTCATCCAGTTCAGAAAAAGGAACTCTCATGTCCACAGGAAGGCTGGGTCTGGCTGGGCCACGCCAGAAGTCCACCTTGTTCACAAAGGAGAGAAAAACACGCATTTATTGCCCGTCCTTTGGCACCCCTGCAGGTACCCTGGAGAGACAAATGGTTCCCTGTTATACTTAGAAGGGCTCCAGTTCCATAATGAAAATGCTAAAGTGAACAGAAAGACAGGGATAAATAGACAATAAAATCCCCTGGTCACCAAGTTTCCTTCCCCTCTTTGTCTCTCTCCCAGCCTCATTTACTCTTTGCTCCTTGGCCTGAATCCACAGACCCCTAAAGAATTCCTAAGGTGAGACAGTCCATCATGTAGGACAAGAGCCCAGGTCAGAAGAAGGAGGCATCATTGCTCCCAACCCATTGGAGAAGCAGGAAAGGCCTAATCTGGACCCCATGTCCTAAATGTTTCTCATCTGTAAAATGCAGAAACCCAGAAAGTGTGATGAGCCTGCACTGACACGGATACTCAGGAGCAGTGGCTTTGGACCACCTGCAGACATGTCCAATTGTTTTAACAGCCTTGAAAAAAAAAACCCTTCTACTGCAACTGTCAAAAAGAATTTTCCATTGTAAAAACTTGTAGAGGACAAATGTTCTCAGAAACAAATGCTTGGGCTGGCAGGGATGAACCCAAGCGAAACACAGGTTTCCCAAGCTGAGCCATTCCAGTGGGAAGCAGATGTGTCCAGTCTTTGTGCTGTGTGGATCCCACTGGGGACATTTGGGCCTCCTCTGGTTCTTTCTGAGAGGATGACTTTTCTTTTTTTTTTTTTTTTTTTTGGTACCGGGAATCAAACTCAAGACCTTGTGCTTGCAAGGCAGGCACTTGTACCACTGAGTTACATCCCCTGGGCCTCCTAAGTTCAAGCCATTTTCGGGGTCCATTCAGCAGCCCTCTGTCTTTGATCCAGGACCAAGGGGAAAACTAGAGAAGCCAGGGCCTAGAAAGGCCTCCCAAAGCTGTCGGCAAGTGTGCCTAGGCTTTCCCGAAGGGGAGCCACATTTGACTTTTCTAGTTTTGTGACTGTTGACAAAGACCTCAGGAGGGCAGGTTTGGGGTTGGGGAAGCAGGACAGAGAGCCGAGGTGCAGGAGACGTGGAGGGGGGTGGCTCCCAAGTCCTGACCTGCAGGCCTCACCTTCTGGGGTTTGAGGGACTCCAGATCCCTGAGAAGTGACAGCTGCTTCTCATCTTTGGCCAGGATGCGAAGAACCTGGTCTCTGAAAAAACACAGCAAAGGCAGACAGAGCTGTGGAGATGCCTCCTGCGGGCTGAGTGACTCAGAAGAGTCAGAGTGGATAGGCGTACAGATAAGGGGCCAGGAGGAAGGCCTGGAGCTCTGGGAGCCACAGCTCTTCAGCGTAAAGCCAGGGGTCCCTCCAGCCCCCAGACCAGACCACCCAGGGGATTAAGTAAAGCCTGCCACTGCTACTACTGAATCTACACACACAGAGAACAAAAGGAACAGATACAGGGGCTGGAGGGGGCCGATGACAGCCCCAAGTGCTCTTCATACAGGAACACCCAGGCCACGCAAGAGATTGAACAGCCACATCCCACCTTAGTAGGGGGAACTGAGCTCCTTCCCTTCTAGCTGGGTGGACAAGAGGCCAAAAACAAGCCGCCTGCAGTGTGCCACCAGCACCTGATGCCTGGGGTGGTGTGAGTTCCCTCCTTGGCTGAGATCATGGGTGACGAACCCACTCTCTGAGCGATGTGTCCTCTGCTATAAAAATCTGTAGAGCATCTCTACCTTCTGGGATCCTTGGGGTGCTCACAAATCATGTCCACAGAGGGCCTAGGGTATGTGCATACTAGAACTTTCTGTTACTCAAAGGAGGACAACACCACACCACTCTCGGTCGGAGTACATAGTCTCATGGAAGTTTACTAACTGCTTTAAGAATCTAAGGAAAAATATGAATTTTTCATCTGCCAAAGAAATACATATACTAATTCATATGATTTCAGGGGATTCCTAGAACCCTGAAAACTTACCTCTGGACCTCAGACTTAGGAAGACACAGTAACACCACTGAGTGGCATGGAGCAAAAGAGGGAGACACTAGGAAGCCAGAAGTAGGTTCTGAATGGAGATAGAAGTCCCAACTTCTCTGCTTTTATCCAGTTCCAGCAGGACAGACACACACATCTAGCTGCTGGGACACCCAGGTCCCCTGGCTCCGAGAGCCAGTATTCCCTCTCTCTGAGGAGAGGCCACTTACCCTGTGAAATTCATTTGGCCCCAAGCCGCTGCCAGGATAAAGCTGCAGAGCAAGAGTGTCCACTTGTTCACAGGAGGTGGTCTGGGGCCCAGGCCTCGTCTGGGGGTTCCCTGCATGCTTCTTCCTCCAGATGAGCTTCCAGAGCTTTCCTCACTCCCAGGCATGGCCCAGGCCTCCGGGCAGTGCAGCACCTAAAAGTGGCTGGCAGCTCCAGCCTGAGAAGGGCATTAGGCTCTGTCACAGGGAATGGCACCCAGCATATGGCGCCCACATGCTAGGTCTTGGGGAAGCCAGGCCAACCCCACACCCTACCCTCCCTAGGCAAATCTTCTGCAAAGGGGAGAGGGAAGAGAGAAAGAGGACAACAAGGTCCTTAGCTTTCCATTCCTCTATGGGGGACTTAGGAACACTGACTAGCCCAACCTCATCATGAGCCTCAAATCCTCCATCTCCAGGGAAAGAGGAGTAGCTATCAGCCCCAGAGCATCACTCCTTTCTTCCCTCCTCTATGAAACTGGCTCCTCTGTACTCTTCCTCCTTCCCTGTCCATGCACACTGTCCCCAGGCCACATCCTCCTGGCACATGAGGGTGTGCACTGCATTGAAAGGCCGTTGGGCTCAGAGACAGAAAACCGGGGGCTCAACTCCCGTCTAAAACATCTGGGCCGCTGATCTAATTCTGCTAAACCTGTCAATTAATTCATCAGTTAGATGAGGTTAATAACACCTCTCCTCCCTACCTCTTGAGGATTTGGGGGGTAGTAGATGAGACAACCTGGGTGAACTGGTTTGGCAAAGCCTAAAAAACATAATGTATTATTATTTCAGAGGCATTAACTCTCAGTCACGGTTGCTTTTCAGGTCTCCGCTGCATAGCCAGGAGAAGGGGAAGAGAAGAGAATGGAGAGGACAGGGGAGGGGAAAGGATGAGAGGAGAAGAGAGGACAGGGAGGGGAGGGGAGGGGAGGAAAAGGGAAGAGAGGAGAGGACAGGTTAAGGGAGTGGAGGGGAGGGGAGAGGAGAGGAGAGGAGAGGAGAGGAGAGGAGAAGAGAGGAGAAGAGAGAAAATATATACTGTATGAGAAAAAATTGGGCCAAGATCCCTGTCTCTGTTGTTAGGGAGTCACCATTCTGTTGGGACAGGCAGTGTGTTTTCTGCTGGACATGAAAACCACTGGAGTCATTATTATAGTTCTCAGCCTATAGCAGAGTCTGTTTCTCGGTCCTGCTGGAGCCCCACACAGCCCAATTCACAGTCTGGGAATAGCAGGAATAAAGCAGCACACAAAGCCGTCATATTGGAAGGAAAAAGCAAAAGATGATGCCTGAATGGTAAATGATGAATCTAACAGAAAATCCACAGGAGGTAGGGGAAAGGCAGAGACAAATCCAACCAAGTTGTTCCATAGAGGACATCAACAAAAGGCCACTTAACTGTCACTGGCGAGTCTCAGAAGCCCCCCTCCCCATACATCCCTTCCCAGAATGGCCAATTAACCAGCCCTGTGTGTGAGGGGGAAGCTGGCCTATTGACAGAAAGCCCCGCTCGCTCCCCACCTCTCCTGCCTTACTCCATGATTTCATGGGTCAGCTGTTCAGACGCGCCGAACTCTCCTAGAACCCCGGCTTCAGCTTTGGCTTCGGGAGCTCACAGACAGAAACATTAGCAAAGGGTTTAAGGACCTAGAAAAGAAAGCAATTATGCTTTCCCTTCAAAGAACATGCTGCTTTAGTGGCAATGGGAAGAAAAGAATGTGCTGGTAAACAATAGCTTAGGAGTTGAAAAGAAAAAGGTGGGGATGGTATTAGTCACCAAAAGCACCCAGCATCTTCTTGCTCAAAAGCATCATTTTAAGTCACTAACAATGAGACAGCTATCCCTGTACTTGGTTTAGGGATGGGAGAGAGAGAGAAGAGCGAGGGCAAGAGTAAAAGAGAAAGAGAGAGGAGTGGTTTTAGGAATTCCTGAGAATTCTATAGCAGCACTTTCCATAGAATTTTCAGTGATAATGGAAATATTCTATGCCCATGCTGTCCAGTACGGTAGTCACTAGGCACCCGACACGTGGCTAGTGTGACTGAAGAATTGAATTTTAAATGTTATCTAATTTTAATTAATTTAAAATTTAAATAGCTATATGTGGTAAATGGCTATCATATTGGACAACAGAGTTCAAAGGGAAAATTCACCAGCCCTAAAAGCACTGCTTCTAATAGCTGGATTTGATGCAGAAACACACAGCTGTGTTTGATCCAATGGCTCATATTGATTTTTCACTCATAATTAACTGCTCATTAATCATTTACTCAATAAATGTCTGCTCAGCACCTACTATGTGCCAGGTCCTTACACAGATCTGAGAGTAAATAGAGAATAACACCACCCTGGCCTTGATATTTCTAATGGAGTAAGTAGGTAATTGAGGAGCACACAGGCAGATAGAAGAATAGAGCTGTGGACAGGCCATGTGAAAGCCATCCATGTGGACTGAGGAGAGGTCTCCCTAAAAACATTTTGTTGGAGGACTTTTATTTCCTGCAGGTGGGCAGGTCAGATCACTACACAATACTGCTCGAATGAGACAACTCGATGTACAGGATTTTAAAAAATTAGAAAAATATTTTTTAATTTTTAAGAAAATGCATCAAAAATGCTACTGGTTTGGCACAAAAGCAAGCATTTACAAATTTTCCAAAGGTCATAACAGCTGACAGATACCTGAGAGGTAAGCAAACTTTCCCCTGAGGATTTTCTCAGAATGCCAGAATTCTGGATTTTCTTCCTAAATGTGCACTTTGTATCCAGGACTATTTTCCTTCTGCTTCTAGTCTGTCTTTAAAAACTTCCCCTCCCCGGGAGGTGGTGGGGGTGGGGGTGGGGGGTTACTTTCCTTAAACATAAATCTCTGCTTTTATTTATTTGAAAAGTCTTCATTTCACTCTCACTCTTGAAAGAGTTTTGCTGGGTATAAGTTATTGTTTTTATCTCAGCACACTGAAAATATTAGCCCATAGTCTCTGGCTTCCAGTTTTGCTGTTTAATCAGCTAGTGTACTTTGTGTTCTGTAGGAAAGAATCTTTTCCATTCCCACTTGCTTTGAAGATTGCTTTGCCTTTGATGTTTTGTAGTTTTACTATCATGTATTCTTCAGATACCTCATAATATATGTAAGTATAGATTCCTTTGTTCTATCCAGCTTGAGGATGATTTAGTTTCCTGCATTTAGGTATTGCTCTCTTTCCACTGTTTTCAAAATTTCTCAGACATTATATTTTTAAACATTGCCTCTTTTGTACTCTCCATTACCTTCTCCCAGAACTTTTGATTAGATAGATGTTAGCTCTTCTCATGCTATTCTCCAAGACTTTGAACTATTCCGTTATATTTCTATTTCATTTTCTCTCTGCCCTACATTCTAGATCACTTATTTGTATCAAATATTTGTCTGTTTATCCAGTTAACTGATTTTTTTATCAACCAAATTTAATCTGCAGTTTCACTGATCTTCTAAGCTGTAATTTTCAGTTGCCACAGTGTATCAATGCTGAAACAAATTCTTCCCACATTTTCACACCTCTGAAATCAGGATGCATCATACAACTGGTGGCATCTTATAATAAGTGGCAGTGTTTCTGATGGCACATAAAATTGTGGTGGATCTCATAATCAAGCCTGTTTTACAGTCAACACAATATGGTATTTATTTTTTCCCTTTTAGAAGTTCCATCTGATTCTTTTCTGAGTCCAAATTACCAAAACTTCATATCTATTTTAAAACTTCTTGTTTGTTTCCTTAAATTTATGAAACATAGTTATTTTTTATTCTGTGTGATACAATTACAGTACCTTACAAAGTCTTTGTAAGTCTTCTGCTACATACTATTTCTGCTGGTTCTCATTCATGGTGCCTTGTGATGGGTTTTAGTCATTTGTCCATGAACTGATCATTTTCTTTGAACATTTATCTGTGGAAACCCTTTGAGGCCTGGGTCAAGTCCCATTCCTCAAGAGACGATAAGCAGTTATTTCTCTGAGTTGCCTTGAGGTCATTACCAACCTGAAATCCCTCTACATTAAATTAGATGTTGAATCATTTTTTAGACTGCATAGTTAACATACATGTAGACCTGTCTTGGTTACTTTTCTCTCATTGCTGGGACAAAATACTTGACGCCCAAAATGAAGGAAGGAAAGGTTTATTTTGCTTACAGTTTGTGGAGGTTTCAGTCCATGCTTGGCAGGTTACAAGGCAGAATGGCACATGGCAGAAGGCTACAGCTCATGGTGGCAGAACACAGCCAAATCAACAAAAACACACACAAGGGAGGAATGGCCTCAAGCAGCCTCTTCCTCTCCCTTACATATGCAAACTATCCACCCCAGGGTGGGTGTAGCTCTCACACCCATAATCAATCAGTCTCTAAAAGCCTGCCCCATGGCCGCATGAGGCTTTGGGGGGACACACAGACACAAACCATAACACCTCAAATGTCTATCAGTCTAACTTATGGCCATGAATTCTCAGATGTTTTTTCCTGGGATTGCTTCATGCCAAGGTTTAAATCCTGGGCGACAATAGCACACTATCTGCAACCAGGTAATCAGAGTTAAAGAATTCTAAGGCCCTGGGATTTTTGGAAGAAAGGATGAGTATTTATAATGTTTTTTAGACCAGGTGTGTATACATGTTTAAACAGCTAAGTAACAACTAAAATGGTGGGCACAGAGCATGTATCTTCCAAAGAGAAAAGGTTAAAGATGAGAAAAGAAGAAGTTGGGGAGAAAAAAATAAACCAAAAGGGGTAAAAAAAATTTTAAAAAGGAACTTTAATTTTTTTATTTTTATTTTTGATGCTGAGAATTAAACCAAAGAAGCACACATTCTACCACTGAGCCATACCCCTAGCCATCCTCTCCAAAAAAGGAATTTTAAAAAGTGGAACAAACCAAAAGGACATTAAAGAAAATGCTTACTTGAATATATTTATAATAATACTAAATATAAATGTATTTAACTGTCCAGCAAAAGATGAAGACAATCGGAATAGATTTTTAAAAATCTATCTATACATTCAAAAGAGATACTCTTAAAACTTAAGAACATTCGATTCTCAGTACCAAAGAAAAACATGAAAACAAAGTCAACGATGGAAAGAAAATATTCCAGAGAAATGCTAACAAAAGCAAGCACCTATATAGTTTTATTAATATAAATACAATAAACTTTAAGGCAAAAGGCATTATTTTAAATGATACTACTTACCTAATGGTACTACTTTCAATTTCCCAAAAATATTTAATGTATAAAAATACCCAGAAGTAATTCTAACAAGTAATGAAAAATCCTTCTTGGAGACAATTATAAAATGTTATGAGAAATGCTGAAGTTCTAAATAATTTTAAAGATATTCTCTGTTCTTGGATAAGAAAATTCAGTCATAAGATTATCCATTCTTCCCAAATAGATCTAGATATTCAGTGTAATTCCAGCCAAAAGTCCAATAGTTCCACCAAATGTCACAAGCTGATAAAAATATATATGAAAAAACAAAGAGCCTAAAAGCAGTCAAGTCAATCCTAAAGAAGGTGAGAGAATCTACACCAGATATTACATCAGGGTCTTGCTAAGTCACTAAGTTGCACAGGTGGGACTTGAACTTGCAGTCCTCCTGTGTCAGGCTCCTGGAGTGCTGGGTGTGTGCCACCACGCTCACTTAAAGCTGTAATTATTGAGACAATGTAGTACTGTAGCGAGACAAACAGATCATAGCACAAAAACAAACCTAAGCATACTTGGAAATTTCATCTTTTCAGACTCAGCATACCAGACATGGAACACATAGACTATACAATAAATGTTGCTGGGAAAATTATAGATCTACATAGGGAAATGAAATTAAATGACTAGGGGCTGGGGATTTAGCTCAGCGGCAAAGCGCCTGCCTGGCAAGCGCAAGGTCGTGAGTTCGGTTCCCGGTACCGGAGAAAAACCAAAAAAAAAAAAAAAAAAAAAAAAAAAAAAAAAGAAAAGAAATTAAATGACTATAACACCACATACAAAAATTCCAGGCAGATTAAAATTCTTAAATGTAAAAGGCAAAACTATAAGCTGGGAGTGATGGGCTACAAAATGAGTTCAAGACCAGCCTGAACAACATAGTGAAACCCTATGTCCCACACACACAAAAAAAAGAAGCAAAACTATAAAACCCTTAGAAGACAAGAAGGCAAGATAGCGGATATCTTTATGACATGATAAGGAATCATTTTTCTAAACAAGATATAAAAGGTAAAACCAAAAAGTTAACCCACAAAAATTCCCATAAAGGGAAAGACAGATAAAAATTAGCTACATAGGGTTAGGGATATAGCTCAGTGACACAGTGCCTGCCTAGCAAGCTCAAGGTCCTGAATTCCATTTTTGGTACCAAGAAAAAAAATTAGCTGTATAAAAATCAAGAATTTTTAGTTAGGGAGGTCTATACTGTCAGCTACTTGGGAGGCTGGGGCAGAAGATCCTTTGAGCCCGGGACTCGTAGACTAGCCTGGACAACCTAGTGAGTCTGTGCATCTTTAAAAGAAAAAAATTAAAAACTAAGTAAAGTACTTCTGTTCTTAAGACTCTTTATTGAGAGTAGAAAGCAGACCTCAAACTAAGAGGATATATTTGTAGCATATAAAGCAGGTAAAGAATTAATATCCAGGATATATAAAGAATGTCTGTGAATTAACTTTTTTAACAGGTAAAAAACCTGAAATTCTATGTCACAGAACAAGACTCACAAATAATCTGTAATCATACCAAAAAAATCACAACTAGAGAAAGGAAATTAAAAGCACAATAAAATTACTAGACCTTACCACCAAATAGGCAAGAGTTAAGGATATGGGACAATACAATCTCTCATCCCCTCACTTCAGAAAGTTGGTGAAATCACTTTACCTATGAAAGAACTTCCACCACTGTGCCCTAAAGTACTTCCTCCCCACTGAGATGCCCTGAAGAAACTCTTGCACCTGTGCATTAGAGCATATGTACAAGATGGGACAAGGAAGCAGAGAGGTGGTCATACAACAGGAAACAGCAGGGCAGAGAAATGAATCAACCATGGGTACATGCACCTACACGGGTGAACCTCTAAACGTAAAGTGAAAGAAGTCAAGTCAGGACCCAGGCAGGTCACTTGTCTAGTGTGTGAGAGGCCCTGGGTTAATCTCCAGTAGAAGAAAAGAAGGAGGGAAGGAGGGAGGAAAGAAGGGAGGGAGGAAGGGAATCAAGCTAAAATGCATATTGTACGTTTCCATTTACATATGACCACAAAACATTATATTGTTTAGGAATATGTACAAATATGGTAATGTATGAACTTAATAGCGTGCATTTAGTGGTTTTATCTGGTGAAGAAAATGGCGTGCATTTCAGGGGCACATGAGAGTTACTCTAGTAATGTTTCTTGTTTTGAAGCTGAATGGTGGATGAGAAGAGTGTTAATTTCACTTTTTGACACACCATGAAGGTTTCATGCAGGTTCATGTATTCATGATATGCTTCGAAATGAAGCACATTGTAAAAGAAATATGGGAAAGTTTAATTCTTTCTTGTCACAGTGAAGAAATCAATAGAAAATGCCTGAAACTGGAAAATTTGGAAGTAGCAATGTAAACACTTTTATCTGGGCTTATGAATGTGAGCCCCGAGGCTGCAAGAGTTCCAGACAGAAGCGAGACATGGGGAGAGGGACTCTGCTGCCTCTTCCAACAAGACTCTTCAATGTGCTGTGTAACTGACTACAACAAAAGTGAGATTTACAAAGGGGCCCTGGATAGCCAGAGCTTTCAGATTCCCAGAGGGAAAGCAGAGGGGTGGCTGCAGGAAGAAGGAGGTGGGGGATGAGAGTTGCTGTTTAGTGGGTAGAGTTTCAGTTTGAGAAGACGAAAGAGTCCTAGGATGGATGGTGCTGATGGCCTCGTTATTACGTGAGTATACTTAATGCCACAAAAGTAAGCCCTTGAAAATGACTGAAATGACCAATTTATGGTAAGTGTATTTTACCACCACCCCCGCTTACAAAATAAAGGTAACAAAACACAAGTAGTGGCATTTGAGCTGTTGGGTAAGATAGGAAAGAGTTAACCAGCTAGGGCAAGGTGGGGACATTGTAGGAAACCTGAGTCTGGCCCTGAATCCCTATCTCATTAGAAGTATTAATTCCCTCTTCTGCCGTGGACCACCCTGAGGGGCTCCAGAGATCCATGAGGTGCTCCAATGTTCTCAAATAAAACTCCCAAAGTAAATTACGCTTAATCTCCAGTAGGCCCCTTTGGGTGCTTTATGGAAATAAATGTATCAAGTGTAATCTTTAAAACAACAGAAAAACAAAGAATGCTGTCATTCACAATGAATTCTTTGATTAACAAGAGGATTTGCCACAGGTCCTTAAAATGGCATTTCTCCCAATGCACTTGAAATGTGATTGAACTAACTAAAAAAAAAAAAAAACAGGCTTAGCCCAGCTTCCAGAAATTGGCCAAAGAGGTGCTTTTAGAGGAAACTGAGTATTGAAAACCCAAGAAAATAATGCCGCACCAAAATGTGGGATAATGTTGCTCCAGCGAAAGCTTCCAAAGCTCCTTCCTCACCTAAGATTTCCCACCCTCGGAGAATCCATGGCCTCTGATCACATCTCCCCTATCTAGCTAATCATGCTCTGGGCCACCCTGTAATGGTGAACCTTAGATTCTAATTCTAATTCCTCCTGGGCTAGGACTTTGTCATGTTCATCTATGCGACTTCCAGGAACGCTGTATTCAGCCCAGGTCACTGCCATTCTGGCACCCAACTGGCCTCTCTCTGCTGTACTACACCCACCCACCCCGCTTTCTGTTTGTCCAGCCACCTATATCCAGTCTCTGGGCAGGCGTCTGCCCTCTGATATACTCTGGCTCTCAATCTCACAACTCTTGCCACCTGGGGCTGGGGCTCTAGCCACCCAGGATTCAGCTAAGGACCATCACCAGTTGCCTAAGAACACAAGCAAAGGGCCTGCTCCCACCAAGTCAGCCACCACATAGAAGTCACCTCCTGTTCTGAGGGGGAAAGGGTGCCCACCAGGTGAAAGGAGGCAGCTGCAGCCAGGGACAGCTCCTGGGGCCCACAGAGCCACCTGCACAGCCTGAGAAGTCCCTGCTGTGCGGAGGAAAGGCAAAGGTGAGCCACACACTTTCTCTGTTCACGCAGCAGCAAGCCATTTCTGGAAAGGGCCAAAGAATAAGTATTTCAGACACTGAGGGGCCACAAGGTAAGACAAATATTCACACTGGAGTCTTCTTTATATGGTATTTTAAAAAGGTAAAAGCCATTATCGTCTTGAAGGTTGTAGTAGCTGAATTTGATCTTTAGGCTGAGGTCCGCCTACCCCTCATTAGTTGAAGAGCAGACATTCATTTATGACCTTATTCACAGCTACTCAAGAGTCCAAAGTAATTTAGAGCCAAGAATTAGAAGCGTTCGTCAATTCAGTGCTCTCCAGAGGAAGGCATTTATTCCTACTGGGGGTAAAGGAAGAAATGATTTTAAGCCTTTAATGCTATATTTTTTTTCATTTCTACTTTTGTTTATGTTTTGCAAAATGTAAGTACAATGGTATTCTTGCAGAATTTGTAAGTGACATAATTACATAGGTTGAGTGTGATGTGCTTTTTTTAATTATAGGGGTGCAGTATGAAAAAATCAAGAATGTTAGCCTGAGCGCACATCAGTGAATTTTGAAAAGCTTCAAACTGTCATGCCTTTGCTTCTATAAACATCTCCTCTCTCACCGAGTGTTGGGTGGCAAAATCTGATTTTTTAATTAAAATTTATTTAAATGGATGCTGACAGATACTGGAGAACTTCAGGATCTTGAAATCAGTGTATTATGAAAAAAAATATTGAGCAGTGCTAAGAGCAAGGTTGAGGCTTTGGAACATGGTGCTTTCTTGGGATTTTGAACCTTTGCTGCTCCTTGTCACATAAAGTCAGAGCCTTCTTGCCCCAAGGCAGGCCTTTGGGATCAACACTTCCCAAACTCCTGCTGAGGCCATGTTGACATCAGGCTGAGCTCCACTTACATAAATTGCATAGTAACACTCTGTATGTGCTGGGTTCAGTCTCCTGTACAAAGCAGACTTTTGTGTAAGGGTAGAAGGACAGCAAATGCGGTAGGAGGAAAGCAGCCTCACAATTTAGCTCCTCACTTTCCCTCTTTCATCTAAACAGTGACATCTGTGCATATTTGTTTAACAAAACATGGACAATGGAAAACTAAAATTATTAGTGCCACTGATTAACTAGTCATTGGGATAAACTGGGTGCAACTAAAATAACCGTGGAAATAAACCTACTGGAGGCAAATGACTGGAAAGTGTGGAGTCCATTTTAGAATTATTTTCATCTAAAATGGTAACTCTAAACACGGGCCAGAAGCCCTGCGGCTAGGTAGAATGTTATTACACTTGTGGTTTATTGGATTAACCCAGATATCTGGGTATTGGTTTGGATAGGAAAAAAGTAAAACTATAGAAGATGTAGTGAAGAACCGTGATGGGCTGGAGATTTTCCCCGACTTGTAAGTGAACAAGTGAATCTGTGCCGGTTTCATCGATGCTAGCAGAAGACACACAGTCCTGGGTCAGAGACCAAGGACTGCAGGCATGTCCTGGCTTTCCCATGGCTCAGACAAAACACTCGATACCTACAACTTAAAGGAAGACAGGAGTTTTTTGGTTTACAGTTTCAGCCCATGGTTAGCTGGCTCCAAGGCAGAAACAGGATGGCAGAGGAGCCTGAGAGAGGAAAAGGTGCTCAAGAGCACCTGCTCTTGAAGCAGAGAGCAAACGAGGGAGCTGGGGGAGGGAGATCTTCCCGAGTGACCCATCTCCCACCAGGCCCCGCTCCTGGCAGGAAGTCAGCCGTGCACTCATCAGTGGACTGAGCCTCTGGCAAGTACAGCACCCCCATGATCCAGTCACCTCCCAAACACATAAGGCTCTGGGGGGACACCTGAAGTTTAAACCACAACATGACCATATCAGCATTTGGGCCTGTTCTTTGAGGCCCATTTTTCACAGGGCAACACAAAGAGGACCAGCTGACACCTGTAAAAACAGTGGCTTGGATTACAGGAGAGGAATCTCGAGCATAGAGACCCTAAAGTCTTTTATGATTTCTGTTCATTTTAATGTGTTGATATTTTTATGGCTTGGAATGTGGAAGGTTTCAGTGAATGTTCTGTGTGAGCTTGGGAAGAACCTGTACTCTATTGTCATTGATGGATTATTCCACAAAGATCAATTAGATCAAGCCGATTGATGGTGTGGTTCAGGTCAACTATAGTCTTACTGACTTGCTGTTGGCTTCGTGTATAGGTACTAAAAGAAAAGTTTTAAAGTCTCCAACTGCAGCAGTGGGTTTTCTTTTCCCTCCTCGCAGTTCTATCACATTTTGCCTCACAGAGTACTATAAATGGCACTCTTAACCTAGCAGCTTCTCTAGAGTTTGCAATACTTTTAACTAATCTAAATCCATCTTCAAATACTACTATTCCACTTCACAGGAAATACAAGTGCCTATAACACAGTATTCCCAATTCCTCCTTCTTGTCCCGTGACACTGATGAAAATTATTTCACTTATTCATAGGCTGTAACCCTATAATACATTGTTACTATTAAGAACAATTAAGGCTGGGCATGGTGGTGCACGCCTGTAATCCCAGCACTTGGGAGGCTGAGGCAGGAGGATCCTTCTGAGTTCAAGACCAGCCTGGGCTACATGGCTAACCTGAACTGCATAGTGAGACCCTGTCTCAAAAAGACAAAAAAAAAAGTTAAGAATAAGAAAAATGAAATATTTTTACCTTCATTTATTCCCTTCTCCTCTTTTTTATATAGACCTGAATTTCTGAGCTATATCTTTTTCCTATTCCCTAAGCACTTCTTTTAATATTCCTTGCAATATCAAATCTCTTGGTGATAAATTCCCTCCATTTTTGCTTAGAGAAAGTACTGATCCTTTACTCTTGAAGGATAATCTCCCTGGCTATAGAATCCTAGGTTAGCAGATCTTCTTCTAACCCCATAAATGTTTATTTCACTCTACTCTCTTCTTGCTTGGATATTTTCTAACAAGAAGTCTGCTATAATTCTTCTTCTTAATTCTGTATAGATAAGGTGAAGTTTCCCCACCCTCTATCCCAGTTTCTTTCAAGAATTTCTGTGTCAGTTTATGATATGCCTAAATTTGTAATTTAATGTCTATTAATTTTTAAAAATTCTCAGCTGTATCATTTCAAATATTTCTTCTGGTGCTGTTCTTTCTTTTCCTCCTGCTATCCCAGCACATGTATGTTATACCTTTTGAAATTATCTCCCAGTTCTTCAGTTTTTAATTTTGTTTTTGTTCTCTGTCTCTGTCTCTCTCTCTCTCTCTCTCTCATTTAGCTAGAGTAGATTCTATTGAATATATCTTCAATCTCACTAATTCCTACCACTTTCTTTTGATTCTTTCTTAGAATTTCCATCTTTCTGCTGCTTATATTAACCATCTGCTCTTGTGTGTTTTCTCCCTTTTCCATTAGAGCTCTTAACATGTTGATTATTGTTATTTTAAATTCCCTGTGCTAACTCCCAAATCTGAGTTATATCTGCCTGATGCTGGTGCCTGATTCGTCCCCTTGGTGTTTTTGCCTTTTAGCATGACTTGCAGCTGTTTGTTGGAAAATGGACATGACATATTGAGTAACAGGAACTGAGGTGAACAGGCCTTGCCGTGAGGTTTTATATTGAATCTGGCTAGGGGCTGGACTATCCAATGTTTGCTGTAGATATGGGAGTCAGAGACTCAAAATTCCTTTTTTTTTTTTTTTTTTTTGGTTCTAGAGATTGAGCCCAGGGCTTCACACAGATGTTCTACCACTTAACTACGTCCTTGGCCCATCAAAAGTCCTCATTTTTATCTCTCCTGTCATCTTTGGGTTTCCTTCCCTTAGACCCTCTGAGATGGTCAATACTTGCAGCTCCTTGTTTTAGTTCACAGCGATGGTACTAGAACTCTGTCGGTGTGATGGTAACATGTGGTGGAAGAAAATGGTCCATAATCTTGTGACTTGCTGGGGCCTTGGCTGTATGTAATCTTTACAAATATTTCTTATCTTTTTCCTTTAGTCCCCCACTTTTAAGTGAGAGAGGAGCCAACAAGGAAGTTGGATTAGGCTAATTTCTCTTCCCCAAAGCCTGATAAGTCTTCTCCCAGGAGAATAGGCCTTTTTTTTTCTTTGACACATAATCATTGTATATATTCGTGAAGTACAATGTGATATTTCAACATAAGTATATAACCTGCGATAATCAAATGAGGGTAATTAGCATATTAGCATGTCTATCACCTCAAACATGTATCATTTCTTTTGTGTTAGAAACATTTAAAATGCTGTCTTCTACATATTAAGCCTTTTTTATGGAGAATGCTGTGAGCATACTTTAAAATGGTTACCTTTATCCTCCCCCTGTCACAGACGTTAGAGGATTTTTGTTGTTTCTTTAGTAGGAGAACCTCTAGCGTTCCTAGAGATGAGAGTCACAGAAGATGGGCAGGGTGTGAGGACCGCAGCCTCCAGGCCTCTGTCACTCTCATGCAAGTCCACACTCAGCCTCCAATTTCATCAAAATTACTACAGAAATCTTCCTATCAATGTGGCTCCAGCAGCTTCTACTCCAGGTAAATAGAGCACAAGCGTAACTCTCTGCATTTGTCGTCTCTCTAGATTTCGGGACGGAAGTTTGCCTTGTGACATCAATTGTCTGGTAGGTCCAAGAAAAGTCATTGATTTTCAGTTTCAACTTCTTGCTTGTTGAAAAAGCAGGTGTGACAAATTTCCAAGAGTTTCCAAGCTCTTTATGTGTCAGAGCTGAAACTAGAAGTCACTGAGCTTTTTTAGAAGGTAGTGAACTTAACTGTCCTTTGCTTTAGCGGGAAACATTATTTTTATTATACTGGACAGTAAATAAATCTGCTCTTCACTCCAGAGGAAAGCAATGCCTGCATCTTCCAAGGCTGTATATTGTTCTAACATCCTTGAAAAGACAATCTGGATATGCAGAAGTGTAAAAGATCTATGGAGAATTGTCTGCCAACTGATGTATAAATCATTGGAAAAATGGTACTGGAAGCCATCTAAAACAGTGGGCCTTAACACTGGCTATCCAGTAGCACCACCTGTCCAGATTTTTACAAAACCAATGTCCAGAGGTTTTGTTTTCACTAGTGTGTGATAGAGGCCCAAGCCAAAGTAATTTGCCAGAGGACTGTAAATGAATTATGGTACATTAACTAATACTTAATTTATAACACCCACTCGAACTGAATCAGGGTGGTTCTGGGTATGGAAGGCCCACCTGAGGATTGTTGCCAAGAGCATAAAAGCAGAATTGGAGGGAAAGATGGTGTGCTGTTGATTCTCGTGGAGAAGCTTGGTGTTCCTGATATGAACTGGTTTTCCTGATATGAACTTCACCGTTCTCATTGTTGGAGGAGCTTGGGTCCTCGCTGTTACTGAAGGTGGCTGCTTCTTTTTGGCAGTGCTCTGGTCCTTACCTTGAGCGTTGCTTCCTGGCTCCAGTGTAGATCCCTCAGCCTGCTGGCACAGACCCTTCATCCTGCTGGCGTAGACTTTCTAGCTTCCACCACTGACCTTTGGGTCTTCTCAGCGCAGATCCTTGATATAGACTTGTATGAGACATTGTCGTGGGCTCTATGCCTCCAGCTGGACTGGTGGAAGACATTGCCATGGGATCCAGGCCTTCAGCTGGATTCTGTGGGTCTCTAGTGCATGGAGAGATCGCTTGCACTCTTCTGCATTTGACTCTTTGGGTGAATATTATAAAATAATCCTATAAATTATGTGTCCTGTATTAAATCACTTCCCTTGGAAACCCTGGCTACAACATGATTTTAATGTAAAGGGTGGGTAGAGACCACCTGCCTAAAAAATGATGAGGTAAAATAAATATATATCTCCTCAGTACTTCCCAAACTTTGCTGCATATTTGAATTACTTGGGATTCATAGTCAGTGCAGCTTCTGGTTCACTTGGTCTAGAGGGGCGTCAGGGACTCGGTTTCTGACTGGCTCCCTAGTGTTCCCTGGCGGTGTCATCCCACTTTGAGCACAAGGTTTTGGCTCACTGGGCATAGACTTCTCATTATAATCTGTGTCTAGTGCTAGACTTTCACACTTCAGGCTTTATATACATGTTCAGGCATTTATTGTATATGAAAGGAGTGGGTAGCCTGATTCTGAGAGACGGTTCTTGCGATAAGAGTGAGACCTATCCTTCCCCAGGACCACACAAGTGCACTGGCCACTGAAATTATGAGACCTTTGAGATATACTTCAGGATGTTTTAAAAAAAAAAAAAAACAGATTTGGAACATGGGGCCTTAATTCCTAACAACTTCACTCTGTGTCTTACACTGCTCAAGTGTTGCTAGCAACTGAGGAAAATGCACAAATTTGGATCCAAGTGTCAGAGAAATAAAAAGTAAAATCTTGTACTGCTGGACTGGAAAAGCTCCATCAACTATGAACCCCCACTTCAAGTGATCAGTTTGTTTTTATTCTTCCTTCTCTTGGGAATAAGAGAGGTCCTCTCCCTTCTCCTCTGCCTCCTCACCTCCTGATTTCATTTCCAAAGATCCTGACACCTTTGACATCAGTAACAGCCGAGCTGGCACCTGGCCCCTTCCACCTCTGTGCAGCCCCGGCAGCGAGGGGGAGGAAAACGTCCTTTCTCGGGACCCATGCTGCCCATTAACAGGGCTGCCCCAGACTAGCAGTTTCTCCCCTTTCCAGCTTGAATGAATATCCTCCAGGCTGCACAAGTCGTTCATTTGTTTTCAAGAATAAACTGAAGACTCCTAGGCAGGAGCCAGGTGCTAGGGAGCACCACGGACATACAGAGACATGCCTGTTAAATATTGATCCTATTGATGGCCCTGGGGCAGGCAGATCTGGTGCCTGCTTTTTTGACATGCCTCCTTAACCA
Source organism: Chinchilla lanigera (assembly GCF_000276665.1). NCBI lineage: Eukaryota > Metazoa > Chordata > Mammalia > Rodentia > Chinchillidae > Chinchilla > Chinchilla lanigera. The sequence goes on along the minus strand of NW_004955479.1, from coordinate 10,967,594 downwards.
AGTTAATACCTGTCCACCCACCAGCTGCCTCTGGGAATGTTTTAGAAATACCGCTTTCCAGTGATGAGATAGGTCATCCTTTCCCACTGGGCCTGGCTTCTCCGGGTTTTCTGATACAGGTCTGCTGAAATTGAAACCGGCCTTTGCTTTCCCTGATCTTTGTGTTCCTCACACACATCAGAAAAGAACAATGCTGAGGTGAAGTACTCAGAGCTGAGGAGGGAGGATTGCAGCAGCCAGTTAGCTAAGTGGAAAGAAAACATTGGCTCCTTTTGCATCAGCTGTGGAATTGACATCTATGCAGGTGTTTATTCAATATATCTTTATGATGTGCCATTATGTGCGTAGGTGCTGGGGATCCAAACTAAATAAAACCTTGGCTCTGCCCTTGAAAGGTTTACAAGCTCCAAACCTGGGTTAATGGTTTTCTAAGTCTAGGCCGAATTGTTTAAATATTTAAACAGAATACATCTATTTGCTTGTTGAGAGGAGTGGCCACTTCATCTTCCAAGGCTGGGAGAGGCTGGGTAGTTAAAAATGGCCGGCGGGTGAGGGGGTCCTACAACCTGTGCAGTTCTTACAAAAAGGCATAATATCCACAAAGGATGGAAGTAGAGTCTTCAGCCCCTTCCAGACATTTCCTATGAAACATTACCCATAATTACCCCTGGATGGCCATCCTCAGCATAGGCCTATGTGGCCAGAGTCAAGGAAACCACACAATGCCCTCAATCAGTGCACTTCTTCAGCCAGAAATGGCAGGCAGCAAGGAAGACCTGGCTCTTTTCCTCCCTAAATTCCCTCTTATGAAAAGTCAAAGATATCAAGAGCCAAGTAACACAGAGTTGTGAGACCGAAGGGACTACAAGAACTATGTATATTTTTAAAGTATTCAAATTCAAACACAAAGTCAATAACACACTGCTGGCCTCTGTTTTCTCAGTAACAATCTGCACCGGGTCTTAAGATGCGGCTTCATTATTTCCATCCATGTAAGTTTAGGCACATTGCTTCTTTTAGCATTTCACCTCCTTAACAGTTAAAAAGGGATAATAATACCCATCTTGCATCTATCACCAGGTGGTTATGGTAATTTAATTATTCAGTATCTATCAAGAATTTTAAAACTATAAATCATTACAAAACTGCAAGCAATTTAACCAATATCAAGCTTTCCTTATCTCCACATGTTTAATTTATATTCTGTCTCTCCTGCAACTTCGAGACATGCATTCCAATCTGTTTTCCAGAATTCCACTTATCGTATTTGTTGGAAAAAGTACTCTTCTCCTGCTGCCCTAACTTGTTGAGAATACGGCTTCTGTAATTGTTAATTTGCCTGCAGCAAATCAAATCTACAAACATTAACTAGCTGCTGAACTTGGCCTCATAGGAGATACAAAAAAAAAAAAAAGTATAGGATTCACTTTCTGAAAAAATTTTTTTAAAAAAGGTACAGGATTCACTTTCTGAAAAATTTCAAAACTCCAGAGTTCATTAACACAGCGAACTGCCTAGCTGCATACAGTATCCTTACGTGTGCTGAGAAGGATAAGGACAACCTACCCTCCCTTGCTCCCTTGGTGCCCCCAATACACCTGGAGTTTTACTTCAAATACAAGAAACAGCCGGTGCTCATGATTTAAAGCTCAATACAAAGAGCAGAGAGAATTTATTTTATAAGCTGCCTAGGTTGGCAAAATTCCAGAGTTCATCAGACAGAAGACAGGATGATGATGATGATGATGATAAAAATGATTCCATATAGTTGGTCTTTTCATCGTAACATAAAAGATGTACAATCTACATAGGAGACTCCAGAGTTGCAACAAACCCTCAACCTCACCTAAAATAGATTCATAGCAGGACCTTCCCACGACCTCTGAATCTCAGAGATAACCCCATCTGCTTGAAAGGGTTGTGCTCAGAAGCTGAGCCCATGAACCCTTCAGGCAGTGGTCCCTTGTTTTAATGTTGTACAGGGGCATTAGTTTCTATATAACATAGGAAATGTCCCTACAAAATTAATATTCAAAATCCAAACAATACTCAAAATGACTAAATATCCAACTAGTGTTTTTCTGTAAACTGTTGATTCTTTGTTATAAGTCTCATGAAAAATCTGAAGCAAGTAAATCTCTCCTTTGGGAAAATGCCAACAACCCGACTCATAAATGAATTTCCAACACTCAGTGAGAGTAATACTTTTAATATATACTGAATGCTTGCTTCTATAGTCACATAAGGTACTGCGTACTTTAATGTATCAGTTCACTTAGTTCTCTTGATAAGTCATTGCTGATACCATCATTAATTCTCATTAAAGGCGGGAAGGGCTGAGGGTTTAGCTCAGGGATAGAGCACTTGCCTAGCATCTGCAAAACCCTAGGTTTAACCCCTGGCACCATACACATACACAATAAGCAAACAAAAAGGAAGCAAGGAAGGAAAACAGATTCCCAGAGGTTTCCTCATAGTGCAAGGTACACAGCTAAATGAAGAGGTGGGCCACTCTGCTGCTCCCCACAGCCTGTGACCCTGAGGACAAAAGTGGAGGTGGTCAGGTTGTTGGTATCCAGATCGCTGCAGTGCAGTAAGTGACCCTCATTTCAGTGGGCAGCACGTGGAGAGCAGCTAATCCCATCCACCGCCGCAGACTGTCTTCCTCACCCTGCCAGCCTCTTCATAGTGCTCTTCTTGCAGTCCAGCAGAAGCAGGTATAAGACCTAGAGATGGTTCAGAGAACCCCATTCCCCTGGACCATAAGATACACACTTAGAAAATAGTATGAAACTGTTTTCCAAAGTGGTTTACTAACTCATCTCCCCACTAGTAATGCATGAGACCCTGTCATCCCCATCCTATCTACACAGATCTTCTTAATACGTGTAAATTCAAAGAGTATAAAATGGGTCTCACTGTAGTCTTGTTTTGCACGTCCTCCAGACTAACATTCTTCATATATTTATCAGACATGTGCACTTTCTCTTATGTGAAATGCTTGCTCATATATTCCACCTATTTTCTATTGGGTTATTTGTTTTTGTATTGATTTGTACCTCATCATACATCCTTTGTCTGTGGTATGTATTACACACATTGTAGATATCTTCCTCTACCAAGTAACTTGTTTTCTCACTTTCTTTATGGCAACTTTTAATGAAGTAGCATTCTTGATTTTATTATAGTCACAGTTAACATTCCTTTTCTTTTTATGGCTTCTTATGTTTTAAGAAATCCTTACTTCAAGCAATATAAAGGACAGTCTCAATATGAGGGCAGAGCCACAAATGGAGCCGGGTTCCAGGGACATCAGAGGCAAGAACTGTTACACCTATCAAGGCTTTGTCTCAGCCATGTGGGGCAGCTGTGGCTAGCCAGTACAAGTGACCAGCTGGCTGGCTGGCAGGTGTGTTCTGGTTATAGAACGAGATATATCATGCTATTAGAGCCGGGTGCCATTAAAAATTCTAATCATAGACTGTAATTAACTTTCCTTGCTCTGACGCCCGCTCACTAAGCAACCTTCTGATTATAATTTGGCTTCCCATGTATCTTGCCTACAGGGAGAGAATGTACTGAGAATGTACTGTTCAGGCTGACGTGAGGATCCAATCCATTAAACAGTTACATGCCATGATGTAAATTAATAAATTCGTATTCTGATTATATCATCTGCCTCATCTGGGCTCTGAAGGCGTGAGTCAGCATCCCCAGGACTAATCAACACAGACAATGAGAATATCAAGCCTCTGGGCTGAAAACTGCAAATCTAGACCCAAAACAGAGTGAAATCACCAAGGTAACATTGCCCTGGAGGCCCCTGGGCCTGATGAAGAAGGCCTTCGTACACGGCATGCGATCTGGACAGGGATTACAATTGACTTTTGACATTATCAAGAGCTGCATATTCAAAACCAGGGCTTGGTTCCATTCAGGTGAACGCAAAGAATAGGGGATGATCATGAGGCGCGTACTGAATATTTATTGACTTATAAGCGCACACCAGATGCTGCACAAATCCTAGGCAGAAGGTTAAGATTTATAGGCATCCCTGGAAAAAGAAAAATCAAAAAGGACAGATGGCAGGTGCTAAGGAGAAATGGTGGAAGAAGTGTCTGACTGGTGAATCCTTGGGATCCCGGATACACAACAGAGGAAGGTAACTTTAAAGGCCAAAAGAAAAAAAAAGCAAATGCAGGGTACAGCAGAGTACAAACAGGAATGTACCGAGGCTGGGAGATTGTCCAGACCAGAGGAAAGATTTAGGGTGTGTGGGGTGAGGGCAAGATCTTCGAAGCGAGTTCAAAAGGCAAAGAGGAGATGGGCCCCTCGGGACAGATGGGGAAGGTTGGGCAATGCTGCTACGTGACCTGTCCTTTCCTCCATGATCCCGGGTGAGCAACAACTGCAGTGACACTAATCCCCTTCTGGGATCCCAGCTACACTGGATGAGGAGAAGAAAGCGATAAGAAATGTAGTATCTGGAAAGTCTTAGCCTCGTGACAGGAAGAGAGCTTCTACTTTGTGTTCAGGCCAAATAAGAAGGGAGGGGGTTGACCCACACTGATGACCGTACAGGATCTGTTCCTCAGAGAAAAATTTGTTCCTGACCTTCATGTGGTGCTGTACAACTCATAATCCCAGCTACTCAGGAGGCAGAATGGGAGGGCCACTTGAGCCCAGGAGTTCAAGGACAGGCTGGGTAACAGAAGGAGACCCTGTCTCAAGAAAGAAAAGGAAAAATGCAGTCCAGAAAGAGTGAAATAAATTAAAGGATGCTCTGTCTGTGTCATCTTCATGACCCAACTAAAGAGAAGCATTGTCTCACGCAGTGCCTTCCCTGGGCCCCACAAGAGCCAGAGAGTTCCAGCTTGGCTACAAGTGAAGGAGGCTACAGAACCATCAGAGCTGCTCTTTGGTTCTAAAAATGAGGTAGAGCTGTGTCACCCAGGAAGGGACGACCCTGAGTGTGGCCTGCCCAACCAGCTATGTGGAAGGAGAGGCTCACCAAAGGCTCAACAAAGCAGCACAACCAACAGGGCAGGCTGGGGAAGCGCTCCTCACAGGGAACTCCAGAAAACAGCCCAGCCATGCTGTCTAACCTGGAAGTCTGCTTGAGCATGAAAGAATGAGCTCCTTTAATAGCGGCCTCAGTGAGTGTGCACGTGGATACAGATCAACATAGGCAGACGGGCCCCTTCATTAGTAGAGATTGTCCCGCACGTGCTCCATGATGGTCTTCAGCCCCAGCCAGGTCTCCTCCGCAGTAGGGATGATTTGGTTGGCAGGCAGGAGAAAGCCATAATGCCCTGTATCCCTCAACTCAAAAGTGAATGCATACTTAATGCCATTGTCATATGCCCAGTCAATGCTGCTCCCGCTGGCAGGATCTGTGAGGGAGAAGAGCAAACACTGTTTTAGCTCAGTTCCCTTTGGGGTACCAGGAAGTCCCCCTGCCTAGGCTTTCTTAACAATCAAGAGTTCTTCCTGCAAGTCACTGGAAACATTGACTCCATTCAGACACCTCTGGCCCCCTGCACTGGGAGGGTTGGCACTAGTACCCAACCAAGAGATCTGAAATCCCCACTCCCACCTAACTCAGGGTCCAATCCTACAGGTCGTTCAAACCAACCTTCACAGAGACACAGTGTAGTCAACAGCCTCTGAGAGAGACCAAAGGCCCTATCTCCTGGAGTCCATGTCCTTGTGCGGTCCTTTCCAAAAATAGGATAGGACTGGCCTCGCCTGCGTGTCTAACAGGATAATTCAGAGATGAAGCTGTCGTGAAAGACACTCTAGCTTCTGCCTTAGTCATTCAAGGGATACATATGGTAAAGAACTAGGACCACCTGCCACTAATGAGCACGAACTCACTAGGCACCCGGTAAGTCACCTGACATGCAGATCTTCCAGCCCTGCTACACCTGCAGTCACTGTATTCCTGCAGAACACCTTGACTGTAACCCCACATGAGACCTCAGGCCAGAGACACCAACCAACTGAGCTGCTCCAGAATTCCTGATCCCCAGAAACAGTGTAAAAAAATAAATGTTTATTGTGTTAAACTGCTAAATTTTGAGATTTATTTTATACACAGCAAGAGATAACTGATACACAGAGAGAAAGAACCACACAGACAAAAGGCTTGAGAAAGGTAGCCAGGTGTGATGGTGCACACCTGTAATCCCACCACTGGGGGAGGCTGAAGCAGGACGAGCTAAAGTTCAAGCCCACTGGGGGCAAGTTAGTGACTTAGCAGGATACTATCTCAAAATAAAAGATAATAAAGGGCTAAAGATACAGCTCAGGTAGAAGGCCTCAGGTTCAATCCCAAGTATCACATACGAAATGAAAAGTCTATTGTACCTTTCAGATTTTATTCACTCTTTCAGGTTCTTACACTAGGGAGATGTTTACACAAATGGGTCTTATTTATTTCACTTATTAGATACTGTGACAGGGAAATAAACTGCTCAAAAGGAAAGAATAACTGGGATGAGGGAAAGGAGAAAAGAAAGAAGGAAGGAAAAAAAATAGTACACATAAGATAGCTAAGATAATTGTACTACTAATTTCTATTGATTTATTAAAAGGAACAGTTAATGTGTAATTGTTTGTTTTTTTGTTTTTTTGTTTTTTTTTGGTTTTTCTCCGGTACTGGGAACCAAACTCACGACCTTGCACTTGCCAGGCAGGCGCTTTTGCCGCTGAGCTAAATCCCCAGCCCCCTAATGTGTAATTGTTTGATCAATCTTGCATACCTGTATCTGGTAATCTGAGCAACTACCTTGAAGATAACAATATGTAACACAACAACCATTGTTAATTTCCTATTGTCCTGTTTTGAAATTCTGTATCTTTTTATTGTTTTTTGTGTTATTTTGTTTTGGTCTTCATTTTTGTTATTTTATTTTTGTTCTTTTCTCTTTAAAATAAATAAATAATTTAAAGATTGAAGTCTCTAGAGTGGCAAGAGGCCTATTCTACTCCTTCTTCTCCATCAAACTCTACTAGAGCAGAAAATGGCTGATAGGACGGAAGGTAGGTGATCTTGAATCTTAAATAATAAAATAGTTATGTCAATAGCAGCTATTATTCATTCAGCATCTACAATGAACCGGTCATTACATTAGAAACTTTTTTATTTATGATCTCATAAGCTTTTAAAAACAAGGGAGCTGGGTATAGTGGTGCACGCCTGTAATCCCAGCACTCAGGAGGCTGAGGCAGGAGGATCCTTGCGAGTTCAGTGAGTTCAAGGCCAGCGTGAATTGCATAGTGAGACCTTGTCTCAAAAAGACAAGAAAAAAAAAAAAAAAAGCTCAGTGGCATAAGTGCCTGCCTGGCAAGTGCAAGGTCCTGAGTTCAATTCCCAGTACCAAAAAAAAAAAAAAAAACTTCCTCTGAGAGATAGACTCATAGGCAACCCATTCAGGACCTCTCCTGTCTCTCAGGAGCTACCTATTCTCCACTCCTATTCCCCATTCTTTTTCTCCAATAAATTTTCCTACTGTTAAAAAAAAAAAACAGGGAGAAGCTGGGCATAACGGTGCACACCTATAATCATAGCACTCAAGAGGCTGAGGCAGGAGGATTGCTGAGTTTGAGGCCAGCCTGGACTAGCAAGTCCAAGGCCAGGCTGAACTACAGCAAGACCCTCTCTCAAAAAACAACAGCCAAAACAAAACAAAAACCAGGAAGATAGGTATTACTGTTCTTATTTTACAGATGAGGAAATCTAGGCTTGGAATGTGTAGCTCATCTAAGGAGATACAGACAGAAAATAGCAGAGCTACAGTTCAAGCCCAGGTCCACCTGACGATACAGCCTAAACTTTTCTCAATCGACCTCGGGTCCATCCTGCATCTTAACCCATCTGCTAAATGAAGATATGAGCCCTTTTGCCTTCCCATTGTTCCCGACAGTTGTTTGTAGGGAGAGCATCATGATTTTTCTAGAGCTGTTGCTTCCTGAGAGCTAATGCGCCCTGAGGGTATGGAACAGGCCCTGCTGCTCTCACTGAAGTCCGGTGTGATTCCCATAGGCTTTCTCTGCCCTGAGGAAAAGCTTCAGCAAGAACAGATGATGGCAGAAGTTTCTAGAGGCGCTTTACTGTGGCAAACTCAAGTACGGCGTTTCCGAACACACTGAAAGGAGGCAAGTTCTCCAAGGAGCCTGAAAGGAGGCAAAAAGGCTTCTGCTTGGCAGTCAGAGTGATGAAGTTCATGAACTTTGCTTTATTTAGATCCCTGCCCGACATCCACTTTTTTGTGTTAACACTCATAGGAGCACACTACCTACACTGCTTTACATAGTGTATCTTTCGGTTAACAACTGAAGATTACCCCTTGTTACTCCCTCTCCCTGGGTATATAGATCTACCACCTTCATTGAACAACGGTGTGGTGTTTCTATGAATGCACCAAGGGTTTTTATCCAGCACTCTCCTAGTGGGTATTTTTGACGCTCACCCACCAATCTTTGCTGATGATAAATAATGCTGTATTGAATATCTTTAATACTCATGATTTAGCCACCAGATGAACTCAAAGAACTTATTTCCATGCCCGTAGTTGACCAGAATCAGTGAAGAGAAAAGGATTGCTGGAGGCAGCCGTCCTGAAAACAGGACAAGCGACCCCTGACTGTCTGACTGAACGAGGACACATACAAGCTCAAGAGCAGACACAGGAAGAGAAGCTGAAAAGGCTGGGGCTGCTTCGCAGAGGGGTCCAACAGCACAACCTCAGGTGTTCAGGAGAGAGTAACTAATGCCCGGAAAGCTACTCAGTCTCGAAGAAAGGGGCTAAATCTCTTCCACATGCTGTGTTTACGAAGCAGGAAAGTGTGGAGGCCATCTTAGAATTATTTTCATCTAAATGGTCAATCTCAGAAAAGGTCTGGTGCTTGAAAAGATAAATGTTATCTATTTACATGGCACATCCCAGACTCCTGGGGTCAGATAGAGTGCTATTATACAAAATTTGATTGCTGTTATGGAAAGCAGTGAGGACAGAAGACAGGCTCTTGAAAGAGGTAGGAAATGGTACAGCTTCTGGATGCGCCCGAGAGAGCTTCTCTCCTCTGCTGGAGGCATCTGCTCAGGATCCCTCGGTTTGGGCCCAGCTCATGCTGGGCAGAAGAGTGTGCTTGATGCAGGAGGAAAAGGCTATTATTTAAACTGGTGTTTTCCCCAAAAGCCAGAACCCTGGTGACCTAAGAAGCTCTTTGGGAAGACCCCTCACGGGCTCCTAGCAAGCCTCCTCTCTCTTTGGTCCCTGGCTGGGTTCTGACTAATTAGGCAGAGGGTGGAGAAACTCTCCAAATGCGTCCTCTAAAGAGTTCCCCTTTAATACCACTAATAGCAATAAACCATGAATAATTAATGAATTGTTACTGCAATTAGCAATCCAAATACCAGCATCATGCTAACTACTTCATGCAGCTCAGCGGCAGATGAAACAGAGCCCAGGGTGGTGAGATCAGAGCCCAAAGAAGCGCCCAGGAGGCGGGCTGGAGATCTCCCCAGAAGGGGAGGTCTGACCAGAAAGCTGTGGAGACAGAACCATAGTGAACTCCAGGGCTGAGGAGAAAATGAAACTCCAGCACGTGCGCAGGGGCTCTGAGGTGGCCCGGTGGGCAGAACACGACAGTGTGTACTAAGAAGACACTGTGCAGAGGGTGAGAGGGACCCTCCTGGGCGAGAGCTGGGCTTCCCACGTTCGTACTTGGAATATGACGTTCTTCCCAATGGGAGAATCTGGAGACAGACTCTCAGGGTAAGAGAACTGGCAGGTTCTTAGCAGGAATCAAGCACACTACTCAGATGAAACATTCCATCGAGAGACCAACTAAAAGGTATTTCTACAAAGTGAGGTTATGGATGGTGAACCTCAAGACCAGGTTTAGATGTGGATCTCAGTAGATTTTTTTTTTTTTTTGAGACAGGTTCTCATTAAGTTGCTAAGTTGTCTAAGTACATGTGAACTTGCATTCCTCCTGCCTCAGCCTCCCAGAGTGCTAGGATTTGGAGCTTTTTTCCTAGATACTAACCATTGTTGGGAGGACCTCTAACCCTTGTTCATTTCTGATGGGAAGGTGAGGGAGTCTCCCCCATCCCACAAACACCACCATCCATCTGATGAGGCTAAGGTGAAATTCCTCCAAAAATAGAGTAACGGGCTTGAGGAATTTTTGGTAAACTATGTCAGGATCTTCCATGCAAGGTGAAGAACACAGATTGTCCACCTGCCACAAACCTAACTCATCCAGGGCAAGGGACAAATAGCATGAGAGTCAAAGAGACTGCGATAACTATGGTCACACAGACTTGCCACAAAATCTGCCTATCATGAACCACGAAAAACAACCAGACAACAGCTTTGGAATTCTAACTTGCAGCTCTCCCACACCCCATTTCAAGGCACTTTCTAAACGCTGATTCACACAGCGAGTACTCACAGACGGTGGTGCAGGTCGGGCCCACTTCGTACTGGGTACCTGACAGGGAAGCCAGGGCTTTGGCCGCACGCCTCGCCACCTCATCCTGGGAAAGGAACGGACAGAGTGAGGGGAACGGATCCTGGAGGCTGCCATTCCACAGCTCTCCTGCGCTGGGGGCTGGGGAGAGTCCTGGCCTCACCCTCAGTTTCCCCTGCTGGTCTCTTTTTCCTTCCCACCGAACCAGAGCCAAGGCCTGACAGAGGCGGCCTGGGTCCTCCCACACTTCCCCTGCCACTTCCCCTGTTCCTACACCCACTTTGAGGGCAAAGAGTGATACACACTCTGAAAGCAGGTGAGGCACATCCTCAAACTGGAAGAGCTGCTTGGAGCTCTACAAAGGGCTGGTGAGCTGCTCAACAACCTGTCAGGAATCTAGTGAGGCCCCATCTTCGTGTATCCCTTAGGAGGGGACTGTCATACTCAGGACCAGGAGGGAAGACCAAGTGTGCTCCTGAGAAAACCCTTGAGGATCTGGGGGTACAGACAGAGCAGCCATAGATGAAGAGGGCCAGAAGGTTTGTGGCCTGACTTTGACCTGGGCAGAGCAGTGTCCTTCAGCAACCTCCACAGAGGTGGTGGCCTGCAGTCACCCAGCAGATGCCAGCCCTGCTCCGCCTCAACCCACCCTTAAGTACCTCCTCACAGAACCTGACACAGAGCACCCCTAGGCTGTGGGCCACAGCATCTTCACCTCTTCCTTAACCAAAAGTACCTCCCCCTTGCGTACCACAGTGCCAGCCACAGTCCTTGGCGAGTAGTGGGGCTGTGCCACGGTCCAGTAGGAAAAACAAGAGAGAAGGCAAGGCAATGTCACAGCTGGCCTAGAATTAAGAGGCACTGTCTTCCTCCTGTCCCCAGTGTGTCTGACGGTACATCCACCCCAAAGCACGGGGAGAGAATTCTGGGCCCTTGACGAGACCCACCCGTGCTCCTGGACTTTCCCTCGAAAGCTGTAGATTGGCACCCTGGCAGCATCGGGAGGCCAAGCCAGCCCAGAGCCAGGTGGAAGACAGCTGTCACTCACCAGCTCCTCCGCATGCGGGGCCTTCTTGACTGTGTACCCGTAGGGATACATCAGCAGCTGCGAGTAGCTGTGCAGGTCAATGAAGCCTTTGAAATTCCCATGTTTTTGAATGAAATCTACTACTGATTTCACCTCCACTTCAGAATGGGCGTGTGGGCCGTGGTACACTTCAGAGCAAGGGTTATCACTGGTTCCTCTTCCTGTTGGGGACAGTCCAACCAGAAACAGTAAGCCACAGGCCAAGACGAGGGAGCTGAGGGCATCAACCCTGAGGAGGGGCTGAAGACACTGACAATGGGCAGCTACTGGCAGATGTCCCAAAAAGCCTGTCGGTGGTAGGTACAGACTGTGAGGAAGAGAACAGAGAGGGAGGCAGGGGTGCTGGATCTGCCACAGCTAGAAAGAGAAATTATTGAGATTTTTGGGTGGGTTTTTTGGGTTTTTTTTTTTTTTTGGTTTTTGTGTTTTGGTTTTTGTGGGGGTTTTTTGCCATACAAGGGATTGAACCTAAGGACACTCTACCACTGAGTTATATATGCCCAGCACTTTTTATTTTTTATTTTGAGATAGGGTCTCAATAAGTTGCCCAAGCAGAATTTGAACTTGCAGTCCTCCTGCCTCAGCCTCGCTCAGTGCTGAGATTAGAGGTGTGCACCACCACATCCAGCCTTTTTGGACTTCTTTAAGTGGGTAGAGTTGACCTTATATTGTGCCGATAGTGGTTGTCATAAATAATGAATAGCATGCTTGAAAATGAGTTGTAATTAACAAGTATTTTAGACAATTAATATGAATACCAATAAATAATGAAAATGACATGATTTATTCTGGTGTCAACTTACTTTCTTGGTTCAGATCTTAACAGCCAGCTGCTGCCAAAAATAATCTATTGTTCTGGCTAAAATTTCTTAATTATTTAATAGGTATTTAGAAATATCACCTTCTGTATTAATTCACAGTACAGCTACCTAAGGCATCTAGGTGTGTGTGTGTGTGTGTGTGTGTGTGTAATCACTTCAGTTTTGGAACTATCTGCCTTAACTTTGATGCCCTCGTTCCCCACATTCATGTCAGCTCCTTCCCCACAATCATTATTTTCCCCCAGTGGATGTTGTGTGCTTTTGGACAAGTAAGAACAATCCATTAAAAACAGAACATCAGTGCAGATGTGGAATAGTAAAGAGGTTGGCTCTGGATTTAGAATTAGAAGGTGAGTTTAGATCCTAATTCTTATCAGCCATACAATCTCAGAGGGTCTTGTCTCATTTCAGATAATAAAAGTCACTCGACAGGTAAGAAGGACAAGGTACATGGGAAAGTACCTTAGCACACAACTGGCACCTCTGTAGAGGATGATTTTAAGCAGCTGGAGCTCAGAACCCGGCCACATCATTTTCATTCCCTTTCTATGACATGAAAGTGCTGGGGCTCATACTTGCATGTGGGAAAATAACTGCTAGAATTTACTTTTCACAACCAATCATCAAGGCTATTAATCTTACCCATTAGGGTAACAGTGCTAATTGCTCTTTTTTGAGTTGCCACAGGGGGCCCTTATACCCACCCACAATTTGGCCAACAAAGTTGCTATGGTGAGGGATAAGAAAGGCCCTTGGATTCATACTTCTAAAAGGAGACTGCTTTTAAAATATTAGTGTAAACTGGGCATGGTGGCGCAAGCCTGTAATCCCAGCACTTGGGAGGCTGAGGCAGCAGGATCGTTGCAAGTTCAAAGCCAGCCTAGGCTACAAAGTGAGCTCAAGTTCAGCCTGAACTGCATAGCAAGACCCTGTCTCAAAAAGACAAAAATAAAATAAAATATTAGTGTAGCCAGGAGTGGTGGCACAGGCCTATAATCCTAGCACTTTGGAGGCTGAAGCAGGAGGATTCCCATGAGTTCCAGGCCATCCTGCACTACATAGTGAGACTCTCTCAACAACAACAACAAAAAAATTTAGTGTAAGGACTGGCACAAAGGATGTACAAGGGCCTGGATTTGATCTTTAGCACCACAATAAATAAATACATAAATATTTATTAAACAAAATACTAACACAGTTGTAATCATAATGCAAAGATATTCTGTCCCACCATTCTTTCAGGGGAACAGGAATTATCGAGTTATTCCCATTCAAAATTACAATAAAGGTTGGGCGTGGTGGCATACTCCTGTACTCCGGAGCCTGAGGCAGGAGGGTCACCATTAGCTTGAGGCCAGCTTGGGTGACATAAGCAAGTTCAAAGTCAGCTTACATTACATAGGGAGTCTCAAAACTAAATAAACAAAATAAAACAAAACAAAAAAAGGAATCCTGGGCAAATGGGTGACATTGATGCAACTACTTTAAAAAAAATAACAATAAAAAATTTTTAAAAAGAAACAAAACACAGAGCAAATTGGTATGGCCTAAGTGATGCCCCTAATTCTCTCAGTGAGTAGAGCAATGAAGACAGTAGCAACTCGCCCCCTCCCCACCACCTCAGGGAACAGGACAGGCTCACTAACGGCAGCGGAATCTGAAACTGTCCCCCACCTACCTCCAAAACTCGCATTCCAGTTTCTGTTTGGGTCAGTGCCAATGCAGTGGCTTCCAGGATTCAGGGACCGCGTCTTCCTCCACAACCGGTTCTAAACAAGTCATAAAACACCCAGAGCTAAGTCAGGACCCAGGGGCAGTAAAAGATTTTTCTGAGTGCCATGATGGTGGCAAGCACAAGAAACAGGACAAGCAACTTGCAGGCCCTGCCTGGGGAATTCGCTGTCATCGCTCAGAGAGAGAAGAGTTCACCATTCTGGCTGTCAGAGAGGGACTCCCCCAGAATGCCCCTTGAGAATGTCCTATGTGAGAGCTAGGCCAGGGGCGGAGAACCTGTGGCACCCGTGCCGCAGCGGCACACGGAGCCCTCTCTGTTGGCACGCAAGCCAAGGTGCCCCAGCAGCGGAGCATCAGATAACAACTCTTTTTTCTAAATTAAAATCTCAGTATTCAGGTTTAATTGTGGTGTTGGCACTTTGTGATGAATAAGTGAGCTTTGGGTTGCAGCTTTTGGGGTGCTCAGTCTCTAGAAGGTCGGCCATCACGGAACTAGGCCGATCCCAACTGAACGCACTGAATAATTGTTGGCTTTGGGAGAAGCAGGGCCAGTGGCCATCACGCGCCTTGATGATCACTGATGTACTTGAAGTGCACAGCGCATATTTTATTCTAGCCTTTAAAAATCCACCTGAATCCAGTCACACTCCAGCTTGGGGAATAAGGGAGCAAATTAAATGGTGCAACTAAGAAACCATCAGCCAAATTCAGAATGTGAGACATTATACAGGAAATTACTTGGTTTCTCCAACAAAAGAATGACATTTTAAAAGGATGTGTTGGGGGTGCTGATGTAGAATAAAAGAGACTGCAGAGACCCAGCAGCCAGATGCAGTGCACAGGCCTTGTTAGATCCCGACTCCAACAAATTGACTCCATAGAGACATTTTTAAGATAATTGGGGGTGTTAGATGATATTAAAGAACTTCCATTAATTTTTCAAAGGTGACAGAGGTGTAGTAGATTTGAGGTTTTTATCAGTATTATCATCAGCTGGAGATGCATACTAAGGTAGTTTTGGGTGAAATATCATGATGTCTGGGATTTGCTTTAAAATACATCAAAAAAGGATTGTGTGGGAGAGAAAAAAATGAGTAAGATTGGTAAAATGATGATAATCGCTCAAGACCCATAATAGAGAGTTCCTGCGACTATTCTCTCCAGAAAAAGAAAAAAAAAAGAAACTCTCTGCTGATTCTCAGCTCAGAGAATGACTAGCAAATGAAATCCCAAGAAAGCTGATAATATGCATACTGGTGGCAGCTCTCTCCAAAGGCATCAGCAAAGCAAGAAATTCAACAAGGAAGTTTCACACCAAGCCCAGCCCACTCAGGATTACTCACTTGGGTTTGTGTGTATACATATCCATCAGGATTGGCCACGGGCAGTAAGAAAATATCCACTTTCTTCAAGATGGATGTGACAGCTGGATCCTTCCCATACTCAGAGACAATCTAAGCAGAGACAGACTGTTTGTCAGCTACATCACACCAGCCTGGGTCATTAGGTCTAAGTCCCAGAGATCCCCTGCACCTGCGAAGAATAGCCTATACCCTGACACCTCCCTGTTGTCCCCGTGGGCATAGCTCTCTGTAGAGCTGAGTCCCTCAGACCCTTGGGACACAGCTGCATGACAATAGCAACTGCAGTGAGTCCTGTGGCACCCGCTTTGTTCATTCCCGCCAACAGTGGGGAGTCACACATTTTTAGGAGTTTAAGCCCCTGTGAAGGGGTAGGGAGGTGTACCCTCCCTATGCAGACTTAAAACACCCCTCCCTTTCAGCAGAAGCTTAAAAGTGGACTTTTTCAAAGGCTCTGACATTGCTGGGACCTGGGATCAGAAGGGGCTGAACAGAAAGTTGGCCTGAGCGTGGTGCTAGTGTTGCTCTCTCCCTTTGAGTGATCCATTACAGGTCAGTGTCTTAGGTCCAGCTCCCTGGCTCATGAGCTTGCTCACTGCCACTTTGTCACTCAGCCACAATAGGCTGACCAAGAGGCTTTGACCATTTACTTCTCAAACCTGAAAAGATCCCAGCCTCCTGGGTCTGTAACGAGCTCCTTCCCACCTTGTCCCCCGGCCCAGCCACATGGGACTCTGTAGCACACCCCCACACACCGGCCCACCAGAATCCTTGGCTAATACCGGGCGACATGACCTTCCTCGCCGTCCAGATGGCAGTGGCTTGCGAGACCCACTCTCGGGAATGAATGCCTGCATTCAGCCAAATGGCCGGCCGCCTTTTGCCTCCTCCCGTGCTGAACTGCAGAAGGAAAACAGGCCAGAAAATGACCCACCTGCCCACGTCTCTGCTCACCTCTCCTCTCCCCAGCTCACTCCTATTCATTTAATTCATTTAAGATAATTCAGAGACCAAATGTTCCTGAGGGCACCATCTATTTATCGGGCTTATCCGTGACCAGGAAGCTTAATTGGTTGGCTGCAGCTCCGGGCAGCCTGAACCTCTCCAGCACTGGGAGCAAATGGAAAGGAGAAACAATTGTTATTGTGGATTAGAATGCTGCCGCGATTAGAGATAATAGTATGTCTCTTGAAAGAACTCAAATGGTATCCCAACAGAGACAGACACAAGGTGCATGAACCAGGCTGTTTTGCTGATGCAATAAATGAATTCGATTTTAAATTAGGAGAAAGAGAGCTTCACTATAGCTCTTTGTAAATGGCAGTAATGAATTCTAACTCCAGCCCTGGCATAGTGTCGGGGCCCCGTGGGTCAGAGCTTGGTGCTAATGAAGCCAAGGTCTCCATCAGACGGGCAAATAATCTAAATGTAATTATTTTAAAGCAACCAGCTCAGTGGCAGGTCTGCCCTCCTGCTGGTAATGTGCTATAAACCTGGGTTCTTTGGGGCTTCTCTGAAGCCAAGGGTTTGGCAAATTCTTAGCTCGATCAATTGTTCCATGGTTTATATGCCCAAATTCCTTTTTATTCACTCGGCTGGATTATTTATGTCATTGTCATCATTCTCTATCTCTTTTGCCAATATGGACCTGAATTTGTTAGAAATATCTGGAAATTGCCAGGGATATAGTGCAGTGGCACAATGCCTACCTGGCAAGCTCAAGGTCCTGAGTTCAATTCCCAGTTCCAAAAAAAGAAAAAAAGAAATGTCTGGAAATTAAGCTTTGTATAGCCAAGGATCAGAGCTGGACTTAACATTTCGCCAGAATGTTATCACTATGTATATCTAAAATGTACCAATATTATTAATTGATTTTTTAAAATGTCACTGGCCCTGAAATTAGCTTCCTAAGTTGCTTTGCCAGGAAGTAGCTCTAAAAGCAGAATAGATTAAGTAGGTCTATCCCAACTTCCCATGCCACTAATAGACAGTGGGAATGCAGTCAGGACTGCAGCTAGAATTCTAGCGTTCTAACCATCGGTCCTCAGACCCTTCCTTCCTCAAAACAGGGAATGGGATGGCTCCTTCTAGCAGCCCTGCATTACACAAAGCAGGAGACTCCTCATCAGATCAAATCTGAGCCGTGGAAGATGTCTTTCAACCTCACCCTCCATCTTGAAATCACAGAGACCAAACAGCTGCCTCCCTTGGTGATCTGAAGCTGGGTCATGAACACGCACAGCCCCGGAGCCTCACCTTCAGTACATACATTGGCCGCTTTTCAAACGTCTGTCCAATCTTCACCCTGCTGGCAAGCTTAGGAAAGTCGGTGGCAATGCTGTCCATCTCGTGGTAGATCTGAAGCATAAGAAAGTGAGCCCAAGGGCATTTTAAAAATTTGTTTAGCTCTGGATGGGTATCTGAACTGTACCTTATTGGTCCTCATGATTTTTTTCTGGGCCCCTAATCTTGAAGTTGACCATTTTATGGTGTGATTATTACAAAGAACTGGCTGAAGAGTCTAACTTTTACAACTTTCTACAGGCTAACACATTTCACTGTCCATGGGATAATCCACTCAGCTGGAGTAGAAAGGCTGACACAGATATTGCTCCAAAGAATGGTCTTCACATCACTCTGAGCTGGGCTTTCAGAATAGCCCCACTTAGGCAAGGCTCTTGGCAAGAAGACTCTCCAGACTCTTGGGGTCACTTTTCTACATCAGCAAAAAGAACTGAGCACTCACCAAGTACCTATATATACTACCAAGCAAATATAGTATGAATATTACAAAACAAAAAAGACATAGAAATGGTTGTATTATATGCAAGTATAAACAGAAGGTATAATAGTTTCTCCTTTCATTGCAGTGGGCAATCTTATGTTATGGGTACACCACTTTGTTTTTTGTTTTTTTGTTATTTTTTTGATACCAGGAATCAAACTCATGACCTCAGGCTTGCCAGGCAAGCTCTTATGCCGCTGAGCTGTATCTCAGGCCCACGGGTACCCCACTTTGAAGGTGATTTTTCTAAAAGCTTTCTCAGAACAAGTCACGAGGAGTGGTAAAAGAATATTCCCTATTGCTTTTAGGGGGGAAAAAGAGACTTTAATTTAAATAGAGTTTACTCATTTCTGTTTCTCTAATCATTTGAAGACCAAAAGAAGGAAATAAATAAATAAATAAATTTGTTTAATCCCTAAGACTGCAAGAAGGAGCTATACACAGAAGGCAAATTGCAATCAATAGGTGATAAAATCAAGCTCACAGAGTTTATAGCCAGTCAGTGTGGCAAACCGAGCGGAAGCAAGAAGCCATCCCCAAGTACATGGGCAAGCCCAATAAAGTACAATGAAAGCAATTCATAGCCAGGTGGAAAGCTCAAGAAGGGGAAACTGCAGGTGCCAGTGGTGAAGAACGACCTAACTTACAGGGAAGTGGGCAAGAGGGGAAGCCTTAGGTGCCGAGGGTTTAGGACCCAGCACTGAGTGAAAAGCCGGAACTGGCAGGTGGAAACTGGCTCATCTGGCCACAAAAATGGCTTGGAAACTCTCCTCCGTCCATTGACCCTAGAGTGAAGGAAAACGGGGATTTCCTGAGCCATGTGAGGAAAGAGAGTCATCTAGGAAAAGTTAAAGCACCAAGCTGTGTTCATAGATGGGTCCAAGTTCATGCCAGCCACCATTACAATACACATATGGTATCTGGAACCAGAGATCTTGGCAGACACAAATGAAATTTCCACTAGAGACCTAAGAGACCCTAAGTGGTGGTAGGATATGAGCTCTTCAAAGAGCAGAAAATGAGAAGTTAGAAGGGAGATGGCCCACCAATCTATGGCAAAGGGCCTCCCACGGATTAAGAGAAGCTGGCAACTAGCTGGCAAATGGCACCTAAAGCCAGAGAAACTAGAGGCGAGTGGATGAGAAAGCAAGACTAGGATAGCCAGCCGGTGAGGGGACAGCCCCTGTGGGTCCTTGGGTGACATTTGAAATGGTTAGCTCAGCTGGGAAAGGCCTCACGATAACGAGGCTAACGTCATGGGGCTTGATCCTCCTGAGGGTCCTGGGCTCTCTTTCGTCTATGGCCTGAGAATGAACTCCTAACGTTGTCCAGCTGTTTTGCAGATGTCTGACACTGGTCTCAAAAAAGATCAAGGGGCAGTGCAGTTGGAAGTGTACATAATGAACTAAGCTACTGACAATCATGGAAAAAAAGTGGAAATAGTTGGTCAACCATTGAAAATAATTCCTCATCTAGAAAAAAAAAAGTATCTGTGTCATGAAAAGCATGCCAGGAACATTTTGTTTGCACATATGTACATATATGTGCACATATATACATATAATACATATGACATGTATTAAGGTAGATGAGGGAGAATACTGACTTAGATTTGTTTAAGTCTTAAGATTGCAAGAAGGAGCTATGCACAGAAGGAAAATTGCAATCAATCTAAAATAAAATCAGTCTTACAGAGTTTATCTGAGCTAGTAGATGCGAGAGATCCTGGGGGTCATAAGAGAATTATGCTATTCATGATGTGGTTCTATCCTACAATCCCTCTTGATTTCTCAAGTTCCAATATGATATGAAACTATTTTGCTCCAAGTTTTCACTAGAAAGTTTGGCTTATCTTAAAAGTCAGTCATCTATATAAAGTGGTTTCTAACTAAACACTGCACCAAAAATGCGTTATGGAACAAATATACACTATAAGAAGTCATGATAAATGAGTGGAAATACTTGGTTAACCTTAAAAATAACCACTTGTCTGCTTTCCTGGCACCGATAATGTTTTATTCTCAATGAGGGATTATAGAAGGGGAGAAGAAGGTTGAGATCTAAAGACTGGAAATTATTGCAATTACTTCATAGTTTTCTTTAGGTGGTTGGTTAAGAAAAGAAGCATTAAAAAAAAAGAAAAGAATATATGTGTGTGGTGGGGGGAGTGTCCAGTTTGTGTTTCACTGTGCTTTTAGATGCAGGTAGGGATTAATTCAAGAAATGGAAAGGAATTATAGAGTCATACTCTATCCCCTCTGAGAAGTGATACTACGCTGAAGATGGATGCCTCCTGAAAGTAAGGAGAAAGGTTACAAACACAGGAGACAAACAACCTTGGCCTTAAATCTACACTGAAACACTTACAGCTTCCAGGGAATGGTATGCCCCATAGTTGAAGTTACTATCACTCCGCTCTTGCCCTTCGTTGAGTTGCATTTCTTCATCTTCAATATCTAAAAGGTCCTAAAACAGACACAGCAACATGATGAAATACAGGTTCATGGTTTTCCTGCCATTATCCTGGTACATGGGTGGAACAAGGTTGTGGCACCCTCAGTGAAAAGCAACACAAATTTCCAGGACTCAAAGGGTGTCAGGTAGCTTAAATTACACAAACTAAAGATTAAAGTGCAAGAAAATGGTAGACTCAAATGGTCTACTTCTAAAAGAATGTTTGTTCTGCATAGCTACATGATGCCGCTGATTTAGAAGTGGTTTAAATGGTAGAACAGCAGATTTACTGGTGTTCATTTTCATCTAAAATCTTTGTTCTCCTATGTTCTTGGTTCTATAATATGTCAGTGTACAAAAAGACTTCAAAGGAGATAAGCCATTAACATGTGTATGTTGGTCATTGTGATCAGTGTGGCATAATTTTTGAAAATAAACTGTCACACCCCTCATGACAAAAAAGGGGGATCAGATTTCTTTCATCTATCTATATGTATCACATATCTAACTTTACTTCTTGGTGGCGAATGTATTTACTCTACCCCATTCAAAACCCACTTACTCTCTGGAAGAAACATACGTACTATTTGGTTATTCTATGGTATGAAATCTCTATACATCAGCCTGCATCTGGTATCCAGTGCCTCTGAAATACACAGCTTGGGACACTATTCAGAAACAAAGAAATTCTTACAACCACTAATACTTTGAAGGTTCCTGGCAGATGTCTGTGACATGTGAGGATGATTAATAAGCTCACAGCTGTTCACACCATCAGGAAACTCCTGGGCCAAATCACCAATTTATCTATAACCCACCTCGGTGAAGGAGAGAGCGTGAACCAGACACCGTCCTGCTGTTCAGCACAGGTCGTGGGACTGGATGGTGATGTTTGTTCCCTTTGCAGGGACTATTGGTGACTTTCTCCCTTTCTCAAAGGGCGCTTCTTACAGCTGGTCTCCAATACCCTCACCCACCCCCCATTCTTGCCTCCTAACTGCAAATAAGAAAAAGGAGGTACACTTATTACTTACTGGGGCATCTATGATGTATCAAATATTGTTAGACATTTTACATATATTTAATTAAAGAACCTTCTCAGAAACTGCGTGAAAAAGAGGAGGGTCACCACTGCCATTTTACTGATGAAGAAACAGAGCCTCCAGGGGGTAAAAGCTTGTCCAAGGCACAGCACTAATAGTTAACTACTAGTTAGTAGGTCCCGATCTACTGTAACATGCTTTTCCTCTAACAAGTCACTGCACTTTACTTCCATTTGCCTCAGTTTCCTCATCTATGAAATGGAAAAGGATGACAGCAGACCTAGACAATCTCTCAGGTCCACTTTGGACTGGTTGCTTGGTCCAAGAGAACCAGGGCCTACCCACCTGTAGGTCATCAATCGTCACTGAGTAGTCTAAGCCATGGGTCTTCAGGAAGGATTTGACTGACTGCAGATTGACAGATGGGACTAGGACATCCACAGGCCGATTGAAGTTGGAGGGAGACTTCCAGAAATTGAGCTTAAGGGAACAGAAATAAAACCAGGCTAAAGGATAGTGCAGATAAAACACACAATAACTCATTTTCTAGAGCCTGTCAAATCCAGGCTGAGCCCCACCTGAGGGTAGACATTGTCTATTCACAATCACAAGTGGTCAGAACTGCCCTGCAAACTGTATCTGCCAGAGTCCAAGATGTAGTATGTCAATGGCAGTTAAAAGAAGGGAGCCCATTGCTCAGGACTCCATGCCCCAGCACTGAATTGCTGTCACCTTAGCCTTTCTTCTTTCCTCAATAGTATAAATGGCATATTTACTAGTCCAGGATCATACAGAGAAACTCCTCAGTAATAAAAATAATACCACCTGTAGTACAAGTGTCTTCTCCCACCCAAGGCAGAACCCTCAAGAGGACTAAGAACGACATACCTTAAAACTGTCCGAATTCATTAGCTGAGTCAGTTTGTTGACCTCGTCTCCATTTCTGACATTAACCCTAAAAACTTGGTCCCTGGAGAAGCGGGGAGGGGAGCAGAAGATAATGGTGAGCTTTCCACTGGAAAGTAAACCCCAAACCCACTGTCCCAGACAGAACTGAGCGGAATGAGAGGAAGTGGTCTAGTCTTTGGTTATAATGTATAGCCATTAAAAATAAGACTTCATGGCAAATATGAAAAAGTGCTTATGCATAACTTTAAGGGAAACAGTAAGTGAAAGAGCAGGACACAAAATTGTATGTATGCCATGATTACAAGTATGGAAAAAGCAGATGCATTGGAAGAAAAACAGACAACGGAAATATACCAAATGCTGACAGTGCTCAAGTTCGGGTCGTGGGATTATGGGTGACTTACTTTTCCCCCCCTTGTATCTGTTTTCTGTAATGTGGTTATATTACTTTATAATGAAAAACATACATATTTTTACAGAAAGGAATGTTCCTGAGTTACACGCAGAGCTAACTCAAGACACAAAGAAGCACTTCTTCACTGTCAGAGCTGAGGGCTGAACTCCTGGCAGAACCTCTACGCCAGGAAGAGCTAGAAAAGGGAGCAACCCTCAATCCAGGGAGGGCCAGCTGCTGGCCTCTTAGAACACAGGGGAGAGGTGGGTGCTAGCCCACACATCTAGCCCCAGAGCCCCATACACATGTGTGTTACCATGAAAACAAATAGGGCCCCAGGTGTGAGGCTGAACTTGGTATTTACTGCCGCCCACAGCCCCCGAGAGGCCCAGAAAGGGCCTGCCAGTCACAGCCCCCCTCACTGTTTGTCCTGCGCTTGCTTCATATACATTATTTAGCTTCCAGAGCAGCAGCAGGGGAAGAGGGCCCAAAGTCCTGTGTGGGCAGGAGAAAGCCAAGCCTAAAAAGTGTGCTTTGTGCTCTCAGCCCGTTCAGAGAGCCAGGGGAGCCATTAGGCCGTTGCTAGGTGACAGCCCGAATGAATCCGCACTAGATGCTGTCGCGTGCGTCATCCCTTTGACATGAGTGAACGCAGGAAGAGCTGCTAGAGAGGCTGTGGGCTGAAGGACCTGTTGACAGAGTAAATGGTTCTGTCTCAGGGAGCTAAATGTGTAGCCTCACGTGGCAGCTCCTTATCAGAAGACGAGCTCACTCCAGATGGGTCCTCAGGGTTTTACTTGGTTCTGGAAGGTTCTGGGGGCTCTCAGAGGCGCTAGGCCAGCCCCAGGGAAACAAGGCCCACTGCAGAGTGGCTCCTGCCATGATTTTGTGCCTAGTCTGGAGATGCCATTGAGAAAGGCCTGCCTTCTCCCACCCAGCTGGTCTCCTATGACCCTGGAGGTGGGCAACTAACCAACTGCACCCCAAGAGCTGGGGCCTGTTGGAGAAACCCTGGCTGGGCAGGTCTCAGTGTGAATTTCTGTGTTTTGGATATGGTTTGTGTGTGTGTGCCCCAAGGGTGCCTGTGCTGGAAGCCAGTGTGGTGGCGTCGGTGGGTAGAAAGAGCTTTAAGAGGTGTGATCTAGTGGGCCTTGCAGAGAGATTTATGGGGATCTCTCAGACTTAGTTCCCAAGAGTAGATTATCATAAAAAGAGAGAGGCTGGCCCCTGAATCTCTCTGCCTTCCTGTCTTACCACGTGCTGTCTCTCTCTTCCATGTGCTCCAACTGTGATGCCATTTACCACGTTGTGGTGCAGACAGGGGGCCCTTACAATAGGCTGAACAGACAGAAACACCAGCCCAATCCTGAACTTTCAGCCTCCAACACTAAACCTGTTTTCTTTATACATTATCCCCCCTCTCGGGTATTTAATTATAGTAACAGAAAATGGACTAATACAGAACCCATCCAGCTTGCTAAGTCAGATGGCAGCCCTGGGAGGATGGAGTCAAACTACCATGTCCTTGACACAGGCAAGCAGCCTTAAGGGGGAAAAAAAAGATGAGTTTTAAACAGAAGACGAATCCTCAGTCCTAGCTGAGTGTGCAGCGTGCAGGCGGCAGGGCAGAAGGGCCAGTGCAGAATGGAACCTCTTCCCATTAGACTGCCCTCCACTTTTCTCTCCCATGCCTCTTTGGCTCCAGCCCCACCAAAATCCCAAATTCACCATATACTTTCTTTGTTATGTCTTTTCACACATTGTTCCCTCTGCCTGCAATCCCAGTCCTTTCCTTAACTGCCTGGCGATCTCCCACCCAGCTTCAGGACCAGCTCATATCACCCACAAAGCCTCCCCTAACCAGGGGAGGCAAAGTTTGGAACAATCCTCAAATAGTGCTAAAAGCCAGCAGTACTGATAGTGCCAGACACTCTGATGAACACCTGAACATCAGTACTGGAAGGCACAGAGAACATAAGTGGGGTGTCATGCAAAAGACAGCCTTTGTATTGCCCTCACTGTCCTTGTCTCTCTTTGGAAAATCCCCTCTCCAGAACACTATCTGGAAATTCATTCAAACTTCTTGGCCTGAACTTTTTCTGAAGATGGAAAATGACCTTGGAGGGGAACATGGGATTCACAGCTGGCAGTGTCTACCTCTCTTGCCCTACACAAGTGTTCTGATAGCTCTTCTGGTCCCCTTCAATACCAAGTGCTATCCAGTTGCAGCCAGCCATGGCTGGCACCCTCACACTTGTTCTGTGTCCTGGACAGTCAGTGACTGCCTCCCCCACTACCAAGCCAACAGTCAAATGGCCTGTTCCTTGTGCCTCTCTCACCTGCCCCCCAGCCCAGCTTAGCAACCACTGTGAATGATATTCAGAGATGGCTTCCTGGAGCTCTCAGATGCCCACCAGCTACCGCTGACGCTACAACGAACTCCAACTACTAACCATGTCCTGTTCTCTGCTGGCCTGGCACTCAGGCATCCTGGCCATTGTTTCATCCTTAAAATCACTGAAGACCAGGACAGAAAATACCAGCAGAGCAAAAGAAAAGGAGAGGGGAGGCAGGAGAGCCGAGTGGATGGGGTAAAGGGAGAAACCGCCATTCTCAGATCCATCAGCCAGTCTCCACCCTGGCTTCAGGACCATGCAAATGCTCAGGGCCAGCTGCCTTATCCTCTATGTGTCCATTGAACTGTCTATGAACCCCAGGAACCCAGGAAGGATCCCCTACCTTTTCTGAGTTCCCTTCTATGGAGTGAGAACAGATCTGGGGCTGAGGATGCCACTATTGGTCAAAACCATCTGCAATCAGCTCAGAAGCATAGCCCCTTCTGAGCACTCTAGGGCCTGGGCCGAGGTGTCTCAGTCCAGGTGCCCACTACACTGGAAGAAAGGTCTGTATCCTGACAAATAGAGATTTTTCAGCCACATGAATAGCTGTAGTGGGAGCTTGACAGCTTCATGTGTCAGCCCACACAGCAGTGAGTGTAGTTACAACACACCTACTGCTGAGCTGCCTGTGGAAAAATCTCCGTGCCCAGCCACCTGCTACACCTAACCCCTTCGAGCTATTTGGCAGTAGAAGCACAGGTATGAACAAGTCATCACCATAAAAATTACTCAATCTCATAGAAGTAATTACCTCAATAAACAACTCCAACGTCCCTTTAACTAGATAGTATAAAAGAGCGTAAGCTAATACATGCGCGGATGCGATAGAGGATTCTATTTGGAGATTAACTTGTTCTAGGAAAAAGGTATGAGTTTTTGCATTCAGAGTTTCAACTCTCCTGTTTACCAGCTAAGTGGCCTTGGGGTGGGGGCGGGGGTCCTTAACCTTTCTAAGGCTGAGTTTTTTCATGTTTGAATTGAGGAAAATAACACCCTGCCTGGCAGAGTTGTTGCGTGATTCAAAAGATAATATACATAAGAGCTCTTTGCAAATGGCAAAGCGTTCTGCAGTAATGAGTTATTATAATCCAATCTTCTAGCAGGGTACCATGGCATCTCCTTCCGTCTCTCCCAGCTCCCACGTCTCCTCTCCCTTGCAAGCCTCAGAGCATTCTGTGGGGAGCGTGTTGTGTAGTATGCACACACATACACAGAGTACAAGTGTGTGTCCCTGTGTGTCAATTTTCATAGCTGTAGTTAGGCAAGACCTATTAAAGTGCCCTGGCCCAGAAGTTGAGGAGAAAGCACTGACTCTGCATGGCCTTTGCCACTGACAGAGGTGAAACCAAAAAGCCTGGGAGCCAGATTTTTCCCTTTAAGCATGGCAGAAATTAAAAACAAGCCATGTCTGGTCTTTCTTAGTCATTAATAATGTCGGAGTAAGGAGGTAGGAGACGATTGGAATTGATCTTACAAGTAAGAGCTAGGAAGAAAAAGAATTAACATGAGATTAAGGAGCTTGGGAGGAACTTGGGGACCAGTAACCCTGATTTCACCACCAAAATCCGGTCTCAGAGAGAAGTAACTTGTCCAGAATGACACAAAGGCAAAGGTGAGACAAGCACTCGGGTCCTCTTCTCCTAGGGCCCCACCACCCGAGCTACAGCCAGCCATTCCTTTTCAATTCCATCTGCCTCCCAAATTGCTGAAACCACCAAATGTAACAATAGGTCCAAAAGGAACTTACCCACAAAATTTTTGTCGGCCACAGATGCCCGAGCCAATAAGGGCTCCCAAGAACAGTATCCACTTCATGTCGTAAAGGTCTCAGTACCCCAGTGGCTGAGTCTGGTTGTATTTATAAGGAGCCTCAGGCAGACTCACATCCTTACAATGCAAAGGTGATTCCCAAGCACATCTGCATCTCTGACAGAGGGACAGGCGGGCCCCTACCACTGCCTCCTTCCATTCCTTTCGAGTGATAAAAGCTAAGCCGCTCTATTTACAAAGTCAGGAGCTGGCTGCACAGGCTGGAAGAATCTGTGCCAAAGGTGCCATATTGCTCATCTCTTGGCATCTAACTATTGCTTTTTGAGTAAACAGAAAAGTCCCACAGTGCTGGATGGAATTTACACTGATAGAAGAGGCCAGATTGTAAACCTGGGATGGAGTTACCTCTAGAGTTAAAACAAAAAAAGGGAAGACTACAAAGCAACCTCAAGCCAGCTCTGAGACCACATGCTTGACAAGCCCTGTCAGAGAATTTCACCAGAGCAGGGCAGAATGAGGAGAGCTTGTGGTCCTGTATGGATCTGAGACCTAATTCTTTTGATTCTACTAATAGAAGTATATACAGTAAAAAATATAGAAAGGATGCATTATCCTGAATAAATTACCAGCTTTTCTTAGGTTCTGCATGACGAATAAGGCTTAATGAATTAGTAATAATATGACTAATAATAAGACTGTCTTAGGTTTTTTCCAGTTGGCATCCTTAGTACCAAGTCTCAGAGGAATAAATGGAGGACACTTATGATCTCCATGACTTCTTAATGGGTTCTGGTGCCTTTGGGTCATCCTGGGAGCCCCAACTGCCACAAGCATTCTCACCAGCCCACCATGTCCATGGGCTATGCTCTTTCCACATCTCACAAGGGTAGGAAAAATAAGCCAGGGCTGTAGCTGGGAGCATTACAGGAAAACTATCCTGATACCTCTTAAGACAGTAAAAGATATTCAAGATTATTGCGGCAGAGGTCATGATGATCACAATAAGAGAGGCTAGCTGTGCTCAACTCCAACTACAGCAAAGACAGTAGGGTGAGGGTATCAGTGGACGGAAAAGTACTGAAAGGATACATCAAGCATCAAACATTTAAGATTCTTGCTAAACTGACTAACAGATGTCTTGCTAAAGGCAGGCCAAGCACTTATACATCAACCCTGAGGGATGAGGAATTTGACCAGCTATCAAGGTGGAGTGGGTGACTTAGTAGGATCTGAAAGGCTGGCTTTGACAAGACTCAGGAGCCAGCCTGGCCCAAAAAGAGGGCACTGTTGTCTAGGAGAGAGCCTCTCTCAGGACTAGTGAAGCTGGAGTTTGTGTCTCTCTTCTTCCCTCAAGGCTCTCCCTGTCTCCCCAGCGCTTAAACTAAACTCCTACGCCCATTCTGTCCCCCGCTGAGGCTGGGGTCTTCTTCACTGAGATAGATTTTAGGTGTGAAGTCAGTGACAAGAGAAACTGAGACTGGAATCAACAAGAGATGTGAAGGGAATCATGTACCCAGCTGAAAGGTACTTCCCAGCTTTGTCTCCCTGAGGAAACCATCAACATAGAGAAACTCTAAATCCCTAGTGGAAGTGAATGCCTGAAGAGATAGTGTGTGGAAACTGAGTCCAGACTGAATAGGACAGCCACAAAAAAGAAGTGTCATTCACCACCCGCATCAGAAGTGGAAACCAAAAGGTGACAACAGGACCAAAGTGTATGCACCTGGTACACACAACCCTGGCACCTTCTAGCTCCTTAGCATTTACTGAATACAATGCCACCCTACCAAGATGGAAGGGCTGGCACATGATACAACAGGGAAAACACTACTTTAAATGAAACAGGCCAGACTCCAAAGGACAAATGCTCTATAGTTCCTCTTCTATGAGGTGCCTAGAATAGATACATTCATAGAGACAGTAAGTAGAGTAATGGTTATGAATGGCTGGAGATGCCAGGTGTGGTGGTGCACACCTGTAATCCCAGAACTCGGGAGGATGAGGCAGGAAGATCGTTGTGAGTTCGAGACCAGCCTGGGCTAGAAAGTGAGCTCAAGGCCACCCTGAACTGCATAGCGAGACCGTGTCTCAAAAAGACAAAAACAAAAAAAAAGAAAAGAAAAGAAAAGAAAAGAAAAAAACAATGGCTAGAGAGAGGGTAATGGGAGTCACTATTTAATGAGTACAGACTTTCAATTTGTGATGATAAAAATGTTCTGGAGATGGACAGTGGTGATGATGGCATAACACTGTGAATGCATTTAATGCACTAAGCTACCCTTAAAATGACCAAAAATGGTAAATTTTGTTATATATAACTTAGCACATAAAAAAATGTTAAAGAATGTTACGAACGTTCTGCTTAGGATGGAGATAAAGAGAAAGACAAAGGGGTACAGTGCAGTGGCTTGCTGTGTTTTAGGGCAGGAAAAACTAAAGAAATGGAGATTGGGCGTGTAGCTCCACGGTAAAGCATTTTCCAGGCATGTACAAGGCCCTGGATTCGATTCCCAGCAACATAAAAACAGAAACAAACCAAAGAGCGGGGAGGACACAGACAGAGAGAGAGAGAGAGAGAAACTGGAGACAGAGCACTCCAGATTAGAGAAAGGAATAATCATAATCCAGCTTTGCTTTAAACCAAAGAGATTTTAATGGTGTTTTTCTCCACAGATCCCTAGTAGGGATGGTCTCGCACATGCTCCATGATGGTCTTCAAGCCAAGCCAGGTCTCTTCAGCTGTGGGCAAGATCTGCTTGGCTGGCAGGAGGAAGCCGTAGATGCCTGTGTCTCTCAGCTCAAAGGCAAATGAATATTTGATGCCTGAATCATAGGACCAGTCAATGCTCCCACCACTGGCTTGGTCTGAAGAGCAAACAAGAATACAGTCTGGTTATACCATTCCCACTGCCTCTCACAAAACCTCCCTATTGAGCTCTACCCCTATCAAAGATAAATCAGACCCCTGTATGCATGGGCTGCAGGGGCAGACATAGTTTAATGGAGGCTCATGCTTATACAAAAATTGCACAAATACTTTCAAAAGTAAAAAGATGTTATTCAAATGGACACTACCTTCCTCTGGTGTTCTTAGAAGCCTTTGGCTTTACCCACCCACTTGCAATCCTGCCTACTGCCCTAACTGGTATCTTCCTCAGCTTAGAGAGGCCAATCCACTTCTCTCTTGAGAAGGCACAGACATTATGTTCTCTGATGGGAGAGGAGGGATTGTAAGCAGAGTAAGAGATTTGACCGCTGCCCTCGGGGGACTCCCAGCTGCAGGCTGAAGCAGGCTCTGCTCTGATGTTGTTGCATGTTCGACACCTCCGTGATGCCTTAGCTAATAGGTACCGTCCACCTGAGAGATGTGTGGCCACTGACGTGACAGATAATGAAGGAAGTTGACATCCATGTGTGACGACTTTAGGCATTCATGAGTCAGAAGAGCTGAGCAGTGGACTGACCCTGAGGCCCTTTCCTGGGAGGACAGGGAGAGGTCAAGTAGAGGACACAGCTGTGGCAGAGGTGGAGGAAGTCACCTAGTCCTTAGTAACACAGCTGGGAAGATCAGGGAGGCTGTACCAGGGAGCTAGAGGAACTACTAGGGCAGTGATGGCGAAACTTTTAGAGATCACTGCCCAAACTGCAACCCAAAACCCACTATCATTAGCCGCTTATTTATCGCAAAGTGCCAACGCTGCAATTACACCTGGATACTGAAGTTTCAGTTTAGAAAAACAACTCATACATCAACATCTTTTGTCTTAAAAGAAAAACAATACGCATGCCATGGGTTCACCGCCACTAGACTAGAGGCTAATATCACAGGTTAAGGACAACTATCTGAAATGCTTGGGAGCAGAAGTGTTTTGGATTTTGGATTTTTTTCAGATTTTGGAATATTTTCATATTTCATAATGAAATATTTCAGAGAGGCGTCCCAAGTCTAAATGTGACATTCAGTTACATTTTATATATATACCTGACATTCACAGCCTAAAGGTAATTTTATATAATATTTGTAGCACATCTGCATTTTGACTCAGATCTGTCACATGAAGTCAGGTATCAAACTGTCCATTTGTGGCATAGGGTTAGTGATCAGAACTTTTGGAGTCTAGATTTTCAGATGAAGGATGCTCAACCTGTAACACTGAGAATGCCCATGACTTGTGATTTATCTTCATCCTCAACAGCTATGGTGGCACCCAACAGTTGCTGACTTGAACTGAATTCTTGGTACCAAAATTACTAACTTAGACCTCTGACGTGGCTATACAGTACAGCCAATCCTACTAGAGCAGACAGTCCACAGAGGGTAGAATACTGGCTTCAGGTTGAATCTCAACCCTGCAAATCATTAGCCAGTGCCCTTAAAGCAAGTCACTTAACTGTCTGAGTTCCAGATGGTTCGTCTGTCAAGTAGCAATGATATACTACTTTCTATACAGGACAGCAAGAATTAAACGTGTACTGCAATGGTTATGATTACAGCCCTTTCTGAGTGCTCACTAAATGTGGTAGACATTGTGTCTAATCCCTATCTCAGTGCTGAGGTAGGTACTAGTAGTATTGCCCTATTTTACAAATGAGGAGACTGAGATTCAGAGCAATTTAGTGATGGAGCTATGATAATGCATGTGAAATAAGCATTCAATATACATCAGTCATTAATGACTATGCTCTGGTCAACTTAGACCGCATTAAGGATGAAAAGTATCTGGAGAAGAGCAGATGACCAGGAAACTAGCAATCAACACTTACCTAGTGTTTTAGAGTTAGTGAACACTTTTATTCTATGTACAGGTACCAGCTTTTGAACCTCTCAGAAATCCACTTCATGAGAGAAAAGATTAAGGGAGCACGATTGACTGGCCCAAGGTAACTTGGTTCCAAAGTGGCAGAGCTGTAATTCAGATCCAGCACCCTGACCCCAAGAGCTGTGGGCTCTTCCCCCTACACTCCCCTGTATTAATGAATGGCCAGGTTCTATGTGATTACATGATAAACTTATGTTTGTCTGGTATTTGCTTATTAGAAATGTCTTCAACAAGCCAGGCATAGAGGCACATGCCTAAAATTCCAGCACTTGGGAGGCTGAGGCAGGAAGATCACCTCGAGTTCAAGACCAGCCCAGGTGCCATAGTGAGTTCAAGGCTAGCCTGAACTGCACAGCAAGACTCTCTCCTAAAATAAGCCAAAAGAAGAAAAAGAAAAAAAAAAAGAAAAGAAGTATCTTCAAAATCTGTGATCTAATCAAGCAAAATATACTAAATATTTGCCTTCCAAGGTCTACCTTATATGTAAATCCTTCAAAGTGAGTGAAAAAAAAAACATATTCTTATAACACAATGGCTAAAACCCATATGGGATTTCAGGGGTACACAATGACATTCAGTAGATATTCTGAATTTCAGCTTCCACTCAGAGGCTGCCAATCAGACAAAATCACGCACACCTCAGTCTTAAACTGTCATGATGGCCTCAAGCTACGTCCATCTCTCTGTGCCACTGCCACCACCACAGGGCCCTCCTCCCCGGCAAATCCCCTGACAAAGGTGAGATCAAGCCCACATGGACCACGTTAAAAAGAATTTGAGACCAGCCTGGGCAACATGGTAAGACCTTGTCTAAAAAAAAATCTCAACAATTGTGTGATCAGTCTTTCCAGAGAACAGCCTAAAAAATCTGTATCAGAAGTTCCAAATCTGTTCATTCCATTGACTTGGTAACCATGCCTGGGAATATATTCCCAAAAGATCATCTAATAAAAAAGGAGTTTATACAAACAGTTCCCAGTAGCCCTATCTAACAAGAATGTGAAATAATCCAAAGACCCGGTAACCAGGAGTTAACAACATAAAGGAGTAACAAATACCTAGAATATAAATACATGAAACTCCACAGGAAATGATGTTAACTTTAAACAACTGAGAACAAAATACAACGCAGACATAGATTCCAACTAGACAAACATGTTTGTGCTCATTGACAAAAATCATTAATGAAATTGAAAATGATAATAGAACATGATGATTGCTGGATCCTTTATTTCTTATCAAGCTTTCTTAAATGCATCATTAAATAGGAAAAGCAAAGCAAAAGTAAAACACCATAATCGGACAAAAGAATATGACCACCATGTTCATGACACGGACTATTGCCAGATGAGTGGTTTTTGCACTCCCATGAAGTGCGGTGGATATGGGAAAATACCATTCCTCTGCTCTCCAGCGCTCCCATTAGAGAACCCCAGCTAGCGGGTGGGCATTCCGCAGGGTCCCGCCCCACCTGTGGCTGTCCACAGGCAGCTCCTCTTGCTCCAGCCTGACTGATCACTCTGCTGCCCCTGCTGACCCCCTTCTTGCACCTCCTCTGCAATCATTCTACACCAGTCATTTCCTCTCCCTCCTGCTGCCTACCTCTCCTTCTCAACGGCTTCCTTTTGCACAGTCAATAAATATACTGTATCTCTTACCTTTAAAAATGAGGCTCCTCTTCTCTCTCTTTCTCTCCCTTATCTCTTTTATGAAACTGCTCTGATTAAGGCCACCAATAACTAGTGATGAAAATCCAGTGGAAAATGTTCTGTCCTCATCAGAGCTCATCTTTTCATAGCCTTTGTCATTTATTTTCACCACAGACTCCTTCTTAACAATGGCTCCCTCCCTGGATTCTGAAATGCAGGCTTCTCAGCCTCTCCGCTTGACACCTTGCTTCTCTGTCCTCCCACTCCAGGTATCTCCTTGTTCTCCTGTTCCAACCACCCTTTCTACATCAACTCTTTCTGAGTCTCTCTCTCCACAGAATCCCAGGGCCATGTCGCCCAAAGCCTACAGGACAGCTCCACTTGAATATCCTGCAAGTATCTCAAGCTCACGATGTCTACAACTCAACTCATGATCTCTCCAATCTCATTCTTTTTCACCTTCCAGATGTCCCTCTGAGAGGCCGGCACTACTCAACAACCTTCAGGGAGAAACTCTCCACATCTAACAAATGACAGAGCCCTTCAGCTTTACTTCCCAATCCTATCCACTCTCACTTGCCGGCTCTAGAGTAGGCCTCCATCTCTCACCTGCACTCTCCCTACCTCCAGTCCATCCTTACACCAGCCTCCACACTGCTGCTCACACATCTCATCTCAACACAGTGTCTCAGCTTACCCACTGCCCTGCTGAAAGCTCCCCAGGGGCCTTTCGGAATCTGAACTCCTTAACATGACACACAAAAGGGGCCAAGCAGAGGCACAAACTCTACCAAGAACCCCTCATACAACTTTCATTCCAGCAATCCCAAATCCAGTGGTAGTTCTCACAGCCCTTCATGCAAGTTCATACTTCTGTGCCTTTGTGTGTTTTCTTTCAAAACGCCCCCATCCTTTCCTCCTTTGCTAAGCTGTCAGATGATCAACCTTTAAAATTCTACCTCAGAAAAAAAGAGCTGGGAGTGTAGCTCAATGCAAAGGCCCTGGGTTCAATCCCATGTCATCGTGATTGTCATTGTCATTATCATCATCATCATCACCACAACAATATAATTTTAAAAATTTTAAAACTCTGCCCTCTTCCTATATGAAGATTTTCCTGACTCAGTCACTGTCAAATCCTCCGAAATGTTTAAGACTTGTACCATGCATAACCTACTACTGTACACATCATAGTTATGTATATAATGAATGTTCACTTGTCCTCCTGTTCACCACTCCTGAGAAGAGTGAGCTGCTTGTAGGCTCCTTCTGTCTCTGGTACTTGGCATAATGCTTAGCACGGAACAGATGCCTACTGAAGAGAACGGGTGCCTGTTACCAGATCTTTGAGCACAGGAGCACCAGGGAATGCATAGACTCCCAGCTGTGTTTCTTCAGTTTCTATCTTTATCCATAAGGAAAGGACTGTTCCTTTGAGGGAGTCAGAATCTACATGAGGATTTCCCACAGCACTACTCTAGCTTCTTGTTTTTAAACCAATCTACTGGGGAGAAGAGAGTCTCAAAAGGTCTGAATGCAGGTTCCCAAGACTTATTCCTGCACTTGCCCTTATTTTTTCTGACTTGTCCTCCTCGTCTCCCAATATACTGCATGGACATATGGCTGCAGCAGATCTCTAGCCACTGAACAATTTGGGTCTCTGTGTGTGTGTGTGTGTGCGCGCTGGAGATTGAATCTAGAGCCTTGTGCACACTGAGAAATGCTCTATCTATACCCTCAGCCCCTAAGCAGATCCTCAGAAAGAGCCATACCCATTCTGCTTCCTCCCACAGTCCACAGGATTACTCAAGGCATGACCACCTCTTAGCCAGGAAAGGGAAGGTTAATAAAGAGCAGAATTTAGGAGCAGGGCCAGGAGTGGTGGCACACACCTGTAATCCTAGCACTCGGGAGGCTGAGGCAGGAGGATCATTGCGAGTTCAAGACCAGCTTGGGCTACGGTGAGCTCAAGGCCAGCCTGAACTGCACAGTGAGACCCTCTCTCAAAAAGACCAAAAAAAAAAAAAGAAAGAAAGAAAGAAAGAATTTAGGGGTAGGTCTTGATAAAGGCCTACCCCTTTATCACTTCACTTGAGCCACTTCATTCTAGAGAGTACGAACCAAAGAAAGGTGGATGGATAACACTCATCTCTTGGAAAATTAGTTACCCAGCAGCAGAACATAGACCATTTTTTTACAAAGAGATCCACATAATGAGCGAGCTGTAATGATCTGGACAAGCGGAGGAGGGAGCACAAAACAAAATTCATGGACTTAGAAAGTTCTTTGCTCTAAATCCACATAGTATCTTGTGGAGGAGACTAGACTTACTGAGGGAACTTGAGTGAGGTTAAGTTCCATGCAGGAAGGCCTACTATCCCTTTCATATCAAGGCTTTCACAAGTTTTGTCATGAATTCACATGGTGCTTGCCATCCTAGTGGGTCATCGGTACAGACTCCCAGCATATTAGACACTTACAGATGACTGAGCAGATGGGCCCCACTTGGTACTTGGTGCCATACAGGCTTCTCACCGACTGGGCAGCCTTCTGAGCCACTTCATTCTAGAGAGAATGAACCAAAGAAAGGTGGATGGATAACACTCATCTCTTGGGAAATTAGTTACCCAGTAGCATAACATAGACCAGAAAGATCTGATTAACTAGACATTCTGGTTACTGAGGCAGAAACCATTTTAGTTTCAATCACTTTCAAAGAAAAGCAAGTACAAGAGTACTTCTGTTGGCTTTCAAGATACAGCATATAGGGCTGGGGGTCTAGCACAGTGGCACAACCCCTGCTTGGGGAAGCCTGAGGCCCTGAGTTCGATTCCCGGTACCAAAAAAAAAAAAGATACAACATATAGACCTGCAATTCATGTTTACTGAATCATGCAAGTGTTTGTAACACTCAGGATTCATTATTTTACCATTACCATTCAGGACTATGAATGAAAATAAGGTGGGTGAAAGGGGCTAAAGAGAATGTGTACTGATCCCTAAATATATCTGAGAAGTTGATATTTTACTAGATCCCTACATGGCTTATTTCCCTGTGGTTGTTTTCTTTCCAAGCAGTAGAGCTCAGCAAAATATTTTCCGTTACTTGAGGGTTCCAATTTTGACTGATTGAGGCTTTACTGTTTTTGCTCAAGATAAATGTAAGGTCTTGAACTTGGGTCCAGGAAAACAACTGTACAATTACCAGATGGGGGAACCTGGATCAGTTGAAGCCTCAAAGAGCCTGGGGGTTTCATCTGTCAATGAGCCCAAGATGAGTCAACAGTAGGGTACCACTGCCAAAAACCCAATGTGATCCTTGACTGGAATAGCAGAAGTACACAATCTGGATGACAGCAGTTATGGCTACGCTCTGCTCTGTACTGGTTAACCCACAACACGGGTTGCACATTCCCTTCTGGGAGCTACCTTTGATGAGCAGGAACAACCCAAAGTATGTTCCAAAGACACCAACAAAAATGATGAGGGACCTCAGGCCCATACTGTGAGTGCCTAAAGGAACTGAGGTTATTTTGGCAGGGTAAGGAAAGACCTAGGAGAAATGGGTCATTGGTCTTTAAGTCATTAATGGATTCACCTCCCAAAGGGAAATAAACTTGCTCAATAAAACTGAGACAATAACAGGATTAGTAAGCGAAAAACACAGGGAGAAGGTGTTAACTCTCCAGAAGAAAGAACTCACAATTAAACCTGCCCAGTCACAGAACTGGCTCCCTCAGGAGCAGGAAGTCATCCAATCGTAGGCTGGATGACTATCTGGTAAAGATTTGAGCAAAAGGTTTAGGTAATTTACCTAGGTCTATTAAAAGTACTATTAAAAGCTCAACCCAGGGCCAGGGATATAGCTCAGTGGCACAGCGCCTGCCTGGCAAGTGCAAAGGCATGAGTTTGATTCCCCGTACCAAAAAAAAGAAAAGATGTTGCACTAAAAGCTCGACTCTGACATCCTTTCCCCCTGATTTGAGTTTGAATGGTAATAATCACATCAAAACCCTGAAAACTGCTCTACAGGGTTAAAATCCAACTGATGAGATGAAAGATACACTGAATTAGAATGATCTATTCCATTTCTTCCCAGGGCTGCTGACAACAATCTATTTGCAGGTAAATTGTCCTAAAAATCCTAATTCTGAGCTTATCCCCAACATATGGGTTTTAAAAACCAAGCCTAAAGGCCAAACTGGAACTCTCTGCACATGCTCTTCAGCTGGGGTAGCTGTTGCTCAATTGTAAACAACCTCCTGAGATGTCACCCTCTGACCTGAGGAAGGCAGCTGCCAATTCGCTTATTTCTGAAACAGGAAAGATGACAGAAGGAATTAAATTAGGGAAGTGAGTGTTTTAAACATAGTGCATCATCATGGCAGGTGACAAAGCCAAAGGCTCCAAGAAAAATATTAGTTGATTTATAGGGAGCAGCATTGCTTAGCAAATGGCATCCATCCACCAGCCCAAAAGCTTCAGGTCCAAATCCAAGTGGTTTTTTGGTTTTTTTTTCCTCTCTCTCTCCCTCCCTAAGCAACAGAAAGTACATCCTGGGAACTTGTAGTCAAATAAGGCTCCTGCTCCTGCAGATTAAAGTAACAAAAATTTCATGAATTCTATTTCCCAAGGAAACTTAGTTTAGAAAAGTCATTCTTTTTTTTTTTTTTTTTTTTTTTTTTTTTGGTTTTTCTCTGGTACCGGGAACCAAACTCATGACCTTTCGCTTGCCAGGCAGGTGCTTTGCCGCTGAGCTAAATCCCTAGCCCCAGAAAAGTCTTTCAAACCTTTGGCTGCATCACCATCTTCTCAGTGGCTGGACTGATGTCTCATCATGTTTGTAACCTGTCACTAGTACACCTCTACCTGAGTCCCTAACTTTGTGACTAAAACTTATCCACATAACAGGTACGTATTGTGGCAGAACTGAAATGAAGTTTGTGAAACTCACCAGCTCATCAAAGCTATCTGACTTGGTACATGTATACCCATAGGGGAACATGAGCAGCTGGGAGTAGCTGTGGAGGGTAATGAAGGCCTTGACTTCGCCATGACTCTTGATGAAGTCCACTATGGATTTCACTTCCACTTCAGAGTTGGCCTTGGGTCCGTGGTAGGAATCTGAGCAAGGACTGTTACTGGCTCCAGGCCCTAGTGGGATGCAGGAGAAGCCCAGTGAGAACAGAGAGTTTTGAGAAGATACTGGAAGGAGGAAAATACCATGCACATCCCTAAGTTCCTCTTCTGGAAATCAGAGGAAGATTATCATTGTGTTAAGTCAGGTCTCTTCCTAAGGGCACAGTTAGCCAACTGAAGTGATTCTGGACACATCTCTTCTTTTAAAAATTACAGTTCCTCTAAGGCAGAAAGAGCTATCAAATTAGATCATCTCCTCTCTGTGGGAGTTTTTGGAAGAAAAGCTAGAATTAATATTATGGATGGAATTCCTGCACTGGGTGGGAGTTTAGCAAGTTCATTTTCTGGGATCTCTTCCAATTGGTAGAGTCCAAGAGCAGAAGATTCTATACATCTGTATTTCTAAGTCACAAAGCCACAAATGCTAGGAACCTATGACACCCTCTCTGCAGTGAAAAAATCACTACATTTGACAACAAGGCCACCTTTGGTCTTGATTCTATCAGCAACCCAAATTGCTCTAGATCACTAAAATGGGGTCACTGTAGGCCTGGTAGGGGGTCTGAATGCTAGAGGACCTTTTAGGAGACAAGAAAAGACTGAGATTCCCCAGGGGTAAGTGATGTGGACAAAATGTAAATACAACCTCTGTCATCTTACATTAAAATTATTTAATAAGGGTAACGTTTCAGGGAGGAAAAATGAGCATTGTTCAATATTTTGGGCCTGGTGCTTTATTTTTCTCCTGTGCAAATAAATAACTAAATTTGTAAAAGCAATAAATGAATTACCACTCATGCATATTCTGTCACAGTTCCCTAGTGTGCCCTGTGTTGCTTCCGTAACTCTTATTAATTCATTTATTTTACAAATGTTTGACAACTGCCTTCCATGTTGCAGACTCTGTGCTGGGTGTTAGAAATACTACCGTGTAAAAAGAACAGCTCCTAACCTCACTGTTGGTGTGGGTTAGTGAGGAGAAAGCAAACACGTTTCAATGCTGTGATTAGTGAAACATACAGAGGTTCCACCAGAGCCTGACGGCATAAAGGAGGCCCCAACTCGCCTGCCACCGATCTCTAAAACATAGGAGCTGCAAGTCACAAAACTAGGACAGCAAGTAAATATTTTACCTTTGAGTCTCTTTCAAAATCAATTTCTTAATCCTATTTGTACTTCTTTTAAAATTTTCCTTCTGGAAGCATCCATAGATGATGTAATGTTTCTCCTCCGAATAGATCCTAATGCCCTCTAGTGGTTGCTTCCGGGCTTTCTGAGCTCCCGCCATTGTGCAGAAACCTGAGCCGGCTACAGCTTGCAGGAAAACCAACATGTGAGACAAAATGTATTCAGTGCTGCCCAGAGCTCTGTGACAGCACTGCGACCCTGTGAAGGGAATTTGGTGACGTGTTTTTCAAAGAGGTTTTTAAATGGCTCGAATCCTAAATGGGCTCAGCAAGCTGCCGCACTGCGGAGCCATGAGAACCAGCTAGGCCATACCTGGGGAAAAGTCCCTGCTCTCACCTCCAAACCCTGCGTCCCAGTTCCGGTTAGGGTCCACTCCGACACAGAGACTTCCAGCTACCTTCGACCGGGTCTTCCGCCACATTCGATTCTTTAAAGTCCAACCACCCAAAAAGCGAATATGGGAAAAAGAAAAATGGATCATTCGGTCTGATGAAAAGGTCCCTTTAGAATTCTGCTCATCTCCCTTGCTTCCCTTTGGAATTGCACTCATTTCCCTGTGCCACAGATGTGAAAGACTTCTCACACAGGATTATTCCCCTATCGCCTCAAATAAATACCTGTCAGGAGGATGACAAGTTTGAACTCAGCCTGGGCAACTTAGCAAGGACTTGTCTCACAAATTAAAAAAGAAAAAGTACTGGGCAATGTAGCTCAGTGGTAGAAACCTTGCCTCACAGCAAGCATGAGGCCCTAGGTTCAATCCCCCATACTGCAAAAAAATAAAATAAAAAACAAACACTTGCCAAACCATGTCGCGTAAAACACGGCTGCTCTTAAATGCAATCAGACAACCACTATAAAAAGTGAGGGAAAGAGAGAACATTCTGTGCCAGAATGCTTTGGAAAAAATATGAGGATAAATTGGTAAATTTACTTTAGAACTTTAAGGACTTTTAGTGCTTTAATGTGAACCTCTAAGGAGGATATAGTGGGTGGTATTTCTTAACCTTGTCGTTGGAACCCTTTGTTCATGCTGTATCTCATGGGATGAGCTTGAGTCTCAGTACGAATCTCTTTGAAAGAGCTATCGTCATTGTCAGCTTCTGCAAGAATAAACTTGAAGCTCTGACTCATTCAGATATACGTAGGGTCACAATTGCGACAATGGTGTTTTGTCATGAGATTTGAAAAAGAAAAAACCTCCACAATTCCTTTTAGTGATATTACAGAGAATTTCTGCTACAGATTGTAAGTAAAAGGTTAGGATGCATTGTACTGCCTACCTAAATCCTGCCGCAATCTAATTGTCAGCAGGTAACATCCGCCTCCTCTTTTCTATCAATCCCCCCACAAAAAAAAGCAGAGATAATTGGAACAAATCTCCTAGGTGACTCACCGCGAACACTGAGCTCTAATAGCCCAGACTAACAGCTGAAATGGGCTCTGGCTGAGGCGACATGTAAAGACATCATGCGTTAGAATAAGAAGTGATTATAAACACTTTTCTGTGCTTCCTTTCAGAGCCACTACTGAGAGATTAGGCAATCTATTTAGAGTAAATCAAGGACAGAAAGATTACTTGTATTTGCTTTTTAAAGTTCCTACACAGCTCCTTAACTCCTTATGAAAAAAGAGAAAAAGTCCAGACTTACACTGGTGTGAGAGAACACATATCCGTCAGGGTTTGTGACAGGCAGCAGGAAGATATCCAGGGTGTCCAGAAGGGAAGTGATAGATGGATCATTTCCATAATCAGAGGCAATCTAAGCAGAGGCAACATACATGGCAATCCATCTCCCCCTTTGGCCAGGCAACACGAGACAGAGTATTATGGCAATGTGTTCTTTTCCAAATGCAAAATAAGAATCACTGTTGATCAGTGAAAATCTTCCAAGCCTAGTCTTGTGTGATTTTAATATGTTTAATATGCCAATGCGTATATTTACATTTCTGGTCAGAATAAATTACCTCTATTAAGTAAAACTCAGGTATCACCTATCCATTCCCTCTCTCTTCCTACTTCTGGTGCGTCGTGCTGCAATGGCAGGTAACCGTACGTGTGCCTTATACAGGTCCATGGATGGACCAAAGAAACTTTTGCCAATTTTCCTTCATGCTCACAGAGCGTAGCTTTCCCAAAGAACTCAGGACCAACATCAGATTACTTAAATATGCAGGACTTTGCTAAGGTTACAGAGAACTTGTTAAACTCCATTTGGGGAAATATATTTTTATTTGCAATCAATTGCAGTAGAGCTGAAGTTTCTGCTGGATTAAAATTTATTCATTTCCTGTGCTCAGCCATCCTAAGGCATTGTTATTCAACTGTTAAATATCCATTTCATAATATCCTAAAGGTAACCACATTTTAATTGAAGGGAAAAATGTATCAGTCAGTATGCACATGGCTGCACATGCTTGAATGGTCTGAGGTAGATCGATTTCCTTTGCTCATGAATTAACATTCTGATTTATAACATGTCATTTTTGAATTACTTAAGAAATACCAGACTAGGTCACACCCAGGCCCATGTCCTGACTCTCGGGCCAATAAACATGGGGAAGAAAGATATTGCTACATCCTGGCAAAATCAGATTTGGGGAAATTTCAGAATAACCCAAACACCCTTAACTAATTCCACTTTGGATCTGAAGGTCAAAGTAAACTCTTCTTGCACCTGTTTCTATTTTCCATCTGAGCTGCTTTCACGATTCCGTAGATTATCTGCACAGTGTGCCTCAGCCCTCAGAGTTCAAGGCAGCAAAGACTTCCCTCTAATCTGTTCTTATGCTGAAATCGGACGCGGGGCTTCCTCACTGGCCACCCCTTCCATCTCCTCTGGCTCACCGTGTCACTTCACAAAGTGAAGTGCCATGGCGCCTGATGCAGAAACACCAAAGAAAGGTTAGATGGGTCTGTTTCCTGCCCACGTGGCAAGAGAAGGACTTAGCTGACAGCATCCGCCATCAGGACCACAGGGACTATTTGTATGCTTGCATGTGAGCCTGAACCCAGAAACACAAAATAAGGGGTGACTTTTAGGCAAAATGACCTTATTTGCTATCCACAGTGCAACAGCTTGAGTAACCCACTCTCGAGCGTGGATCCCGGCGTCTAGCCAGACAGCTGGCTTGTTTCCTCCGGTGCTGAACTGCAAAACAAGCATGGAGATGTGAACGGATACACTGCTGTGGGCATCTTGCCCCCACCTCTGCCTGGGGGTCCTTCTCCGTTCCCCTTCTACCTCCTGTCCCTGTTTCTGTCCCTTTTCTGTGTTTACTGTGATTGAGAGAGGAGGAGACACAGACAGTGACACTGTAGATTAACTCTCATTTAAGGTTTTTCCCGTGTGGACTCTTTTTCTCCTTGGAGCCCATCTTTTAACATAAGCTTAAATACAGGCTAACAAGGAGGCACAGACTTTTCCTCCTGTGATGTTGGTTAAATATCACTGCAGACAGTTTAACGCAGGAAAATACGCTCCTATGTTGTAAATTGGGGGGGAAACAGGTGACAAAATAGTAGGTCATTTTGATTTTTTAAAAGACTAGTTCCTGAGGGGGGTGTGTATCCATACATCCATGACGAAGGGGAGGGAGGAGCGAGGAAGAGGAAAAAGAGCAGAAGTAGGAGAAAAATGTTTATAGCTATTATCCCACAGCTGTGAAAATAGAATCATAGATTTTTGTGTTACTTTTCCCTTTTTTTGTTTGTTTCCCTGTTTTCCAAATTTATGCAAGGATTGTAAGATTTTAGTTATAAAATGCTCATGATAACCTTGTGAGTCCTTCACAAAAACAGGATGGCAGGCTCTGGGAGACGCCTTCCGGAGTTTAAATTTTACGGTGGAAGTGACTTAGTTTTGTTTGGAACAGTGGCTTTGCCGATTGAATCAGTAAATGGA
Source organism: Chinchilla lanigera (assembly GCF_000276665.1). Taxonomy (NCBI): domain Eukaryota; kingdom Metazoa; phylum Chordata; class Mammalia; order Rodentia; family Chinchillidae; genus Chinchilla; species Chinchilla lanigera. Next base: position 10,923,654 of record NW_004955479.1, on the reverse strand, counting down.
GAGGAAAAAATTATTTTTGCACCATCAACTTACATCTCTATGCAACATCCCAAACACAGCAGATAAGGTAAATGAGAAATGCAAATCCTTACTTAAAAATTACATTTCACAGGTTTCAAGAGTTTAGCAGAAGGTGTTTTGTGCCTTTTCCTTCAAAGAACTCAAATGTAAAAAGTACGGAACTTTCAAAAACATAGAACAGCCTCAGCCACGGGAGACCCTGGAAGAGGGAAGGCCAGGAAAACCCAAGGTGGAGGAGAACCTGGGAATCTGGGGCTTCCAGACCCAGTGGTAGGAGAAAAAAGAGAAGCTAAAAAGAAGCGCGGTAGTAAGGCTCAGCAACCCATCCCCAGTCTTAAGTACGGAAACCACTCCTCCCAGAACTGCTGTGGGGAAACCACTCAGGAGAAACCCGTCCCAGTTACTCCGTTGGTCCCTAGCCATGACATTTCCAAATTTAGCAGGGAATTGGGACATTACCTCCCTCCTCCCCTCAACAAACTCTTTCTAGGAAGTCTGGGGAAATCGTTTTCACTCTTGTTTTCAGGGCAAAGTGCAAAAACTTGAAATGATCACTACCAAGACCGCCAGGGTAACAAGTCGGAGTAAAACCTTAACCTTTTTATCAGCTGCCACTTAAAAGATCTTCTTTCCGGGAGGTCATTGCCCTTTGCGGTTTGTCATCCTTTGCGGTCTGCATCTTCTGCATACTGCGGAACTCCTGGGTTTTTTGTTTTGTTTTTATTTTGGGTTTGGTTTAGGTGGGGGTTTTTTGTTTGTTTGGTGGGGGTCTTTTTTTTTAATGTAGTTCGGAGAATTACTCGGTCTTTTTTTTTTTAATGGCTTTAAAAGAAAAAAAGCAAAGAACCCCCGCCTTGATTAATTTCAGAACGCTCCCAGCCCTCCCCAACCCTCCGCCCCCGCGTCGGTTCGCACTGGCGCGCTGGCCCCGCCGCCTGCGAGCGCATCCATCAGGACGCGCGCATTAATTCTCTCCTGCAGACCTGCGTCAGCTTGCGCAGGAAAAGAGAGAGAAAAAAAAGGAGAAACAGAAAGGGGGCGGGGAGTGGTGCGGCTGCTCAGAGCCAGCGAGGACCGGTTGAGGGGGGCTCTGCGGGCCGAGCCGGGAGGGGCTGGATTCTAGAAGCCTCGGAAGCAAAGTCCGCCGCTCCCCGCCCCCACCCCGGTACCTTGAGCACGTCCAAGGGCCGCTTTTCAAAAGAAGAGCCAATATTCACTTTGCTCACTAGACCCGGGTGCTCAGCCACGAGGCGGTCCAGTTGTTGAGAAATCTGAAATGTTTGAGATGAGACATTGGGAAATGGATGAGCGGATGCGGCTACTGGTGACTTCTCTCCCTCCATCCCCACTCCCTCGGGCCCGGTGGGAGAAGGCAGCGCGGCCGGGGCTGGAGGCTGGGGGGATTTTGAATCCCCCCACCCCGCCCCCGGCCCCCGCCCCCAGCTCAGGGACGCTGAGTCATTCTGGAAAGGAGAAGCCATTTTGCTGCTGCAAAACCGGCTCTTTCCAGTTATGTGTAAGACAAAATGGCACTTGTCTGCTTTGCCTGTGGCTTTTCCACAACCCCAGCTCCGAGGTGGAGCGTCTCCAGCCAGGAGGCTCCTTGCCTTCATGAGCAGAGGGCACAGACGGTGGTGGCACCAGAAAAGATGAATCCAGAGCCCAGCACTACAAAATGAGGCAGGGTGGAGCAGGCCGGGGACAATGGGGCGCCTGCTGCACAGGTCCTCAAGCCACCGGCTACGCGGCTCCAGTTTTCCAGCTTCACTGAAATCCTGTGCATTCTCTACCCAGCCAGGCCGTGGCCATTGCCGGCACTGCGGATCCCCGGGACAAAAACGCCCCTGCAGTTGTTGTCGGCATGTGCTGTCACAGGACGCAGGCACTAGTTTGTGGGGCCAGCGAGGGAGTTAAGAGAGCACATCTTCTTTGTTCCCCTTTTTCTTTTTCTTTCTTTTCTACCTTTTCTTTTTTAAACCAACTACCACACACACACACACACACACACACAACTTTTTTGAAGGAGGGAATTTTAAGGTAGCAGGAACACATCTGATGTTGCTCCATTCACGCAGGTTCATATTTCCAGCAGTGAAACAAATCATGAAGTCAGTTCAGAGCAGATATTTGCCCCCAAAGAAGTTTAAGTCAGAGCAGACTGTACCACCAAATAAACTAAGGGGAAAACAATTTGGGAGCTCTTTACATTTAAAGTTGCTGATATGGAGATTTGGTGCTTACCAGGTTCAGCCTCTCTGGCTCTTTCTTACCCCCCACCTCACCTCCAAACCCCAGAATCAACATCTCCACACACCCCCACACACACAACCAACCCCATTCCCAAGTGGGTGTAAGGAGATCCCCGTGGGCTCCAAGAATTGCTCTGTGCTGCAGAGGTAAATGCAGGGCCACCCAGGTGCCCAGCTAGGGCTGGGGATATAGCTCAGTGGCATAAGTGCCTGCCAGGTGCCCAGCTAGCACCATGTGACCCAGATGGAGAAAGGGACTGATGTAACTCAGAAAAAGCAGCAGGGACTGCATAGACTTTGCTACCATTCAACCTTGCAGTCCTGGACAGGCTGAGGAGCCCCATGCTTGCTTGGAGGTCAGAAGCGTCAAGAGTAACCCCTGCTTCCACACTTGATGGCAGCCCTGAAGCACAGCTCTGCCAAGGCTGTGGGCCCTAAGGTCAGAAACTGGAAGTGTTACAGGGACTTGGAGGCTGGGCCTGCAGATATCGAATGGGGAACTAAGAGCAGGATAAAGCTTGGTATCTTTCATCATTTTGTCTTCCTCACTACCATAATACTTTATGTCAGGTCACTGCTCAGCTCTGCATATAAGCATGTTAATCACGTACTAAACATTACAAGGTTTATGAGCCTAAACTGATCTACCTATGCTATCTCATCCTCCCTCAAAAGGGCAGCAAGAGCACCAAGGGCACCCGGATATGCATAGCTAATTTTCAGGATCTGCCAGGACGTCTCATTGCCAGCTTTCTCAACACCCAGTTCCAGACCCCAGGGAACGATGGCTAGAAGTCATCATCCTGAAATTACAGTTACCAGGGGTTCCAGAAAAAGCAGAGCCTTGCACACCACCCCGTGATGAGGTCACGCCCCCAAGTGGGAACAACCCCATGATGGGAACAGGGACTGCCCCCACCCCAAAGCAGAAGTTGGCCTGTCATAGTGAGAACCAATTTCTTCCTCAAGCAGTGATGGCCCTCCAAGGACCTCACAGAACCCATGAAATATTGACTAACCAGACCCGGACTTGACAAGGTACCTACACTACCAGCTATGCAAAAACCCCAGCCCTTGCCTTTGCTCCCCTTTTCTATAGGACTCCAAAGTTTGTTAGCCTCCGTTGGTTTTTTCGGTTCCTTTGGTTTTTTTGTCTTTTTGAGACAGGGTCTCACCATACAGTTCAGGCTGGTCTTGAACTCATTTTGTAGCCTGGGTTGGCCTCGAACTCACCATGATCCTCCTGCCTCAGCCTTCCAAATGCTGGGATTACAGGCGTGCACCACCACGCCCAGCCAAAGTTTGCTAGCCTCTTGAAGACATCTTGACCCACTCTGTGCTTCTCTCCATGACTGTGCTGATTAAAGCTCTTTTCCTGCCCTTCACCACTACTCAATTGAAATTTGGAGACAGGAGGCCAAGCCTGGTCCACTAAGGCCCCTGGAGCTGGGACTTTTTGTCTCAAAATTCTGGTAACAGCGAGAGGATGGAGAGGAGAGCGAGAGGGCTACTTGTGGGCTCACTTAAAATACTCTGGACCCTTCCAAAATAACCGTGTGGCTCTTGGCATGGGCAGGTGGACCTCAGGTTCTACATTAAGCAGGTGATGCCGGTTTTGGCTGTGGAATCGTAGAGAAACTTGGAGAGGCCAGGAAATAATAAGAATGATTTCTAGATCATTAAATCACATGGAGGTAGTGGCATTGTCATCCAAGGAGAGAGTGGCCCATTGTTTTGATGTTCATTTTGAAAAACCTACCTCCTCCAAGGTATGGTAGGCCCCAAAATTGAAGTTACCACTCCTTTCTCTTCTCCGATTAAGTAGCATTTCCTCATTCTCTTGGTCCAACAGAACCTAGAATAAAACAACCCCATGCATGATTAGTTGATAACAATGCCTTTCAACCTACAATGTGAGGAAATGGTAACACCCAGTCCCCAGTACCAAGCTTTCCTTCCCCGGTCCTGTGGCCTCTATGCCCCTGGTTCTGGCAGCAAGCACTCTGTAGGGATGGGCGTCAGTGGGAATGCAGCCAGCCACTGCAGGTACAGAATGACAGTGTGTGGAGGGCTTGCAGACACAGTTACAGCTCACCCCACCTTCTGAGTTAACCTCTGATTAAACACTAATTGAGTAGCAGCTTGCTTCTCCCCATTTTGGCTAAACCCCTTCAGGTTGCACTTTATACTTCATACTATAGTCTCTCTTTTGCCCTCACCCTTGGTTCTTTATTATTTCACTTGTGCCTAAAGCAAAAGGGAGAGAGATGGTGCCACTCTACCCATCCCGCAGGGGCAGCTCACTCTGCTAGGAGACCCTAGTGATAGCCACAGAAACTTTCCCTGCAAAGAGTACTCAAGGAGAAAAGAGGGTGGGCCTTCAGTCCACGTGGGCCAGTAAGTCTCTGGAAGGCAAGTCTACGGCATAGTTACCTGAACATCTTCGATCATGATGGAATAAGCAATTCCCTGGGACTCCAAGAAAACTTTAACTGCTTGGGTGTTGACGAAGGGGACTCGGACATGGGCTGACTCCCCAGGGATGGTGGGTGATTTCCAAAAATCAAGCTGAAAGGGACAAAAGGCCAAGCCAAGACAATGAGTGGGTTATTCTGGCAGAATGGATGGATTTCAAGAAATCAATCTGTTACCTAGTTTATTTTGACCCCACAAAACCAGAATCATTATGGAATTAGTATGATATGGCAACAAGAATGTTTAAATATCCAAGTACCGGCCAGTGTGTCATATTGCTTCCCCTGCCTACAGCTAGAAAATAAAACTGGCAGAGGAAAAGATCACTTAAAACTGGGGAGTTTTTTTTTAAATAACCTGGCACCCAAGTGATCCAATTCATTTCCTAATAGGATATTAACACTGTGAATTATTTTAGAAGGGAACTAATGCATTCAAGGCGTTCAACAATTTTTCAAAGTAATTCTCACATTCAAAATTTCTTTTCATTTTTACAACATACCCTCGAGATAGAATCATATACTCATCCCCATTTTTCTGAATGTGAAAGTGAGTCACAGGAAAGGTAAGTGACTTGCCCAGGGTTATGTAGTTGGGACTAGAGCCCAGGCTTTGGGAATCCCACACTATGCCAGAGGAGTTAAGATAGATCTTTTGCAAAAAGGGAAGGAAACTTTTATGGCTTGTGTCTAGATGATCCCCGGAATCCTCATGCAGTCCTAGGCGGGGCTTTTTCAAAGGTGGCTGGATCTAGAGTGTGTGGAGCTGGGATTGATTCATGGTGCAATGCTAGGATCAAAGGCACTAGGATTAAGGGTGTGAGCGCTCCCGCCCTAAGTAGCCTGGATAAGATATAAGGGATAGAAAGAGCTGTGGTCATCCCTTATTGCTCTGCTACCTTCTGCCCACCACTATCTGTTTCTCCACTACTATTCCTGTCTGCCATGCCACCCTGCTTTGAAGTCACCCAATTATGGACTGAAATCTCTACAAACTGTGAGCTAAATAAACCTTTCCTCCTTTAAATTTGGGTGTTGGGTATTTTGTCCCAGCAAGAAGAAAAATAACTAAGACAAAGACTAAGAGATGGAGGGGCAGTGTCAAGGGGAAGGGGATAAAAAAAGGAATTGGGGTATGTTATGTGTATGTGCCATTACATGAGGAATATAATCATTATGTACTACAAACATGTATTAGTAAAAAAACTTTTTAAAAATATAATCCAGCTGGGCATGGTGGCACATGCCTATAATCCCAGCACTGGGGAGGCTGAGGTAGGAGGATCATTGCAAGTTTGAGACCAGCCTGGGCTACAAAGTGAGCTGAAGGCCAGCCCGAACTGCAAAATAACGCCCTGTCTCAAAAAATAAAATAAAATAAATAAAACTACAATCCAAAATAGCTGTCAGTCATGGTGTCTGACCACAGAGTATTCAGCCTGGGAAACAAAGCCCTCCCTAGGACAAATACCTGGAGATGTTCTTCAGCCTCAAGTTGCACCAGAGTTTTAATTTGTTCTTCATTACTTGGGATGATCTCAAGAACTTGGTCTCTAAAGAATATTAACAACAGACATAACCTTAAAACAAAACCTGGGCATTATTTCCTGTTGCTTTCTGCTCCTGTCAGCCTCTGAATGTAAGCCATGAATACAGTGGGCAATGATCTCTTTGACAGTGCAGAAACTAATAAAACATGTACTGCCCCGCATTCCCAGGACAGGAAGTGACAGAATGGCTTTACTTCCACCAAGGAAATGTTATCTAAACACTAATCCAGAGGTATGCCCGCTCCTAGCAGGAAGCTTACCGTTAAGGTTATTTTTTCTTTAGCTAATGAGTATTTGTCAAATAATACCTGCTGCTCATAAACCATTGGCTTTTAAAACTTGTTTGTTGTTGTTTTTCAGGAAAAAAAAAAAGATGTTTTAAAAGTAGAATAATTAATTTGATGTTTGTAAGAGAAATCAAATTCACATCTAGATAGACCTGAGGGTTTCTGGGTTTTGTTTTTTGTTGTTGTTGTCTCTTTCTTTGTTCTTATTTTTGCAACTAAAAGGTATCAGAGTTCTATCTCCAAAATCCATTCATGGTTGGGCATGGTGGCACATGCCTAGAATCCCAGCACTCTGGAGGATCACTGGGAGTTCAAGTTCAAGGCCAGCTATGGCTACAAAGTGAGCTCGAGGCCAACCTGAACTTTATAGTGAAACCCTGTCTCAAAAAGACAAGAAAGAGATAGAGAGAGAAAGAAAGAAGAAGGAGGAGGAGAAGGAAGGAAGGAAGGAAGGAAGGAAGGAAGGAAGGAAGAAAAGGAGGGAGGGAAGGATTGAGGAAGGGAGGGAGAAAGAAAGAACGAACAAAAGAAAGAAAGAAAGAAAGAAAGAAAGAAAGAAAGAAAGAAAGAAAGAAAGAAAGAGAGAGAGAGAGAAGCCCATTCATGTGGCCCAAACTTGGGGCATGGCTAGGAAAAACTGGGACCCTGACAGATCATGGTGTGCCTCTTTTTACACACATGCACATACTTACAATGGAAATAAACATTATCAGGGACACTGGTAGAAAAGAAAAACCTAAAACAAGCAAATATATATTCTTAGAAAAGGGTTTTATAAAAGAGCTGTAATCTCATAGCCCCTTCCTTGGGGAATGCAGAGGGAACCAAATAGGTTCAGTGAGCCATAGACAGTGACCAGAATCCAGGTCTTCTGAAAGCAACCACTGCAGTTTCCAGGGAACTCTAGTGGAGTACACAATGACAGGATGTTTGCCTTTCATGGCTCTTCTGCCTCCAAGAATCCATGTGGAGAAAATGGTCTGAAAATTCCTCCATTCGAACCTCATTACTTTTGATTAAAGCACAGACTCCCAGGAGTCCTCCTTAAACTGAGAAGGTGCTGGATAAAGTAATACATTAGGCTAATGTTTCCTGATGTGTGTTCTAAGGAACAGTAGCCCTTTCAGTTGTTCAGCCAAAGAAAAGGAGGCTGTTGAAAATTTTTATAAAATAGACATCTGTGCTGCAACCTAGATGCCTTCTTATGGATTTTTAGAGCACACTAATTAGTCAAAGGTCCTGTAAGGGGCTGGGGATTTAGCTCAGCGGCACAGTGCCTGCCTGGTAAGCGCGAGGTCATGAGTTAGATTCCCAGTGTGGTGGGGAGGGTCCTAGAAATCCGATAGCTTGTTTAACCCTCTGATTCCCAAGTTTATTTATTTATTTATTTGTCTTTTTGAGACAGGGTCTCACTATGCAGTTCAGGCTGGTCTTGAGCTCACTTTGTGGCCCAGGCTGGTCTCAAACTCACAATGATCCTCCTGCCTCAGCTTCCCGAGTGCTGGGATTACAGGTGTGTGCCACCACGACCAGCTCCCAAGTTTATTTGCCCACTTACTTTTTTGGGACCAAATTTATTTGACTGATTCATTAGTTCCCTGGAACACTCTCAAAAAATGGTGCCCAAAGCTCTTCACAGAATTGTGAAACCAAAGTCCTTCAGAGAAGGATGTATCTCCAAGGCAGGAGAGGAGTTGGGCTGAAATCTATAGCCCTGACCTCCCCACTTCCTGCGGTTCCACCAGTGACAGTGTGGAGGATGGCGGTGGACAGGGGCTGATGTGCAGGATAAAACCCAGACAGGCTGGAAGGAGGTGACAGACTAGCCTGACACTGTGACAAATGGCCGAGTGGCTCAGTCCTCTGATGTCTGTCATCCCCTCATTCTGATCATCTGAGGACAAAATGAGTAAGGACATGGAGAAGTGGGGTTATGTGTGTTCTCTTTTGTGAAAAGTCTTTATACAAAATAGAGTTATGCCTGCCATACCCCACTAGAATGGAGGGAAGTGCCCATGGATGCACGCTCCAGGTTCTTGCTCACAGAACCAATCCAACAAAATAGCCTCTCCTCTCCTTAAAACTATTTAGGGTGGGAGCGGTGCACACCCCTGCAACTCCAGTGAGTTCGAGGCCAACCTGGGCTCCACAGTGAGTTGAAGGCTGCCTGGACTGTGTAGCAAGATCCAGTCTCAAAAAAACAAGAAAATAAAATAAAATAAACCTACTTTTACTTAGTGATGATGAAGGAACTGCCGACTATGATCTTAGAACTAACTTTATCTAACAACTGCCCCACTCACCAATCAGAGTTCGCCAGCTCCCACCAGCACCACTGAGCTTTCATTCAAATCATTTCAGTAGATTTCTCAGCCCTGATAAAAACCCCTAAGCTTTCCTTTGTTCTCCTGTCCTGTTCATGTGTGTCTAGGATTGCAATCCTACTTTTTCTGAAGCAGGGTTAGTCTTAGACTCACTCTGAAGCCCAACCTGGTCTCAAATTTGCTACAATTCTCCTGCCTCAGCCTGAGTGCTAGGATTACAGGGATTGCAAGCATGTGCCACCACACCCAGCTGCAATCCAATCTTTTATTCCCAACTAAAAGTTACTTTATTGGAGAGCCATCTCTACATTTTTGACAGTTATCACTTTTCCTTTCCCCATTATTCATCTCTTCTTTGATTACTCTATTTTCCCACTCTGCTTCCAGAACTCTAAAAGCATCCCGAAAACCTTAAACACATACACCCTAAAACACATTATTTTGTAACCATCAAATGAGAGTCTCCATTAACTAGGTAGGTAAAATTCAAACAAGTACCAGGAAACATAACTTACCCCACAAATGTTTGTCGACAGTAGATATGCCCCAAAAGGGCACCAAATAACAGGATCAGCCTCATTCTCAAGGCTTCTCCTGAGTCCAGAATTCAGTCCTTCCTGAACTTTATTTATAGGGAGCGCAGCTGAGGCCAATCCATGGGCCCTGCGAGAACTCAAGTGAATTCACACATGGTAAAATTCCCACCTTCATATGAAAATCTCAAGGTTATAGACCCCCACAGGTGTGATATGCCGGTCTGTACATTTTCCATTCCCAGGATGAGATAACAAACTTCCATGGAAAGAAAACACAATTGCCAGAGCACAGCAAGGGCAAATAGTGCATTTATGATTTCAAAAATAAAGTGCTACTAACTCTGCCCAGTGATAGAAGCCAGAGTAACAGTCCTAGAGGTTAAAGTCCTTTCTGGGTCCTTGATAAAAAAAAAAAAAGTCAGAACATTTATAGTAATTACTCAGACATCCTGTCTATCACATTCCATTAGTTTGCTCGTTTGTTTATTTTTATAATGTTTACCCTGAAACACTGCAATCACGCAGTCCACATCTGCTCAAAGTCCCTGTAGACATGGCCCATGCCAGTCCTCACTTCGTATTAAAACAAAACAGAACACCTTTTAATACTCAATTTTGTGCTGTCTCCAAAGTGATCCATCTGCATTTGCACCAAATTGATCTCCCTATTTCTGTGTTTTTTTCCAAAATGAGCAAAAGTCTTTCTGATTATAACAATGACATTGCTTGTTACAGCAAGTTTGGATTAAGAGGAAGTGTTTACATTTAATCAGCAATAATTCTTCCACCCAGAGAAAACCATTTGGTATCTACTTTTCCAAATTTCTTTTGATGCTTTCAATTTTTTTTTCTTAAACAAATATTAAACCATAGTGTATACCATTTTTTTAAACAAAGGTTTTATTTTTTAACAAAAATGTTCTTTTCTTGTCCATAAACACAGATCTATAATAATCTGACTTTTTCTTTCACTGCATAAGAAGAAAATAGACCTGTTTTCTTTTAGAAATCACACTTTACTGCATCTTGGCTGTTCGCACACCTTACAGTATGTCCAGCCCAGCAAGAACCAACCACAAACAGCTGCAAAGAAATTCTCATCTGTTCCCTGTATGACAAATTCTTCATCTACATGTCTTTTAAGTCCCTAGGTTTGAATGTTCAACTGCCTGTTTGAAAGGGAAAGGGAGAGAGAGAGAGAGAGAGAGTGTTTCCAGTTGAAGAAATTACTACATTGATTTGGTTCTTTTCCCCTCTCTTAAGAGTCAGAATGAAGACCAAAAAAAGCAAGAGGCAGAGATAAAAATGCATCCTCATGTCCCCAGAAACTATCACATAAACAGTACCCCGATGCATTGAAATTAATGTACTTGGAGAATCAATTAAGGCTCCTGGAAAAGATGGAGCTGAGGCTGAGTCTTCAGCAGGCAGGACTTGCAGAGGCAAATGTGAGAGGCTGGGTCACCTTCATGTAGGGATATGAGGTGGGTGGGGAGTGGAAATCCAGGTTGAAGATGAGGAGTCTGGACCAGGTGGTGGCAGAGGGATGTATGGGAGGGGCTTCGAGAAGCACAATCAATACTGCATATCACATATCCATCATCTCCAGTAAAATCAGTTTTCAATAATCACTAAAAAAATCTCATGCCAGAAAGAGATCACTAAAGGTCACTTGCTTTTCAGAAGTGGAAATGGGGCCCTAAGAGAGGCGGCTCCCAGAGCCCTAGGGCTGGTCTGAGGCTACCGCATCCATAGCCCTGGCTCCCAGCTCTGACTGCCCTGCCCAATTAGCCACGTGATTCTCCACGGCTCTAGGGAAAGACCATTTTAGACTAAGGGCTGTGTTAGCAACTCATCCCTAGGGGAGGTGTCAGGTAGGACAATGATGACAGCTCTTTTTAGGAAAGCGCCCTAATAGCAGGCTACTCCTCCTCAAGAACACATTAAGCACACATCTCATTTCTTTGGCATCTACCCCAAAGGAAACACAGTCACACACTGAATCCTTGGGGACAGTCTCCAGACTCCAGAGCTCGGCAAAATTTTGCCTATAGAAACATGGTTATTTGCAGTGCAATGAGTTCAACAGCTCAGTTAATAAACCATTGGTTGTATGTTTCAGAATACCATGGATGAGACAGACTTCAGTGGTTTTACTGGAAGTGTGCAAAACCATGGTTTCTGGGCTCCAAATTCCAATTAACCAAACTTTAAACCCAGTTTTCCACCACAGAAAGATTAAGATTACATCAGAGTTGTTTGACTCTCTGCTGCACTTTTTTAAACAAGGCACCTTTAAAATCTTATCATAGTTCTCTGCTTTGATAAATGTGGCACGGTTATATCAGCTGTTAATGCCGAAAAAGTTGGGGGAAGATGTACAGGGGTTCTTGCTACTATCTTGACAACTTCTCAGTAAACCTAAAATTATTCCAAAATAAAAAGTGTGTTTTAAAAGATAAAATTTGCTGGGCGTGATAGCACATGTTTACAATCCTAGCACCCTGCGAGGCTGAGACAAGAGGATCATAAGTTACGACCAAGCCCAGGGAACTTAGCATGACCTTGTCCAAAACAAAAAATATAAAAGGACTGGAGATGTAGCTCAGCGCAGAGGCACTTGGTCCAATCTCTAGTAGCAAAAACTAAAAGGATAAAAACCTTCTGGGAAAGTACATGCAAAAAACAATGAAAAACCAAAAACTGTACAGGAGGGATATTTGCTATATATCTGACAAGGGGTTAATATCCTTACTATATAAAGAGACTTAAAAACTCTGTAAGAAAATATCTTGTAGAAGCCAGGCTTGGTGGTGCACGCCTGTAATCCCAGCACTCGGGAGGCTGAGACTAGAGGATCGTTGTAAGTTCGAGGCCAGTCTGGGCTACAAAGTGAGCTCAAGGCCAGCCTGAACTACATAGTGAGACCCTATCTCAAAAAGACAAAAAAAATCAGCAGCATAAGCACCTGCCTGGCAAGTGTGAGGTCATGAGTTCGATTACTGGTACGAAAAAAAAAAAAATCTTGTAGAAAACAGACAATGCCGGCTGGAAGTAGTGGCGCACACCTGTAATCCCAGCACATTGGGAAGCTGAGGCAGGAGTATCACCACGAGTTCAAGGCCAGCCTGGCTACATAGTGAGTTTAAATCCAGCCTGAGGCAGAGATGCTATCTCAAAAAAAAAGTACGTTACTACAATATGGCAGTATATTAGGTTAAAAAAAATTATCACAGTATTAAATCATCATCCTAGTGGATGAAATCTGGAGAAGGAGGTTTTTTGTTTTTGTTTTGTTTTACATTTCTCTCCCTCTTTTTGGGGGAGGGGCAGTCTTTGAAGACAGGGGCTTGCTGCACACAATTATCTAAGATTTACATTGTTTAAAATGATGAAAATTAGAAAAATCCTAGTGTCTTCTAATTGGTAGTTAGTACATCCAGTAGAGCAAATCCACACCAACCAAAGATGAGGTGACCATTAAAAATGATGTGTGAGGCTGGGCATGGTGGCACGTGCCTGTAATCCCAGCACTTGGGAGGCTGAGGCAGGAGAATCATTGCAAGTTCGAGACCAGCCTGAGCTACAAAGTGAGCTCAAGGCCAGTCTGAACTGCAAAGCAAGACTCTGTATCAAAAAGAAAAAAAAAAAAAAAAGATGTGTGTATGGCTGGGGAGGTAGTTCAGCAGTAAACTGCATATTTAGCATGCATGAGGCCCTGGGTTCAATCTCTAGCACCAAAAACAAAATATGTATAAAAATACTAATAAATTTAAAGAAATGAAAAATATGTTCACAGAATATTAAATTTTTAAAAAACAAAGCATGCACTCAAAATGATTTTATTGGAAGGAAATATCCCCAAAAGTTAAGCTAGTAAAGCAACTGTACAATTTACCAAAAGTTCTGTGTGGTTAACGATAATTTTAGTTTTCTTCATTTTGCTTATATTTAAGTAAAAAAGAAGCAAAGCCAAGCATGATGACACATGACTGTAATTTCAGCACTTGAGAGGCTGAGGCAGGGAGATAGCTGCTTGTTCAGTGCCAGCCTGGGCCACATAGTGAGTTCAAATCCAGCCTGAACTACACAGCAAAACCCTGTCTAAGAAAAACAAAAACAAAAACAGAAGCAGCTGGGTGTGGTGGTGCACACCTGTAATGCCATCACCCAGGAGTCTGAGGCAAAAAGATCACTGTGAAGTTGGGTGTGGTGTCAAACACCTGTATCCCAGCACTCAGGAGGCTGAGGCAGGAGGATTGCTGTGAGTTTAAGGCCAACCTAGGCTACAAAGTGAGTTCAAGGCCAACATGAACTGTGTAGTGAAACCCTGTCTCAAAAAAAAAAAAAATCACTGTGAGTTCAAGACCAGCCTGTGCTACACAGTAAGTTCAAGGCCAGACTGAACTATATAGTGAGACTCTGTCTCAAAAAACAAAAAACGCAAACAAACCAAAAAGAAAAGAAAAACAAACAGAAAAAAACAGAAGAAGAAGAGGAAGAGGGAGGGAAGGAAACTCCTGCTGAAGCACCACTGGAAACCACAGATTCCCAACATCCACTCTCTTGCCTTGGTCCTGCTTGCTTTGGCTTTTCTCCTGACACTGAGCTTGTAGCCTGGCTTTCCTGCTGACCTTGAGTTCTGGATTTGGGTTCACCCAACGCTCTTTGTCCACCTATCGTCCTTCGGGGTTCCCCAGCCCTAGCACCCTGGTAGCTCTCTGCTGCCCCCTTCTGCCGCAGGCGGATAACCGCTGTCTTCAAAGGGCCTTCTACAAGTCCACGAGCCAAATCCTCCGTGAGTCAGTTGGAAGGAACAGATTCCCTTCACAAATCATTTGCTGTTTTCAATACCCAGCTCAAAGGTCCTCCAAGTACAACTCTTTGTTCTACCCTGGCAGGAGACAAACGAGGCCTCCCGACTGTGTGTTGTGCAGATCTGTCTTTCACTCTACCTTCTCCACTTCCTCGTTTATGCATGGACTCCTCACCTAGGGAATTCCTACCTTGCGGCCAAGGATGAGTAAGACGGACCGTGTCTGCCTGGCGCGGTGTGTACACGCGCTGTCCAGCAGAAATGTGCGGTTTGCCCTGCGGGGCTGTAACCACCAGACACACGCAGCGAGTGAGCACTAGAAACCTGACTGGGCTGACCGAGAACTATTTTTTTTAATCCTCATTCATTTTAACTTAAATTTTAAAACTAAACCCGTGTAAAATAGCTCTCCCTTAATCGCGATATCAGCAGGACAACGTTTCAACTGTTGAAAATTTAGTGTCCAGTTCAAATATGTTGTAAGTATAGAATACACACTAGATTCTAAAGACTTAGGGAAATTAGAATATGAAATACCTCATTAATAACTTTTATATCCCTTGTATGTTGAAATGATAACATTTTGGAAATATTAGTTTAATAAAATATATTATTAAAGTTAATTGCACTTGTTACTTTTACCTTTGTAATGTAGTTATTTGAAAATTTTAAATTATATACGTGGCTTGCAATAAATTTCTATTACACACCATTGGAGGGAAAAAAAGACATCTAAATAAATAGTCTCCTTACATTGTATATAATAGGTTCCTGGAAATGTGTACTAAAGTCTAATATATAGAAATTAAACAGTAGATTTACCTGATATAACAAGGTGAAGTAGTTACCTTTCAAGAGCTAAAAGATATCATAAAACCCTAATTTCTTTTTTTTCTTTTTGTCTTTTTTTTTGAGACAGTGTCTCGCTATGCAGTTCAGGCTGGCCTTGAGCTCCCTTTATAGCCCAGGTTGGCCTCAAACTCCCAACAATCCTCCTGCCTCAGCCTCCCAAGTGCTGGGATGTCAGGCATGTGCCACCACGCACAACTAAACCCTAATTTCAACCTGCATTAAATAATAACCTTTTATTCAATTGCAAAGTAATTTACATTTTTTTTTAAAAATTACAAAAGTAACTCAGAAAGTTAAAATATTCCTAGAGATGATTAACATCATGATCTATATAAAAACATTGTTTTTATAGGTTATTTTTCTAAATGTGGTATTATTTTTCTAAATGTGGTATTAAACTGTATTTTGGGGAGATCTGAATTATATTTGCTATAATTTATTAAAGCAGTTCCTTTTTTCTGCCTCAGTACTGGGGATTCAGCCCAATGCCTTCCACATACTAGACACATACCCTTATCACTGAGCTAAGTCCCCAGCCCTTTTTTAATTTTATTTTGAGACAGGGTCTTACTAAATTGCCCAGGCAGGATTCTAATTTGTGATCCTCCTGCCTCAGCCTCCCAAGTAGCTAGGACCACCTGCTTGTGCCACCACATCCAGCAAAGATTTCTTATTAATGGCATCTGATTTGTATTTCAAAGTATATTACAAACAACATAAGGGAATATACGGTTAAAGTTCAGAGGACGCCATTATTTTAGACTGAGCTCCTACACTAGGGCCCCAGCAGAGCAGACACAACCAGAATGGAGCCACTCGTGCTGAGTGCCACAGTAATCAAATTAAACTTAGAAATGTTTTCCAAAATGCAGGAAGCTCACAGCAACCAATACTGAAGGGGGCTCAATCAACTTGAACTAGCAAGATACAGAATTCCCCCTGCTTTAGCCCTGTAAGGAAACTACTTTTTTTTTTTTTGGAACTAAGAATCAACCTTAGGACCTCGGGCTTGTCGAGCGGGCACCGTGCTGCTGAGCTATATCCCGGGCCCCAGGAAACTAACTTTGACATGACTGATCCACTGCGTGGTCCTTGTTTTCACACCTTCACCTTCTCCTGGCCACGCAGCCTCCCTCTGCCCAGCCTTTCTGTGTCACACATGAGGCGCCACCTGGTCCCTGGGCACTAGGAAAGGCCGGTCCCACCCTTACACACATTTTGACTGTATACATTAGATTGCAAGCAAATTTGAGAAATCTTGCTCAAGGGAAAGCATAGGCTAGGTGTGGTGACACATGCCTGTAATCCCAGAGCTCTGGAGGCTAAGGCAAGAGGATCCCAAGTGTCAGCCCAGCCTAGGCAATTTAGCAACTCAATGAGCCCCTCTCTCAAAATAAACAAGGGCTGAGGATGTAGCTCAGTGTGAAGGCCCTGGTTCAATGTCTGGGATTGGGGGTATGTGGTCGGGGGAGGGAGTGAATATGCTACAACCTGAATGTGCCTCGAACACTTGCTATGCCAAGTAAGTCAAACTCAGAAGGGCAAAGGTTGTATGGTTCTGCTAATAGAAAACATCTGGAATAATCAAATTCCCAGAGAAAGGCCATAAGGTAGAGGTTATCAGGGCTGAGAGTGCTAAGGCAAACAAAAGACCTGAAAGGACACCCAGGATTTGGAGGCAGATTTATTTTATATCAACAGGCACTGATCAGGATCATTCCCAAAATATCAGGCCCTGAAGGCTGAGGGAGGGAGTTTTTGATGGAGCTGAAAGGGGAAATATAGAGGCAGAGTACCTGGCTGTCTGGTTGGTTTTTACAACATGCCTCATAGTGACCAATTATACATCATAGTGACCAGTCATTTCTAACAGGAACTGTTACCTGGGCAGCTAAGAAACTGAAGTATACTGATGAGGGGGCGTTTTCTGTTACAATATAGCTATACAGGTTGAGCACTTTTAATCTCAAAATCCCAAATATAAAATGCTCTAAAATCCTAAACTTTTTGAGCACTGATATGATGCCACAAGTGAAAAATTCCATACCATAAAACTGTTTCATTCACACACAAAAAATTTTTACAAGATTTCACAATGTAGTCTGGGCTGATCTCAAACTCATGGAAGTCCTCCTGCCTCACCTTCCCAAATTCTGGAGGTATAGGCATGTGCTATCATGCCTGGCTCATACTCAAAATCATTTTTGTGTGTGTGTGTGTTTTTGAGACAGGGTCTCACTATGCTGTTCAGGCTGGTCTTGGACTCTCTTTGTAGCCCAGGCTGCCTTGAACTCACAAAGATCCTCCTGCCTCAGCCTCCTGAGTGCTGGGATTACAGGCATGTGTCAGCATGCTCAACTCACAAAATCATTTAAAATATTGCTTAAAATTATATTCAGGCTATGCATATAAATTGTTCCTGTTTAGTCTTGGGTCTCACCCCCAAGATAGATAGATTCCAAAATCTAAAAACAAATTTTAAAAAACCTCGAAATATTTCTAGATAAGGAATATTCAACCTGTACAGTGAAATACTATACAGCTATTAAAAAGAAATGAGAATAGCTCATTATGAACTAATAGGGAATGATGTCTAAAATATAGGGGCTGGGGCTTTAGCTCAG
>NW_004955479.1:10904736-10905716 GCF_000276665.1 Chinchilla lanigera | reverse complement strand
CAGTTTAACTTTTGTAAGAGAAAAAATATTTGTATAGCTATCATTGGCTAGTCAAAATATTTATCTCCAAATCTAGATAGCAACAGTTAAATCTTGGGTAGTGATTTTTTTTTTTGTCTTTTTGAGACAGGTCTTGCTGTGCAGTTCAGACTGGCCTTGAGCTCACTTTGTAGCCCACGCTGGTATCAAACTCACAACAATCCTCCCACCTCAACCTCCCGAGTGCTAGGATTACAGGTGTGTGCCACCATCGCCAGTGTCTGGGTAGTCAATTTAAATAGTGAGGGATATTAAATTTTCCCAACATATTCAGTTTGTAAGTTTTGGAAGAGTACGGATGAGGAAAAATACATCTCAAAATACTTATCTGAATCTATTTGTTTCTTAGGTTGGAAAAGCAAGAATTCAGATCATTACATGTGTTTATACATAAAAATGGTCTGGAAATAATATGTTAGTAGTCATTATCTTGGGTAATGGATTTTCTTTCTACTTGAACATAATTGTGCTATTTGAACATCTTGCAATGTGCATGGGTGGTTCTAATTAGAAAATAGCACCAAAAAAACCATCATTTTTACAAAACAGATTCTGTGAAACTGGAAACTCGAGCATAGAAAATACTGCAGTGAATATCCTTAAATGTATGTCTATAATTTTTGTGCACCTGAAAGGATATTTCTGTTGGATGAATTCTTTATAACAGAATTACTGGTCACAGAGTATGAACATTTTTAATATCCCCATATTTCCCTCTAAAGAAATTATAACAATTTTCTTTCCCACCAACATTGCTTTTCAATGATTCTCCCATCTTCTTCTTCTTTTTTTTTTTTTTTGAGACAAGGTCTCAAAAGAGACAAGAAATTATAACAATTTTGAGACAAGGTCTCAAAAGAGACAAGAAATTATAATAATTTTCTTTCCCACCAACATTGCTTTTCAATGATTCTCCCATCTTCTTTTTTTTTTTTTTTTTT
>NW_004955479.1:10897043-10904636 GCF_000276665.1 Chinchilla lanigera | reverse complement strand
GTGCTGGAATTACAGGCATGTGCCACCACGCCCGGCTCTCCCATCTTCTTGATGCTGATATTATAAAATCTTGGACCTATACCAAAATAAAATAAGAAAAATATTTCCTGCTTTTCTTTTGTATTTCCTTCTTTTTGAGATTGAGCATCTTTTTAATGTATTTTTTAGTCATTTGGGGTTTGTCTTCTGTGAGTGTTCCTTCATATATTCTGACCATTTTGTACTATGTTACTTGGTTTTATCTTATTCCTAGAGCTTTTTATATATCAGGGAAATTAGGGTTTCTCCTAATTCAGTGCTCTAAAGTTTTTCTCACTTTGTACTTTACATTATTTATTGAATATCCTTCTCCTTATAGAAGTGTAAACATTTTTGTGCAGTCCAATTAGTCTTTTCCTTTAAGGTTTCTGAGTTTTCTTTATAACATGCTTATAAAAGTCTTCCCTACTTTTGAGTTAGATTAGGATTTTTTAATACTCTTACCAGATTTTGGTGTGCTAGAGTCTCCTTCTGGAGGTGATTTCTAGCTTCTTTCTGTCCCAAACAAAGAATTATACAAAACAAGTCTAAATGGTGGCAAAGTTTCACATTTATTAAAAGTAGGAGGGGGAAATAGAAAGGTAAAAAAGGAGGAGGTGAGGCTCCACAGACTGAGCTCAGGCCAAGTAAAAGGAGGAAAAAATTAAAATGCACCCTACGCACTCACTTTGGCAGCACGTATACTAAAAATACACCCTACACCATAGGGTGGGCTACTGTGGAGAAACACAGTGAGTGCTCAGAGGTGACTGTCCCTTTTTCATTTGTCCCATGCTGGCATCACGTTCAGGTCATCCTATCAGAAACCTGCTCGAGTTCTCAGGAGAAGTCCACATGTAGGGCTCTGAGAATTATTCTGGGTATGTGTCCCAGAATCTTGTCACATCTCCTTTCCCAGCTAATTGTAGCCACATCCTGTCTTCCTGCTTCAGTACGGCCAGGGGTTGAACCCAGAGCCATGTCCTGGGCTGCATCCCAGCCCAGTAGACTGGTTTGGTTTGGTTTCGTTCAGTTCTAATATTTTTATAGCTTTCTTGTTTTATTTCTCAATTACGTTGAACCTGAAATTAATTTTCATATAAATAACTAGTGTACATCAGAGTTCAGATTCTTGGGGCTGGGGATTTAGCTCAGCAGCACAGCATCTGCCTGGCAAGCGTAAGGTCTTGAGTTTGGTTCCAGGTACCAGAAAAAACAAACAAACAAAAAAACAAACAGAGTTCAGATTCTTCAGGAATATGTTTTCAGAAATATATAAAGTTTATATATATATATATATACACACACATACATATATATATTTGATCTTTTTTTAAAACAAATTGAGAGAACCAACAGGCTTAAATCCAAATATAGAATTAATCCTAAATGTACCTTTCCAGCACGTGTAATGATTTGCAGCTTTGTCTCAACTGAACTAAGTGTATGAAACCTAATTCTTCTTATCACTGACATCTGCACATTCATTTTTCCATGTATTATTGTCAAGGGCTAAAAATCAAAAAAAGACGTTCAGACAGTGTATCCAGATATTCATGCAGTTGAAACTAAACAATGCAGTCATCTGAAAGAGATGTTCATGAGCTCAAGTACCAAAGTCCAAGTGCTAGGAGCTCAGTGATGTTGATGTGTAATGTGCAAAAGTCCAGTTATCAAAAGCCAGGCGTGGTGGCGCACACCTGTAATCCCAGCACTTGGGAGTCTGAGGCAGGAGGATCGTTGTGAGTTCAACACCAGCCTGGGCTACAAAGTGAGCTCAAAGCCAGCCTGAACTGCATAGCAAGACCCTGTCTCAAAAAAGACCAAAAAAAAAAAAAAAAAAGTCCAGTTATCTGAATTCAAACATATGAGGGATTGCCCTTCATTACATTAAACTGTGATCAGTACTACTGCAGGGGGCTCTCCTGGGAGAGCCACAGAAAATGTTACAGAGGATGACCTTTGAGGTTGGTTTTAAAATTGAAGAGGACTTTGAAGAGTTCACCTGAAGACTTAGCAACTGGCCTTCAACCAGAGAAATCCAGGATGGGAAAGTGGCCAAAAGGGGCTCCTGTGCCTTCATTCCTACCCTTCAAACCTCCCTTATCAAAGCTGGGCAGGATCTGCTGCCAGCCACTTGACTCTTGGGCACTGTTTGCCCTCACTCACGATGAACGTATTACTACATCTCTGAAATGTACTGGCATTTTATACCTCCTTATCTTATCTCTAATTGTATAATAAAGGGCTTTTTCATCCTCCAAGAAACCAGACAAAAGCAGATCGCTGGGCTTGGTGACCCTTGCCTGTAATCCCAGCACTTGGGAGGCTGAAGCAGAAGGATCACTGTGAGTTTGAGGCCAGCCTGGGCTATATAGTGACTTCAAGGCCAGCCTGAACTATACAGGCAAACCCTGTCTCAAAAAAAAAAAAAAAATCCTGAAAAAGTGAAGCAGGTCAGAAACGTCTATGTGAGTTGGCTGAAGGATCGAATTTTGTCCTTTGTGGTATGGCCATGTGGTATACCAACGGTCTCAGATGCGCCTCGTCACCTGGAGAAGGTCACCCTCCTCTCTGTGGCAAGGCCTGGAGGCAGCCTTCTCAGAGTTCTGTTCCTCTCCTCCTCAGCTGCACTCCCAGCTTCTTTCACTTTTCAGGCCAAACCCTCTACTTCCCTCCAGTTCCCAGCACACCAAAAAGCATTACTATAACCCCCGAAAGTATTTTCTCAATACAGTTGAAAAGCTTACTCCCACATCCTCTGCTCTCCAAGCCCAAAATGCTGCAGATTTGAAATTTAAGAGATCTATATACCAGAATTGCAACTTAGCAGCCGTCACGGAGCATCCCGGAAACTCCCATGTAACTGAGCAGTGTGTTATGTGTCATATTCTTTAGGTAGCGCCCTGCTGGCCCCATTTCAGACCAGCTGACCCCAACCAGTACAGTCATCTCTTCCCACCTCTGCGTTCAGTGATGCCACTTCGGTAGCCTGAGATCAGCGATGATGGGGTACTTACATCATGAAAATCAGCACGTGCCACAACACCAGAGCTGTGAACAACCACAGCCAGTGCGAGACATTTACCAGCACACCACTACTTTAAGAACCACTTGAGCTAACATAAGCAAAATAAAGGAATTTATTATAAGAAACTGCTGGTAAAGTGTCATGGTGTCTAGGAGTGGGTAACAGATGGGACTCAGGAATGGCCTGGAGCCAGGGATTTGAAAACCATCACAACTCTGCCCTTCTCTGTTTCATGCTGTTCTTTTGGTTATAACCTGCTTCCCCTGGCTCCCGGTCTACCTGGTGGTGTGATAGTTAGGCTACCCTTGGTCTTTCAGGCTTAACAAACATATCAGGAAATTGGGACTTACAAAAGTGGACCAGTCTTCAAGGCTATGAAATTAAGAGAACACATCTGGAGACAGCAGGATGCAGAGTCCACTTACCCCTCAAAGACTGTGGTCAGCAGAGACACCAAGAAGCCAGATCCAAGCAAGGTAAAACCATTATAATCAAACCACTGAGGTAGGGAGTGATCTGTCCTATTCCAAAACTGAGTTAGGAACTTTCCAGGTCATAAGGGACACATTTCAGGTGGGAAAATACAAACAAATAAACGTGTACCATAGTCACTAAAGTAACCTCTAGTTACTCTTACTTTATTAGCATAGTAGACATCATACCTTAGAATGGTAACGAGACACGTATTACATGAAGAAGCAAGAGAAGGAAGCACACAGGCACAACTAAAACTCCACCTCTATGTGCAGTGACATCAAGAGACCAAGTTCCTGCCTGCCCCCACCAGTGCCATAAAAGCTGTACACCTTTGTCCTATGCTTGCGTCATCCTGAGCTTCCCGTTCCCAATGGCTTTCTCCCTTGCGCTCTGTGGAGAAGGACATTCTTTGATTAGAAAGCACTGAGGACACACAATGATTTGTTTCTTGTTGCAAAAATGAACTGAAGCCTTTATCCTCAAGATAAGAGTATATTTGAACTGCAGGAGATCCCTATTTTTTAGTCTTTCCATCCACTGTAAAAATTAATGGTAAGGACTGGATTGTAGTGGATTGATAACTGGTGGTCAACTTATAACCCTCAGCTGAACTGAGTGAGCATGGTGTTGGGTGTGGGAGGCTCACAGGGGATTGTTGCCAGCAGCATAAGAGGCAGAACTGGAGAAGGATAATACTTTAATTACTAAAATGTTTGGTATCTGCCATTTGTACTAGCTACACCCTTGGTTCTCGCTCAATAAAAGGTGACTGAGATTGGTAATCGGGCCTGCAGTGCAAGAGGCTGTAAGCCCCCTGATCCCAGACTTTTGCCTCTCTTGTTTTTCTTGTCTCTTTGCTTTTTCTTATCATCTGTGGGCACCTCGTTCTCGGGACCTGTCACCCTGGATAAAATGACAGCACTCCAGCTCCTTTGTGCTCCAAAGTCTTGTTCTTGTCCCAAGGTGTTTCTGCCTGTTCTTCTGATAGAAAACACAAGAACCCACAGAGCCATTAACAGGGAAATGTAGACCCTGAAGACCTGCTCTAGACCCATTCACCCAGACAGAAACTGATCTCTGCCTGGTCCCAAGTCCAAACGCTCAGAAAGGGACTCCAACTGCAAGAAAGTTCTACTGCAATCAACATCTGGTCAAGATGAAGTTGGATGGGAGTGGCCAGGCTGTGCTACATCTGCATTCATGAGAATGAGAGGAAAAGGGGGATCCTGGACAAGAGAAGGGAAGAAAAAGTCAACACAGACAGGTCCAGGCATCCCGGCCGCCATAGGCAAAGCTCCAGGCAACCAGCTAAGGAGTCCAGGTGGCCCTTTCCATCAGGAGCCACATCTGCAGATTTAACCAACTTAGAAAATACTGGAAAAAAAACTGTATCTGTACTGAACATGTTCAGACTTTCTAGATTTTATTCCCTAATTGATACAGCATAACAACTATTTGCACAGCCTGCATATTGTATTTGGCATTGTAAATAGACATGATTCAAAGTATACAGGAGGATTGCACAAGTTATATGCAAATACTGTGCCATTTTATATAAGGGACTTAAGCACTCACAGGTTTTGGTATCTAAAGGGGTCCTGGAACCAATCCTCTGTGGATACAAAGGGACAGTTGTGCATATGCTTTATGTTTCTACCAACATAAACTTTACAGAGTGTTTTCTAGGTGCTTCAGGAGCAGAGAAATCATAGAGGATAGGATCATTAAGAGCCCGTGCCAGCTGCAAGCTACAGGAAAGCTAACTAGTAATGCTAAGACTGTGAGAAATGCCTTGCCTCCCAGAAGTTCAAGAGCAAAAGGGTCCCAGAAGTTGTGAATTAAAGCAGCGCAGGACCTGGTCTTTTCCTCATTTCTATTCTGTCACATTCAGACCAGTGCCCTCAGGGACGCAGCTCAGGGTCACACTTGCAGTCATCATGTGCAGACTCAGAGACTTCCACCAAAGAAGACTGTGTCTTTTCTGCATGTGTTTTTTAAGCCTGGAGACACTTTTTTAAAGAATGTGCTCACCAGATGAAGATGACACAACCCTGCTTGACCCCCTCTTGACAAGAGGATTGGCTTAGCTCAATCAGGACCTTCTTCAAAGTCCTGTAAGAAAGACGGGGCTGATGGAACAAAATGAGGGTCTGATAGAATGGAAGAAAGGGAAATAATCAATAGAGGCTACACAGGCCTCTTCTGCATCAGGAGGGGTGCAGGTAGAAAAAGGAGACAAGTGCTCCAACCCTAAGTGGCCTTTCTCCAAGCCCTTTGTGTCTTACTCAACTGCCTGGACCTGTCAGTCAGTCTCTAACCCTGGCTGTAGACCCTGCTGTTGGAACCTGGCTTTTATCTCCCCACTTTGCCCTTTTGATTTACACTAATTAGTAGCAGAGCTGGCTCCCCGCCTGGCATTCTCACTGCTAACTCGAGAGTCTGAACATCCGAAACTTTATGGTGACAGAGAACTCTGATAAATAAAAACCACTGCAGACTACAGGCGCCTGTCGTGAGGGAGGATAAGAAACTGCCTTTGAAAGAGTCCAAACATTGCAAAGAAAAGAAAAAGAAAACAGTGTTGTCAAGAATGACAGAATTTTGTTTTAAAAAATATTCCATGTATTTCCTTTGGTGTGTAAATGGGAATTTACAATGAGAAATAAATTATTCAAGCCTGCGGCTGGAGCTCAGTGGTACAGCTTGTACACAAGGCCCTAGGTTCGATCCCCAGGGGTAAAAAAGGGGAGAAAATTAAAAGAAAAAAAAAAAAAACAGGAAAGAAAGAGAGAAGATAAATAAGTGTCATTTTATTTATAATGCACCTTTCTCTTGCCAACTTTCCCAGCCTGTCTAATAACTTCCAATCTACATACAAAAAGTTATTTTCTATCCCCACCTGTGACTTTGTTAAATTGAAGTATTAAATGCTGCTCTTCCCCGTAGGGAAAAGTGCCTATAATTTAATATTCAGCTGATACAAAAAAGTTTTTTTTTTAAAGATATTTTTCTCCCTTTGTCTTCCTTCACCACCCCTGAGTGTATGTGGCTGATTTGTGTCCCCTCCTCATCAACCTCTTTGACTACATGGTCCTGACAGATAGAGAATATCCAGGTGGCCCAGTACTTGGAAACCTGTCAGATGTTATTCAATGCAGTGGAGAACACATCACACGAGTCTTTGGCATATTGTTACAGGGAAGCCCTGTTTAGAATTCACTAATTGGGAATTTGTGATAATTTGAGGAAAGACTGGCTGAAGTTAACCTTTGTACTACGGGGTTGGGGGGAAGAGTTCACTGAAGTTCTGAATAGTCTAAACAAGATTGGAAGGGGAATAATTATCTACTTAAAAGAACCAGTTGTTTTGAAAAGCTTTAGAAGTATCTTTTTACATACAAACAGGGTAATTATGATTTAAACAAAGGCTGGTCTGTTTCTAGGCTTCTTTGAAATGTCAATTACAAATTACTCTGGTCTATTCACTAAGGCAAAACCCACCCTGGTGTACCAGGCCACAGTTTGGTTAGCTCCCTTCTATTTACTGTATTTGAAAATAATAACCCCGAAGTTTTTTTAAAGTAATATAATCTAATTCAAGCTTTTCACTAAGCTAGACAATTGATGCATCTTCCAGTGTGGGTGAGGATTTACTAATTGCTAGCACATGACAATAAGGAATGCATGAAGAGAAAACTGCCTTTATACCTTGGTGGTATAGCTGGATAACAGTGGGAAATCTCCAAAAAATAGTACTCTGCACCAGTGACTTTTTTTTTGTTTTGGCTAATCATAGCGAGAAGCCCATTTTGCATTGCAATTCAGTGCATACACTAAAACAAAATAATTCCCTTATTATGTGCAGTGCTGTTATTTTCCATTTTTTATCTATCCTAGTCACACCTGCTAAATTGACTTCACAATCTATTACAGTAGTCCCCCTTTATCCATGGGGACACGCTCCAAGACACCAGGATGCCTGAAATCACGGATAGTACCAAACGCTACACAGTACGTACTATGATAACACCAAACACTACACAGTACATACTATGATAATACCAAAC
>NW_004955479.1:10890888-10896868 GCF_000276665.1 Chinchilla lanigera | reverse complement strand
TACTATGATTTTGGTTATACATCTATACTTGTGATGAAAATTTAATTTATAAATCAGGTGCTATAAAATTAACGACTAGTAATGCAATATAAGTTGTACAACAATATATGGATGCTACGGTTTGTGTCTAGATGCCACCCTTAACACTTCATTCAGTCATAGGGCTTTTTTGGAGGTGGCTGAACCTAGAGTGTGTGATTGATTGGTTGTGAAATGCTGGGATTAAGGGTGCTGGGATTAAGGATGGGTATCGCTGGCTCAGTCCACTGATTGGATTGGCACCACCCTAACCCTAGTAAACTGGATACAATGTAAGGGACAGAAAGAGGCTTATACTTGTCTCCACTCCTGCTTGTTGCTTTTGCTGTCTTCCACTGCCATGAGCTGTTGCCCTTCTGCCATGTCAGTTATGGACTGAAACCTCTACAAACTGTGAGCTAAATAAACCTTTCCCCCTTTAACTGTGGATATAGGGTATTTTATCTTAGCAATGAGAAAAGTATCAAAGACATGGTAATAAAACTTATGTGGGTGTGGTCTCTTTTAAAACACCATGTTTAAATAAATTTCAGGACCAAGGTTGACCACAAGTAACTGAGATCACGGACAGCAAAACCACAGATAAGAGGAGGCTACCATAGGAGTCACCATTTTGAAAATGCCTCGCAGAATACACTGGGAGATGGAACATCTTCATGGCAGCGGGAGAGCTGCAGTTGCCATCCTGATTGTTGATGGTGTGTAGCTTGGTGCTGTGCCTGTGAGAACGACTCTGCCTGAGTTGGAGCAGGTCAGCTCACTCGCCACCCCAGATCCTGTCCTCATTCTCCTTCTCTCAAGCCCTTGGCCACCAACCTCACTGCTCTAGTCCCTACATTATAGGCAGCTAAGTTAGACAAAAATTAATATACCATCAGAGAGGTACTGGGCTCTCAAGAAAGTCAGCAAAAAAATAAAGACTTCAAAATTGGTGGGGGGAAGCACATCTGAAGAAGGCCAGGCCTCAAGATACAGATGCAATGGCCAGACCTACATGCCTCCCTAAGGGGTAAACACTAACTTGAGATTATATTGTAATTAGCACCACCTGGTCCAATAAGTCCAGACAGGCATCAGCCGTCCAGTGGGTGGGTGTCTTGGTTACTTTTCTCTCGTTGCTGGGACAAAATACCTGACGCCCAAAATTAAGGAAGGAAAGGTTTATTTCGCTTACAGTTTGTGGAGGTTTCAGTCCGTACTTGACAGGTTACAAGACAGAGTGGCACATGGCAGAGGGCTACAACTCATGCTGGCAGAACACAGCAGAATCAACAAGCACTAAAAGGGAGGAATGGCCGCAAGCAGCCTCTTCCTCTCCCTTACATATGCAAACTATCCACCCCAGGGTGGGTGTAGCTCTCTCACCCATAATCAGTCAAACTCTAAAAGCCTGCCCCATGACCGCATGAGGCTTTGGGGGGGACACACAGACACAAACCATAACAGTGGGTGACCAGAATATCTGGATCTATTCATTCCAAAAAATGTCTTTGTTCTTTCCATATTCCTTTGCTATGCAACTTGTTTCCCTATTGAATCAATACTAACTAAGCAACTATACTTACAATCCTACAGGTTGATGGTAGTTTGACCCACGTTTTACCCATGTTGTGACTTTGCTGGATAAATTACTACTGACAAAAGGCCTCACTTTAAGGACCCTTTGTATCTCTCAGGAGCTATCTCTCAATAAACCTTGCCTACTATTAACCTCCATTGTCCCTTAAAATTCATTCTTTGATTTCAGGAGATACAAGCAACACATCTGACATCTGGCAGTTATATTTTTCCTGTATCATGTACAGCCTCTTTTTTCTCATCAGTTCAAAGTTCAGTTCCACCCTCACCAACACTTCCAGCTCAGTCTCTACTTCCCCTTTTTTCTTAGGAGGCCATCCTTCCTCACTGTAGATGAGGTGAGCTCTCCCTAACTCACTTCAAACTGCCCTCATCTCTGCCTAGTTTCTGATTCTCAGCTGTATTTCCCATTGTTTTGTTTTGTTTGTTCCAGTACTGGGAATTGAGCTCATGACCTTGTGCTTGCCAGGCAGGCGCTGTGCCACTGAGCTAAATCTCTAGCCCCTTGTAAGACCCATTGTAGCCCCAGTGTAAGACCCATTGGAGGTCTTTCCTTAGCCTATCTGAGCTAAGTTTGGTAGTTGGTACTTGGTGCCCAAATATCTAATTGTTCCCAATTAAGAACATGGATAATGTATGGGGGGGTATATTTGTGGTCAGATATGACTCCAAATCCAGCTCCCCTGTATTTATCAGCTGTAGCCCCTGGAGTGTGTTATTTAATTTCCCCATCTCAGTTTCATCATTAGTCAAACTGGGATAATATCCATCTTGCAGGCTTCTGAAAGACAACCTTTATAAAATGCTTGACTATGACTTGCATGAGGCAGGCATTCTCAGTGTCACCTAATATCAGTGCTATTGTTACTGCCCTTATTATTACATTTAACCTACTGGCTTGTCTCCCCTCACACTAAAACTACACCACCCGATCTGGAGGGCAGGTACTGGTTCAGAGTTTAAACCAGTGGTGCCGAACCTGCAGCCTGGGTGCTTCAGTAGGCGCAGAAAACCTGCTCTGTCTCCAAGTTGCCCCAGCAGCCAAGCACCAGATAACAGTTGTTTTTTTCTAAACTAAAAATCAGTATTGACACTTTGTCAATAAATACCTGGGTTTGGGTTGCAATTTGGGCACTAGGTCTCTAAAATATTCACCATCATTGGCTTAGCCTGTCTACCAGGGGGTTCATGTACCTCGCTTCCCCATTCTCCATCTTTCTACAAATACCCAGTGTGTAGGCTCTTTCCCCACCTCAGCAGTCTCAGGTGGACCATGCCCATAGTTCCTTGCATCCCAGTACCTGATAAGACTCATGATGCTTGATATAGATGGACAGAGGTGAGTTCTGACACAGCCTCATAGACGGGTCACAGGCAGGGCCCAAGAATCCCAGGCCTCCCCTCAAGTCAGCCATCCAGACAGGTGGTAGGCTTTCACCATAAAAAATAAAACAGACCAAGTTTATCCCATCCAGAAAGGAGAGGAGGAAGAGGAGACCGTCATTCAGTGCTGGGGGCCCACTCTGAGACCCCACACCAGGCTCTGCACAAAGATAACAGCCAGACTTCCAGGAGGATGGTGGAGCAGTAAACAGCAGCATATCAGCCTTTCTGAGATTCAGAATCCAGACCCTGGAATATAACTGGGGAAAGAAAAGAAGGAAGGAGATGAATCCCCAGGACCCAGGAGGGATGTGAGGGAGCATTGGAG
This sequence comes from Chinchilla lanigera, assembly GCF_000276665.1. Lineage (NCBI taxonomy): Eukaryota > Metazoa > Chordata > Mammalia > Rodentia > Chinchillidae > Chinchilla > Chinchilla lanigera. The sequence continues at coordinate 10,893,540 of NW_004955479.1, read as the reverse complement.
CCCACCTGGAAACTGAAGAGACAGATTTCAATGCAGAAAAAGGAGAGAGAAAACTGCAGTTTCTCCCTGACTCCTGATCTGTGGAGTGAGAGAGGAGGCTGAAATCTAGAGAAACACAGTGAAGGAGGGTGACTCTAGAAGACTTCAGGGAGAAATGCACCAGTGGAACAGAGCCACGTGTGCCATGAGTTGAACACCTGGTGAGTGGCTCCAGTCCAAGCATCAGCCATGTCCCCTGGACAGCGTGCTTGGCCGGATGCCATTTTAGGGAGGGGCCAACTGAACCCAGGAGCAGCCTTGTGTTGGCTTTTCTCAGGGTTCCCAGTGACTGGGTGAGGGACAACCATAAGAACTGTCAAGGGTCAAGGAGCTGAGGCCACGCAAGAGAAACCTAGAGTATTGTAACCTCAATAAATCAGGGCCCAACCCCACAACCAGAGGCTAGGATCAGCCTGAACTTCTGTGCAGTTGAAAACACCAGACTCGGCATCCTGCTCTAATCCTAGTGCAGCCTTGCTGGGATTATGCAGCATAGATCTGGGCTCTGTTCACCTCCTTTGCTTACCAATGATGGCAGAGACACACCCTGCATTGGACATTACCACAAAACTGTAGAGCCCAGAAGGTAAGCATAGGCTTGAAATCACAGAGAAATCTCTTTCTTTTCTTTGATTTTCTTTCTTGGTTGTTTGTTTTGTTATTTGCATGAGTGTGAACATTATTTTTAGGGTTTTTTGTCTTCTTCTTGTTTTTTCCTTCTTTCTTTTCTTCCTGTCTTCTTCACCAGTTTTCCAAAGCTTAAGTCCCTTGTTCTGCAGCCTTGCTTCTAATCTCTTTCCTCTTCTTTTATTTCTCTACTTTTTCCTGTTATCCCTTTTAAACTTTCTCCCCTGAGGGTAAAATCCACTCTATTGAGGGGATATTTACTGTATATAATTTTCTGATTTGTTTTAGATTTTGTTATCTACCTATAAATCTAATACCTATGGCTAAAGGTGGAAAATTAACAGTTACCAGTCTGCCATTTTCTACACTGTGTTGATGCTATTGTTATTACTAATTGTACTACTTTATCCAAGATGACATATTTGTTGTGATCAATTGCTCTTCCTTGTATGCCAAAACCAAGACTGTCTGGGGATAATAAACAATACCATAGTCCAGTACTAAAGAACTGGGTGGCAGGCTAAATAGAAAACAGCCTCTCATCCCTAGTAGATTGAAAAGGCAGTATCTTGGAAGAGAGACTTAAAAGCCAAAAGCCAACTACACCTAGAAGACATCTCTGAAAAGTAGTCATTTCCTAAGGAGGTCTCAATACTAGTAATAAAGCTAGTTAGCACAAGCAATTTATAAGCATCAATGCAGAAAACAAATTTTAAAAGCAGAAAATGAGAAAACAGAAAAGCAAGATGTAACTGCAGACTTCCAGCTCACCCAAGGCAAATCAAGGGGGCATTGAGGGTGGAAGAAATTAGAAGCCACCCAATTGAACTTTCTTAAATGGCAGCAGTGGAAGTAACAAAGCAGATGACTGACTCTCTAGAAAAGAATCAAAACTAATTACACAAATAACTAAAGAGATAATGACCACAATGAAGGACATGGTTATTGAATCTAAAATAGATACAAATTTTTAAAAAGCCAGGCATGGTGGCTTATACCTGTTACCCCAGCACTCAGAAAGCTAATGCAAGAGGATTGTCTCGAGTTCAAGGCCAGCCTGGGCTACATAGTGAGTTCAGGGCCAGCCTAAACTACACAGTAAGACCCAGTCTAAAAAAAAAAAGTAGCTCACAAAGGTGATGGAAACCATGAATGCCCAATATAGAAATGAACTAGACCCTATAAAACAAATTCAAACAGATATCTAAGAGATTAAACATTCTATTGAAAGTATACACAGCAGAATCAACCAATGTGAAAACAGAATACAGTGATCCCTCACCTATCATGGGAATTATGTTCCAGAGACTCCCGTGATAGATGAAAATCCATGAAGTAGCAGTGTTATATTTATTTTATTATTTATATATATTTAAGGCTTTATAAACCCTTCCCACACTCCTATAAACGTTTCCCACTTTCTTATTAACCTTTCCCCACACTCTTATAAACACTTCATATGCTCTTAAACACTTTCTACACTCTTAAACCTATGTAATTTTAACAACATGTAAAATTCTATATGGGTACTCAGTGTGAAGTGGACAAGGAGAGATGCTGAATGTATGGGCACAGTGTCGGAGAGCAAAGAGACCGATGCTATGGTCACTGAGCCAGTTAGCACCCAGGACACAGAACACAGTGCTGCGGTTCGTCACCTTCGGTTCCATCAGCCAATAGTGTGCTGTGTACAATCTCACACTGGCAAACTTGCACAGGCAGTAGTGGCATACTGCATTTCCATTGTGTACAGTACAGTACTCATCTGCTGATTAAATACATACTGTATTTTATTTCAATTTAATATTATTTTAATATGTTTGAATTAACATTTTTTATATTTTATATATTGTTTTAATTTTTTTAGGCAAACATAATTAAAATCATATATATCATATAAATAGCTATACTGCAAAATCCCTCAATATAATGAAAACTCCATGATACAGAATTAAATTTTTTTTTTTTTTTTGGTTTTTCTCCGGT
>NW_004955479.1:10887959-10889165 GCF_000276665.1 Chinchilla lanigera | reverse complement strand
CGGGGATATAGCTCAGGGGCACAAGCACCTGCCTGGCAAGCATAAGGTCCTAAGTTCAAATCACAGTACCAAAAAAAAAAGACAAAAAAAGATACAAGATCTAACAATATGGTGCATGAAAGATAGCTAGATCATATGGAATTTCTAATTTCAGTACTTGAAGTCTCATACTGATTTCCATAACAGTTGTACTAGTTTGCATTCCCATCAACAATGAAAGAAGATTCTTTTTTCACCACAGCCTCCCCAGGATTTCTTATTGTTTGATTTCCTAATGATTGCCAATCTCTCTGAAGTAAGATAGAATCCTAGTGTTGTTTTAAGTTGGATTTCTGTAATGGCCAGAGATGTTGAACATTTTTAAATATATTTGTTGACCATTTGTATTTCTTCCTCTGTGAAGTATCTGTTTGTTTCTCTTGCTCATTTCTTGACTGGGTCTTTAATTTTAGGTGGTTTGATTTTTTTAAGTTCATTGTGTATTCCAAATATTAACCCTTTGTCCAAGGAGTAGGTAGCAAAATTTTTTTTCTGTTCTGTAGATTGTCTCTTCACTCTACTTACTGACTGATTTCTTTGCTGTATAGAAACTTTTTGGTCTGATATAATCCAGTTTGTTGATTCTTGCTGTTATTTCTTCTGTGAGTGAGTTTCTATTTATGAAATCCTTTCCTTCCTTCAAGTGTTTTACCTATTTTATCTTCCAGAAGGTTTAATGATTCTGTTTTAATGTTTAGATGCTTGATCCATTTTGATTTTAATTTAGTATATGGTGAGAGATTAGGGTCCAATTTTGTTCTTCTGCAGATAACCAGTTTTCTCAATACCACTTGTTGAATAGGTTTTCTTTACTCCAACATATGCTTTTGGTCCCTTTATCAAAGATCAAATAGTTGAACATATCTGAGGAGATTTCTGTATCCTCAATTCTGTTTTATTGTTCCACATGTCTGCTTTTATTCCAGTACCATGCCATTTTTATCACTATTGGTTTGTACTATAGGTTGAAGTCAGGTATTGCTATGCTACCTGTTTTATTATTGTTGCCCAAAATTACTTCAGCTATTTTGGATCTTTTCTGGCTCCATATGAATTTTAGGATGGTTTTCTTTCTTTTTGTTTAGGATTGTTTTCTTTAGATCTATAAGGTATGCTGTTGGTATTTTGATTGGGACTACACTGATTTTTTTTTTTTTTTTTTTTTTT